>NC_138776.1:150170876-150515876 GCF_965119305.1 Pelophylax lessonae
TAGTCAGCAACTCTAACTGCCCTCTGGAGCCTCACCAGGATATCCTTCTACCTCTGCACCAACCTCCTACAAGGATAAGTACCCCATAGGGGATCCCACCATTCCTGAGTTCATCCCTCGCTATTACTACTAATTCACTGACCAGAGATATGTTGCTACAAGTACATGTTTCCTAAGTGTCACACTGCAGTGAAGTAGTTGCTATCTATGTCTGTTGCTGGCTTCTGCTGAGTTACCCTTCATTACTGGGAAGTTATAATATAGCCATACACTATTCATTGTGTTACATCCTCTTTGCTTCTGCTTGTGTATGTCTTATGCTTGTTCAGGGACAGTTCACCACTATGATGAGTCAAGAGAGTTAAGTCAGGTGATTTAACATAACTCTGCAAGATTACTGAGTGGAATTCTGCAGCTGTAGAACCAGTCCTATCTAAAGATTACCAGAGCGTTACAGATTGCACAAACCTAAAAAATGGATCCACTCACGTCATGCACTTAACTCAAAAAGTAAAGGCACTTGTACATACCGTCACTGAAGTGCAAAAAGAGAACCATACCCTAAGACAGCAACTTGCTCGGGTTTCACAGCTTACTGCTGCTCAACCCCGTGAACCCAAAATAAATTCTCCCCAAGTGTTCACTGGTGATCGGAAAAAATTCAGTGACTTTATAAACGCATGTCAATTACTGTACAGTTTGAAACCTCGCACTTATAACACAGACCGCATTAAAGTCTGTACCACTATCTCTTATATGTCAGGTGATCCACGTGCTTGGGCAGATTCCTACCTTGAAAAAGATGACCCAATACTTAATTCATACGCTACATTTCTGGCAGAGTTCTCTCGGTTATATGACGACCCAAATAAACAAAGTACTGCTGACAGTCATCTCAGAGCATTGAAACAGGGTAGGAGACCTGTTGAGGATTTTTGTTGTGGAGTTTAAACGATGGACCCTTGATTCAGGGTGGAATGATGCGTCTTTGCGAACCCAGTTCAGGCCTGGCCTATCTGAGGCAGTTTACGGATGAGCTTGCTCGGACACGCTGGATGCATTAATACAGCTCAGTATTAACATTGATAGACGATTGCGAGAAAGGAAGGCTGAAAGGACTGGGGTTCCACCACCTAATCCACCATGCTTTACAACAATTGAACCTACTCCTATGGAGGTTGGCATTATCCGCTCTCCATTAACAGCTACTGAACGGGCTAGACGGAAGTCTTTAAATCTGTGCATGTATTGTGCCTCTGCTGAACACCTAATTACTGGCTGTCCTCTTGTCCGCAAAAAAGAGGGTAAGTCTTCACATACCTTGGTGGGGGCATTAACGATTCCATCATCTAACCCATACCTTTTCGTTCAATTCATTTTACAGTGGGACCAAAATAGGATCACAACCAAGGCTATGATTGATTCCGGCTCCTGTGGGAATTATATTGATACCAATTTTGTTTGAATAAAATACCTATTACTGCAAAATCCACACCAGTTTCTGTCAGTTTAATTAATGGAGTTCCATTATCTTCCGGTCCAATAACAAAACAAACCCAAGCACTCCTAATCACGGCAAATGATGTTCATACTGAGACAAACACTTTTGATGTGCTCCCTTCACCACACTACCAAATTATCTTGGGACTCCCTTGGTTACACCTGCATCAACCCAAGATTGATTGGAACAAACAAACTCTATCATTCCCTTCTCACTACTGTGAAACCACATGTAATTCCCAGACTTATCCAAAAACCCTTTCTACGGTATCCAATCAAATTACACCACCCTCATGCTACCAAGATTTGGCTGAGGTCTTCTTAGAGAAAAATGCTCAGGTATTACCTCCACATAGAAATTATGATTGCGCTATTGATTTAATTCCAAACAGTAAGTTACCTTTTGGTCATGTGTACCCCTTGTCTCAGGATGAACTTTCTCATCTCAAACAATATCTGGAGGAAAACTTATCAAAGTGGTTTATCAGACCCTCTACATCACCAACAGCTGCAGGACTTTTCTTTGTCCGCAACAAGGATCAAAGTCTCAGGCCTATTATTGATTATAGGCAATTAAACAATATTACCGTAAAGGATCTATACCCTTTACCCTTAATACCTGAGTTAATTGAGCAGGTGCGTGGAGCCAGCTATTTTTCCAAATTGGATTTAAAGGGTGCATATAATCTCATCCGTATTCGCAATGGGGATGAATGGAAAACGGCTTTTAGAACCAGGTATGGGTTGTTCGAATACTTGGTAATGCCGTTCGGATTGTGCAATGCCCCTGCAGCGTTCCAACGCTTTATTAATGATATTTTCAGAGATTTATTGGATGTCTGTGTCGTAGTATATCTGGACGACATTCTCATATATTCACAATCCTTGCCTGAGCATATGAAACATGTGCGCATGGTTCTTTCTAGATTACTATCTCACAACCTATACATAAAATTGGGAAAGTGCCTATTCCATATGGAAGAGGTGCCATTTCTGGGATATATTATATCCAAAAATGGCATCAAGATGGACAAAAGTAAGATCTCCTGCATTCTGGATTGGCCTACACCCACTACACGTAAAGCATTACAACGATTCCTTGGGTTTTCAAATTTCTACAGGAAATTCATTAAAAACTTTTCTACCATAGTAAGACCATTACATCAACTTACTAGTATGAAGAAAACCTATAGTTGGACTGAAGAAGCTAATCGAACTTTTTGCTTGTTAAAAACAAGTTTTACATCGGCTCCCATACTTTGTCACCCTGATCCAGAGCTTCAGTACATTTTGGAGGTAGATGCTTCTAACATGGCTGTTGGAGCAGTCCTCTCTCAAAGGCCAACAAGCACATCTCCTCTCCATCCGGTAGCATTCTTCTCTAAATCACTAACTGCACCTGAGGTCAATTATCCAGTAGGTGAGAAAGAATTACTCGCCATAAAATTGGCCTTGGAAAATTGGCGACATCTACTTGAAGGTACTCAATCACCAGTGATCATATATACGGATCATAAAAATCTTCAATATCTACAAACCAATAAAACTCTTTCCCATCGCCAAGTTTGCTGGTCTTTGTTCTTCTTACGGTTTAATTTCGTAGTAACTTACAAACCAGCGGAGAAGAATAAAAAAGCTGATGCATTATCTCGTCTCGCTGAAAATAGCTGTGTAGATTTATCCCTTCGGTCTATAATACCTCAAGATCGTATTGTTGAGGTCGTTCGATCCTTAAAGGAAGAGATTCTACATAGCTTAAAATTGGATTCACCACCACCTCAATTACACCCTGATTCAGAGGGGTTTCTTTACCTGGGTACTAAGCTCTACATACCCCCCCGATGTTCGTACAAGAATTTTAGAGTTAACACATGATGTACCCATGGCAGGACATATGGGGATGACAAAGACATTAAACCTCCTCACCAGGCAATTTTGGTGGCCTGGTATGAAAGAAACAGTACAAAAGTTTGTCTCTTCTTGTGACACTTGTGCTAGATCTAAAACTGACACTTCAAAACCATTCGGACTACTTTGTAGTCTACCCATACCAACGGTTCCATGGGAGGTATTATCCCTCGATTTTATAGTCGAGTTACCTCCTTCTAAAGGATTCACCACAATATTAGTGTCTGTAGACCATTTAACTAAGATGGCACATTTCGTTCCTGTTCGGAGATTACCCTCCTCTAAGGAGACAGCTGAATTACTTATCAAACATGTATTCAAATTACATGGGATTCCTAAGACCCTTATTTCAGATCGCGGGTCACGATTCATCTCAAAATTCTGGCAATCCCTATGTCGTATCTTACGCATTGAACGAAAATTAACTTCACCATATCATCCACAAACTAACGGCCAAACTGAGAGCGTTAACCAATGCATAGAACAGTACCTGTGTTGTTATACCTCATACTTACAAGATGATTGGGCAGATCTTCTCCCTTTGGCAGAATTTGCCTATAACAATGCAACTCACAGTACTACCAAACAAAGCCCTTTCTTCCTCAATTATGGGTTCCATCCAACATTTCTCCCTCCACGTATTCTACCTTCCAGTAATCCGGTAGCCACCGATTACCTCACACAAATCAAAGATTCTCTGGATCTACTCAATGCCACCATTTCTCAAGCTCATAGTCAACAAAAACGGTACTATGATCTCCGAAGGAGACCTTCACCCCAATATATTACTGGTGATCTTGTTTGGTTATCCACAAAAAATTTAAGATTACGGATTCCCAGTAAGAAACTTGGACCTTTATATTTGGGACCTTTTCCTATTGAAAAGCTTATTGGAACATCTGCAGTTCGTCTTACCTTACCAACAGATTTAAAGATACATCCCATATTTCATGTATCACTACTAAAACCTTATGTTCCAACCCAAGGTATTAGAAGCACACCCATACCTCCACCACCTATGCAGGTAGAGGGAGGTGAAGAATATGAAGTACATGAGATTTTAGATTCTCAGATTTATAGAGGGAGACTACAGTATTTACTAAGATGGAAGAATTATGGTCCCCAAGATGACACCTGGTTGGATGCCTCAGAAGTCCATGCACCTAGGCTTATTCAAAGGTTCCATATCAAACACCCTGGAAAACCCAGCTTATAGGCCTTCTGGAGCCGGCCTTATGGGGGGGGGGGGTACTGTAAGAAGCTTCAGAATCTTCCACTTCCTGTTTGCGTTCCACCCCCTCAGTCAGGTGGAACGCATATGACTCATGACGCTGACGTCGCTTCTGACGTCATTTTCGGGCGCCGCTCTAGGCGCCTATTTCAATCAGCGGTTTGCACAAACAAATCGTTCGTGCAACCGCTCATGACAGCCACCTTACCGGACGCTGCTGTGCTGAACTAGGCTCTCACCCCGCTGCCTACCTATCTGTTACTTGCATCGCTACCCAGCCTGCTACCACGCTCCTCTCCTCTCCGCTCCTGGAACCCTGCCTTGCCCTGTCTTGCTTCTGCTAACCATTGACCGGATAGTCAGCAACTCTAACTGCCCTCTGGAGCCTCACCAGGATATCCTTCTACCTCTGCACCAACCTCCTACAAGGATAAGTACCCCATAGGGGATCCCACCATTCCTGAGTTCATCCCTCGCTATTACTACTAATTCACTGACCAGAGATATGTTGCTACAAGTACATGTTTCCTAAGTGTCACACTGCAGTGAAGTAGTTGCTATCTATGTCTGTTGCTTGCTTCTGCTGAGTTACCCTTCATTACTGGGAAGTTATAATATAGCCATACACTATTCATTGTGTTACATCCTCTGTGCTTCTGCTTGTGTATGTCTTATGCTTGTTCAGGGACAGTTCACCACTATGATGAGTCAAGAGAGTTAAGTCAGGTGATTTAACATATCTCTGCAAGACTACTGAGTGGAATTCTGCAGCTGTAGATCCAGTCCTATCTAAAAATTACCAGAGCGTTACAGAGATACACCTTTTAAATTTGTTTGGCGAATCTACTTCCACCGCCGAGGATTGCAGGGCGCTTCAGTTTGCCTCCTGTTCCGAACTCCTCCTACTCCTCTTCCTCATCCTCATCCTGCCTTTAGGGTACAAAAAATTGTAATCGGGGCCTAGTCTGTGTTTGTACGTGTGAGATACACCGTTTTATAAATTTTTTTCTATTCTGCTATTCAATATACACCCTTTTGGAGTGTAAAAAATTAAATTACGGCATAGTCTGTATCGGTACGTGTGAGATACACCTTTTAAATTTGTTTGGCGCATCTCCTTCCACCGCCGAGGATTGCAGGGCGTTTCAGTTTGCCTCCTGTTCCGAACTCCTCCTACTCCTCTTCCTCATCCTCATCCTCCCTTTAGGGTACAAAAAATTGTAATCGGGGCCTAGTCTGTGTTTGTACGTGTGAGATACACCGTTTTCTATCCTTTTTTCTATTCCGCTATTCAATATACACCCTTTTGTGGTGAAAAAAATTAAATTGAGGCATAATTTGCATATTTGACTGTGAGATACACTCGTTGTATTTGTATACTGTTTTTCTATTCCTCTATTTAATAAACACCATTTTGGGGTAAAAAAAAATTAAATTGCGGCATAGTTTGCATATTTGACTGTGAGATACACCCGTGTGATACTGTTGTTGTTTTGTTCCGCTATTCAATAAATACCTTTCTAGGGCAAGATCATAAATTACCGAAATATGAGGAGAACCTCAAATAGGGGCCGTGGCCTGGGTCATGGTGCTGCTTGTAGAGCTCTTGTTGCAAGGAGAGGACGTGGTCAATCTGTGCCAGCTACATGCACAAGTGAAACACCTTCCTCAAGTGTGAGTAGGCAACAGAACCTGCAGAAGTATTTGGTGGTGCATCATGCGCCTCAAGTGTTGAGGCAAGTACAGGCGATAGTAGATTGGGTTGCTGACAGTGCCTCCAGTTTCTTCACATTGTCTCCCACCCAGTCTACTGCAGAAAGGTCAGAGTTGGCACCTGCAGCCGATGTCCAACCGTCTTTCACCTCACCCCCTTGCAAATCAGGCAAGCAGTCTGAGCCCCAAGTCATGCAGCAGTCTCTTCTTCTTTTTGATGACTCTGTCAGCAGGGTTTCCCAGGGCCATCCACCTAGCCCTGCCCCAGAAGTGGAAGAGATTGAGTGCAGCGATGCCCAACCACTTATTTCTCAAGATGAGTACATGTAAGGACCATCGCAGCACGCCTCCGATGAGGACAAAACGCAGGTGCCAACTGCTGCGGCACTCAGAATTGTGGAGACCGATAAGGAGGGCAGGGGTGAAGACTGGGTGGAAGATGATGTGGAGGACGATGAGGTCCTCGACCCCACATGGAATGAAGGTCATGCAGGTGAGTAGTTTGGAGGAAGAGGCGGTGGTCGCACAGAGCCACCAGCACAGCAGAAGAGGGAGCAGGGTGCAGAAGCGGAGCAGCCGTGCCCTAGACACTACGCCTGCTACTGCCCAACGCAGCATGGGACCAAGCGCACCAAAGCCAGCTCAAAGGAGTTCTCTAGCGTGGAAGTTCTTCAGACAATGTGCTGATGACAGGACACGAGTGGATTGCACCCTGTGCAATCAGAGCCTGAAGCGAGGCATAAACCTTCTCAACCTGAGCACAACCTGCATGATCAGGCATCTAAGTGCAAAGCACGAGCTGCAGTGGAGTAGACACCTTCAAAACCAAGAAAGGTCTCTGACTCCTCCTGCTTCCTCTTCTGCTGCAGTCTCAGCCTCTTCATCCACCTCTGTAGTAATACCGGCACCTGCCACCCCGCAAACAGAGGATCTGTCAGCAACACCACCACCTGGGTGACCAACCATCTCCACGATGTCCCGTGGAAGCGTTCAGCTTTCCATCTCCCAAACACTTCAGAGGAAAAGAAAGTACCCCCCTACCCAACCGCGATCCCTGGCCCTGAATGCCAGCATTTCAAAATTCTTGGCCTTTGAAATTCTGTCATTCCGTCTGGTGGAGACGCACAGTTTTAAAAGCCTTATGTCGGTGGCTGTCCCACAGTGCGTCGTGCCCAGCCGCCACTACTTTTACAGGCAAGCCATCCCTTCCCTGCATAACTAAGTGGGGGAAAAAATCAGGTGTGCACTGCGCAACGCCATCTGTGGCAAGGTCCACCTAACTACCGATACGTGGACCAGTAAGCACGGTCAGGGGCGATATATCTCCCTAACGGCACATTGGGTAAATGCAGTGGCGGATGGGCCTGAGGCAGATAGCAATTTGGCGCATGTCCTTCCACCACCGAGGATTGCAGGGCGCTTCAGTTTGCCTCCTGTTCCTAACTCCTCCTACTCTGCTTCCTCATCCTCTACCGCTTCCTCATCCCGTCAGCGTAACACCTTCACCACCAACTTCAGCACAGCCAGGGGTAAACGACAGCAGGCAGTTTTAAAACTTGCCTGTTTGGGGGAAAAACCACACACCGCGCAGGAGTTGTGGAGAAGCATGGAACAGCAGACCGATGAGTGGTTGCTGCCAGCGAGCCTTAAGCCCGGCCTGGTGGTGTGCGATAACGGGCGAAATCTCATAGCAGCTCTGTGTAATGTTCCGGTACCTCTGGTACCCTTGTTTCCATATTTCTCCTCTCTTAATTGCGTCCCATCTTGTATAACAAAGGACGCATATACCTTTAAGACCGGATGACATCACTGCCGAGCGCCGCTATGAGCGGCTATTTCAATCGCCGGTTTGCTCTCACTCATCGCTCGTTCAAACCCACATGTTCATCGCACCTACGCCTGAGAAGTCGGAGCTGCTGACATACCTTCCTTGCTGAACTAAAGCCGGAAACCTCGCTGGTGATCCGTATCTCGCTACGGGATCACCCCTCTCCAATGGACACTGTTATTCCTAACCTATCTAAGTGATAAGTACCCCGCAGGGGATTCTTACTAACCAATCTCCTACTGTCATCTACTGCAATTACCAAGACTATCTGTATCTATCTATTCACTATCATCTGCATAAGACTGTTAGCTCTTGGGACTACCTTGAACTATCCTTGCACTAGGTTACTCTAAAGTCTAAAGTATACTCCATCTGTGTCCTCTTACCATCTGCACTATACTTGACATCAGAACCTATCTGCTTACCATCACCTGCAACTCTCCTATACTACTTCTAGTGCTCACCATACAATAGCCTGTCTCTCATCTATATATCCTCATATACTCTATCCCTCCATTAAACATCTATTAATATATATAGTATATAACAGGCTGTACACGGTGATGAAGTCCTGAGAGTTGGATATGTTGTTCAACAGATTCTCTACAAGGCTACTGAGTGTAATAATTCTGCAGCTGTAAATCCATCCACAAACAAAAACGCATGAACGTTACACTCTGGGCCTAGCCGGTTTGACGCACATCCCTTGCCTGGCACATGTGCTGAATTTGGTGGTGCAGAGGTTCCTTAAAAATTACCCCGATATGTCAGAGCTGCTGCAGAAAGTGCGGGCCGTCTGTGCGCACTTTCGGCGTTCTCACCCTGCTGCTGCTCGCCTGTCAGTGCTGCAGCGTAACTTCGGCCTTCCTGCTCACCGCCTCATATGTGACGTGCCCACAAGGGGGAACTCCATCTTGCACATGCTGGAAAGGCTGTGCGAGCAGCAGCAGGTCATAGTGGAGTTTCAGCTGCAGCACGCATGCGTGAGTCGCTCTGCGGAACAGCACCACTTCACCACCAATACCTGGGCCTCCATGCGAGACCTCTGTGCCTTGTTGTGCTGTTTTGAGTACTCCACCAACATGGCCAGTGCCGATGACGCCGTTGTCAGCTTAACTATCCCACTTCTATGCCTCCTTCAAAAAACGATTCGGGCAATGATGGAAGAGGATGTGGCACAGGAGGAGGAGGAGGAAGAGGGATCATTTCCAAAGCTTTCAGGGCAGTCATTCACAAGTGGCTCCGAGGGTGGGTTCCTGCACCCATAAACGCCAGGTACACAATTGTCCAGCAGGGGCACAGTTCTGGAGGATGAGGAGGAGGAGATGGAGGAGGAGATGGAACCATGTTCACAGCAGGGTGGCACCCAGGCCAGCTCATGGCCATCACTAGTGCGTGGCTGGGGGGATACAGAGGACACAGACGATACACCTCCCGCAGAGGACAGCCTTTCGTTGCCTCTGGGCAGCCTGGCACACATGAGCGATTACATGCTGCAGTGTCTCCACAACGACCGACGAGTTGCCCACATTCTAACTTGTGCTGATAACTGGGTGGCCACGCTGCTGGATCCCCGTTACAAGGACAACGTACCATCCTTAATTCACTCACTGGAGCGTGATTGCAAGATGCGGGAGTACAGGCGCACGCTGGTAGACGCGATGCTGCTGGCATTCCCACCTGACAGCGGGGCCACAGTGGAAGCACAAGGCCAAGGCAGAGGAGGAGGAGGAAGAGGTCGCCAACGCAACCAGGGCACCGCCAGCACCTCAGAAGGCAGGGTTAGCATGGCCGAAATGTGGAAAAGCTTTGTCAGCACGCCACAACAAACAGCAGCACCAGCAGCTCATATGGAACGTCTTAGCAGGAGGCAGCATTTCACCAACATGGGGGAGGAGTATATGTGCACACGCCTACATGTAGTGAATGACGGGTCTGCCCCCTTCAACTTCTGGGTCTCCAAACTGGGCATATGGCCTGAGCTTGCCCTTTACGCCTTGGAGGTGCTGGCGTACCCTGCAGCCAGTGTATTATCTGAACGTGTATTTAGCACGGCTGGGGGCGTTATCACAGACAAGCGCAGCCGCCTGTCCAGAGACAATGTGGACAAGCTCACGTTCATTAAAATGAACCAGGCACGGATCCCACAGGACTTTTCTGTACCTTGTGCAGAATAGAGATGGATACCGACCTTACCCAGCCATTGTTATATTTTTGATCTTTCTCACTCTTTTGGGGTGTACCCTAATTTTAAATGACTAAAAAAAAGCAGTGTTGGCTACCTCGTCCCCCTCCACCGCCGCTTCCACCTACACCGCCACATCCACCGCCACCTCAACCTCCCTCCTACTCCATATGGGCCTCGTCCTTCACAGATGAAGAAAATTGTTTTATTTTTCTGTTTTTTTTGTTGTTTTAAGTTATTTTCCTATCCACATTTGTTTGCAGAGCACTTGCCATGCTCTTAACTACATTTTGCTGCCATTTGCAGCACTCTAGCACTTTCCATTGGTTTTTTAGAGCCATTTTAGTGCCTGAAAGTTCGGGTCCCCATTGACTTCAATGGGGTTCTGTGTCCGGGTAAACACGGGGACACGGACCCAGACTTTTTTTTCAAGTTCGGCCGAACCCGCCGAACGCGGACATTCAGGTGTCCGCTCAACTCTAGCGGAGACATATGCCTGTTAATTATTTCATTAGCGCAAGCATAGTGTTCTGCTACTTTCACACCTATATATGTGTAGGTGTATATATACATACATGTGTGTGTATATATACCCCTATACAGAAGTTCAGATGTCATGCCTGCCTGCAAAAACCCCCAAAAAATGGCCAAAAAACCGCCTGTAATAACACACCTGTGCGTTTTTTTTTGGCGCAGGCGTTTTTTTGGGCATTTTTTGGGGGTCTTTGGAGGCAGGCAAAACATCTGGACTTCTGTATAGGGGTATATATACACACACACTTATATGTATATATACACTTACACATATATAGGTGTTATAGGAGCGGAACCCTATGCCTGTTAATTATTTCATTAGCGCAAGCATAGTGTTCTGCTACTTTCACACCTATATATGTGTAGGGGTATATATACATACATGTGTGTGTATATATACCCCTATCCAGAAGTTCAGATGTCATGCCTGACTCCAAACATGTCCTCAAAAAAGCCCTATAAACGCCTGCAGCAAAAAGCAGGGTGACCGGCGAGAAGCCATATCCCTGTTCTGTAAGTGACGTAAGAGAAACAATCTTTTCTCTATAGCGGTCACCCTGACATGGAAGGGTTTGGTCACCCTGCCATAGCAGTCAGTGTCAGTTCACCCTACACTACACTACGGTCACCCTGGCACTTAACACTTTCTAGCTACACTAGATATCCCTTTCCTCACACTAATAATTGCTAAATGACACTTTTGAAGCAGAAGTAACAGAACTGCTTCCACTCTCGTCCACATCCCTGTATTACAATGCTAGGAATTTGGCGGGGGCTATCTTATATACTGGGGGGCGTATTCACTACTGATTGGCCTCTGGACCCCCTAGTCACTCCAATCACATTCCTATCATTCTCCTGCCCCCTCACTTGGCTTTTACTAATGGTTCTGGTCCCATCACGGGCTTTTAAAGCCCATTTCCTGTCCCATTGCATTTTGGTCGGTTCTGGTTGCCGAATTCCGAACTTTTTCAGCAAAAAGTTCGGAATTTGGCCGAACCTCGAACAGCCAATGTTCGGGTCGAACCGATGGTCGACCCAAACCGTTCGATCATCCCTACTGACAATGAGCTGGCAGGTGGAAATGGATGAGAGCATGAGAAGACATTACAGGAAGAGGATGATGTTGATGAAGATTAGCTATGGCAAAGTAATACCAAAACACACAATTATTCAGTGTTTATTACTGCTTCTAAAATTCTAAAACTCTCTAGGCTTTTGTAGTTGGATGAGCCCTGGACCCAGGACCAGTCCCAGATATAGGTACAAATTAGACATAGTATTGTGTAGGTATCTCTTGTATGGAACTTTTTTCCACATCTCTGAATGGCATATCCGTTACTGTGTGCAAAAAAAAAAAAAAAGTTAGGCTGTAATCATCTAGAAGCATATATGGACATTTCTGCCCTCATATAGAATATTAGGTTCCCTCATTCTGTTCTGTAAGAAAGTAAAATCAACAGCATCAACCTATCATCAATCTGGTTCAAAATCTCAAACAGCTTCCTAATTTGCTACTGCTGCTCTTGCCGAAAGGGACCAATCCTCTTTTGCCAAAAATTTTACATTTTCTACTGCTGTGATTGTGAAAAGTGAGAATATAGGAAACAATGTACCCCTTTTTTTCTTCACCAACTTAACATTCATCTGGCCAATATACCATTACTCTCAATGTAGACAAAACAATACCTGTTAATAAAGCTTTTCTTGTTTTTATTACAGGAAACATAGCACACTTCTTAGAATTCTTGCAGTGAAAGTTAGTGCATGCTACTGCCAGTAACTGTAAAAGTAGTTATAGCTATGTTAGTTTTCCCTTTTATGGCCACTTGGGTCAACTTTGCAACCATCAGTGACAACAGGATGTAGATCAAGTAATGTCACTATGAACAGCCAGGTCAAGTTCCCAGATCAGCAAGTTCTTTAAATCTCCCTCACAGTTGTAATTCCAGTTCCCAACACCAACAAGATCAACCACTGCTTCTCGTCCTATCATACATGCAGGGCTTTTTTTCAGCGGGAACATGGGGGAACGCAGTCCCGGCACCTCCAGCACTGACTGTATACAATTGCAAGGGGTGCTGGGGTGTGCTGCAGGATCTATTGATGCTGACTGCTGTGGAAGCTAGTCTCACTGGAGGGGATCTTTTTGTTTGTATGTGGGCTATTGTTGCTGAGGAGGTCTATTGTTGCTGGTGGGGAACCTGCTGTTGCTGTGGGTCTTATATTTCTGGGGGATGAGCTGTTGCGGGGAGAGATCTACTGAGAGGGAGGGGTCTATTGTTGCTGGCTGACGGAAAGTCTATTGATGCTGGCTGTGGGGAGATTTGTTATTGCTGCCAGGAATCTATTGTTACTAGGGGGAAACATTTTTTGCAGGTGGTCTATTGTTGTTAGGGGGATTGCTGACAAAGGGGGGGGGGGGATATTTTACTGGCTGCAGGGGATCTATTTTACTGCTTTTCTTGTTCTCATTACCAAATTCAACACAAATTACTTAGCACCACAAAAGGATATGTGGTTCTGAATTCTGGGAGGTAGGTAGGGGGTGGAACCAAAGAATGGTGCTCAGAGGTGGGTAGGGGGTGGAACCAAGGAATGGTGCTCAGAGGTGGATAGGGGTGGAGAAAAAGACTGACTCGGAAAGGTGGAGTTCCTGCACCTATTTTCTGAGAAATAAAGCCCTGCATACATGTAAAAAGTGAAGCACTACCATGTGGTTTTGTACCTTAGTTTGGTGAAGAAGGCATAGTGGTAACCAGAAATATCTGCTATAATATCAGTGAATCTTTCTAGGCATAACTAATCACCCACTGGCTTTTACCCAGCTTGTATAACTAAACAACAGGTTCAGTTGCTGTGGCAAGATCAATGGATAAAAACTTTGGCTCTGATCATGTGTTACATAACCCCAACAATGGGGTATATAGGGTATATAGGAGGACTTCCTTTACTCTGCCAGACCCACTTTATCTAAGGTCTGGTTAGCGTTTCAGTGGAAGGAGCGAGTCTGCTAGAGAAAAGGAGGTGGGGAGTTGCTGTTGAGGGGTTTTGCTGGAAAAGGATTGGCTTTTATGGGAGCGGAGCTTTGCTAGTGGAGTGGGTTTTCCTAATGGGGGTTTGCTGGGGAAGGATGGAATTTTGCTGGGGATAGGTCTTGCTGGAGAAGGGGAGATTTTCTTGCTAGGGGAGGGGTGGGAAAAGAGGGAGGAAGAGGGTTAGGTGGGGAATAAGAGAAGGAGGGAGGTGGGATGGGGAATGAGGTAGGAGGAATTTGAGGGCGTATATTCTCAAAATTTCGTATTTGTTGCCCGCATATTGTCACAGTTGCTTGTATATTGTCATGATTGCCAGTTTGTTATGCACATATAATCATCGTTGCCCATTTGCTTTCCCCATAACTAAAAACAATTGTTTTTTTCCTTTGCATGTATTGTAATAATTGCCTATTTGCTGTCTGCATATTGTATTCGTTAGCTGATTTGTGCCTGAATATTATATACAATTGCTCATTTGAGGACCATGAATTGTAAAGATTGCCAATTTATGCCTACGTATTGTGAAGTTACCACTGTTTAGGAAAGCATATTACTATAATTTACATGTGCCATTAATAAAACCTTTAATATTATGTTTTTACATGAATAAATATAAAACATTTATATAAAAAATCTTATTTCATTATCATTTATTTCTGACTATTATTAGTATTAATCATTTCATAATTACATAATTACTGGAAAAAAAATCATTTATACTAGGTTCCCCACTGGGGTGTTACTGAATAGCAGCAGAGAAAAATCAGGTCTGATCCCCACCTGACAGAGCTGTTTAAATCTCAGGACTGGATGGACAGAGGTACAAATCCTTTTGCAGGTAAAAAAAAAAAGCTCTCTAAATACACACATTTGGTTCATGTGTGTATTTAGAGGTTTGCCTAGAGTTCATCTTTAACATATATGTTTTTCATATGTATAGCAATTAACATAGAGTGCAAGCTATTCAATCTTTTTATGCTTTTACATAACATCATCCTGCTTAAACCTTTCTGTACCTGTAAACAAATGTCTTGCCATCTATAAAGTTTGCTTAATGCATTGAAAAATGTTCAAGTCTTTGTTTTGTTTTTAAATACTTATCCTGGCATTCAATATGACCCACTTGTTCTCCTCTATGTACCGTAGTGTGATTTGCTTGCTGCCTCAAGTTTATTACAGTGCTTGTTGTATATGAAATGAACATTGTGAACACAGTTTTAGTTACCCAGGCATGTCATTGCCATACATAATGCATATACATATTTTTAATTCACTGCAAGTTAATGCTTAATATGCTTTCTGATCGCCCAATACACCTCCCAGTTCTTTGATATCCCTCCATCCTTTGCTTACCTCCCTATTCTGTCCATCTTGCTTCTCCCACCCCCTTCAGACATCCAGCACTGTCAAGCCAAACACATGATAAATTGCCTTGTCAACAGTATTCATTCAGGGACCAATTAATTCCACAGAAATGAACTAGGGGCCATCAGTTGTTGAAAAACTCCTAGTGCAGGGAGCAGAGCCTTCTATGTGAGAACATGGACGAGAGGGAGAGGAAGGAGAGAGAGAGGCACTGGAAGAATAAGAGGCCGTGGAAGTTAGTTTGACAGAAATTGGTCATTTAATGCTTAAGTGCTCTGCAGACAGCCCCTGTCATAGCGGCCAGCGTGCTAAAACTCCCACAGAGGTTTATTTATTAATTACAGGGAGCTGTAAGGGGCCTTTTTACTGTCTCAGCCCGGACTCATCAACTTTACTTCTTGTCACAAACAGATCTTGTGGCACATGAAGGAAACAATATAGGACAACAAATGTAACCCTATGGAAAACCCTCTAAGAAATTGCTAAAACTGGAAATATGCTTCACCAGTCTAAAAGGTGTGCTAGAGATGCGTCATTTCTATAGATTCTTACTTTAAAAAAAAAAAAAGCTGGAACTGAAAAGATTGAATCATTTAAACTAACAGATATACAGTATATGCTCAATATGAACGCTTCTGTTTTTACGCTTTATTTGGATTTAAACCCAGCTAACTAAAATATCATATAAGTTGTATTGTGTTAATCTTGTTTCAGAAGATCTTTTTTAGTCTGCAGCTTTCATTAAAGGAACACCTGATGATCCTGCCGTGAAGGTCTTTGTTCTGGCACTTCCTGGTATTGGGTGACAACCATAGCTGCCAACTGTCCCTGATTTCGAGGGGCTGTCCCTGATTCATGACAAAGTCCCTCTGTCCCTCTTTCATCCTCATTTGTACCTCATTTTGGTCTGATCTATATAGTTGTATTTAAAGTGCACATTTTATCTTTCAGAAAGTGTTTCCTAGTACAAAACCTTTCATCCAATTTCTAAATTGCTACATTTGTAAATTTCAAAAGCCATTATTAACCACTTGCCGACTGCCCCGCGCAGATTTACTGTGGCAGGGCGGCTCGGCTGCGCATAATCATGTAGATCTATGCAGTGGTGGGATTCAAAAATTTTAGTAACCAGTTCCGACTTTCCCAGCAGAATGACCAGCGTGCCCCCTTTCAATACACAGTGACCAGCGTTCCCCCTTTCAATGCAGAGAGACCAGCGTGCCCCCCTTTCAATGCAGAGAGACCAGCGTGCCCCCCTTTCAATGCACAGTGACCAGCGTGCCCCCTTTCAATGCAGAGAGACCAGTGTACATGCCCCCTTCAATGCACAGTGACCAGAGTGCCCCCTTTCAATGCAGAGAGACCAGCGTGCCCCCTTTCAATGCACAGTGACCAGTGTACATGCCCCCTTCAATGCACAGTGACCAGAGTGCCCCCTTTCAATGCAGAGAGACCAGCGTGCCCCCTTTCAATGCACAGTGACCACAGCATTGCCCCCAATGATTGCAGAGTGCCAGCCACAGCATTGCCCCCAATGATTGCAGAGTGCCAGCCACAGAATTGCCCCCAATGATTGCAGAGTGCCAGCCACAGCATTGCCCCCAATGATTGCAGAGTGTCAGCCACAGCATTGCTCCCAAATTGCAGAGTGCCAGCCACAGCATTGCCCCCAATGATTGCAGAGTGCCAGCCACAGCATTGCCCCCAATGATTGCAGAGTGCCAGCCACAGCATTGCCCCCAATGATTGCAGAGTGCCAGCCACAGCATTGCCCCCAATGATTGCAGAGTGCCAGCCACAGCATTGCCCCTAATGATTGCAGAGTGCCAGCCAGAGTATTGCCCCCAATTGCAGAGCGCCAGCCACAGCATTACCCCCAATTGCAGAGTGCCAGCCCCAGCATTGCCCCAAATTGCAGAGTGCCAGCCACAACATTGCCCCAAATTGCAGAGTGCCAGCCACAACATTGCCCCCAATTGCAGAGCACCAGCCACAGCATTGATCCCAATTGCAGAGTGCCAGCCCCAGCATTGCCCCAAATTGCAGAGTGCCAGCCACAACATTGCCCCCAATTGCAGAGTGCCAGCCAGAGTATTGCCCCCAATTGCAGAGTGCCAGCCAGAGTATTGCCCCAAATTGCAGAGTGCCAGCCACAACATTGCCCCCAATTGCAGAGTGCCAGCCAGAGTATTGCCCCCAATTGCAGAGTGCCAGCCAGAGTATTGCCCCCAATTGCAGAGTGCCAGCCAGAGTATTGCCCCCAATTGCAGAGCGCCAGCCACAACATTGCCCCCAATTGCAGAGTGCCAGCCACAGCATTGCCCCCAATTGCAGAGTGCCAGCCAGAGTATTGCCCCCAATTGCAGAGCGCCAGCCACAGCATTGCCCCAAATTGCAGAGTGCCAGCCACAACATTGCCCCCAATTGCAGAGTGCTAGCCAGAGTATTGCCCCCAATTGCAGAGCGCCAGCCACAACATTGCCCCCAATTGCAGAGTGCCAGCTTTCCCCCCCCCCCCGCGAGACCCATGCACTTACCTCATGGACGGTCTCGCAGTCGGCTCCCCGCGTCTCCGAGTCCTCCCGCGGCGCCTCCTCCTCGTCCAATGGCACGGTGTTTGCCTTTCGGCCAATCAGGAAGCGGGAGGACCCGCTCCCTGATTGGCCAGGAGGAGGATCATGTGACAATAGCTAATTCTCATTCGCTATTGTCACAGAATGGGCGGGGAGGAGCGCACTGCTCCGCCCCCCGGCCGCCACGTCTGTCCGAGCGCGGGACATTCAATTGTCCTGCGCTTCCTCAGACGCGCAGAGGGATTCAGCCGGTTCTGCGAACTTGCAGAAAGTTAGCAACCGGTTCTATGGAACCGGTGCGAACCGGCTGAATCCCACCACTGGATCTATGTGATTATGTGCAGGCGGTCTCGCGCCGCCGGAGCCGCGCTCTTGCTGTGATTAGACCTAGCAGGAGCTAGACCAGGGGAGGAGCGGGTTCAATCGCCACCGGCGATCTTCAGGTAAACTGACAGGAGAGCCGCTTGCCTATGTAAGCAAAGCAAAGACAAAAAGCGCAGAAAAGCGCATTACAAGCACCGCTCGGTACCTGGACGTTTCACGGGAGACAGCCGGCACCTCCTCTCCTGTTACGGACGTTTGGACTTGGTCTTGCCCCAGATGTGGATGGATGGCACTACTTAGAAGAGTATAGCTTATATACTGAAACTACAGCCCTTCATACCGTGGCTTCTTGTGAGTTGCTACAGTTGTTTTTATATACCATATTAAAGTCTGTTTGCGCTTAGAGAGCTTTTCTGTGCTTTTTGTCTTTGCTCCAGAGTTTTCCTCACTTCTCAGAAGAGCTGCTTGGTGTGGTTGGACATTTTATTTATGGACTTTTTTAATGGACATTTCATATCATTTTATTTATTTATTTTAGATTTCTTTTCTTTTCTCCCCCTTTTTTATTCTCCCCCCCCTCCTCTAAAGGATTCAGATGTTTTATATGTTTTATATGTGGATGGATTATTAGCGCTCATATGTATGTGTTTTTTTATGTAAGCAAAGCAGGTGGCTCTCCTGTCAGACAGGCACAGTGAGATTGTGTGTCCCAGCTAAGCTGAAACACCGATCTCTGTGTGCCTTTCCCAGAGTCCCCCCACCCCACAGTTAGCGATCACAATTAGGCTCACACTTAACCCCTTGATCACCCCCAGTATTATCCCCTTCCCTGCCAGTGTCATTTATACAATAACAGTGCATATTATTTAGCACTGATCACTGTATTAATGTCCCTGGTCCCCAAAAAGTGTCACTCTTTAGTCCCACTAAAAATAGCTGATCGCCGCCACTACTAATAAAAACAAAAAAAATAAAATAAAAAGTCCATAAATCTATCCCATAGTTTGTAAATGCTATAACTTTTTTTGCAAACCAAATAAAATACGTTTTTTGGGATTTTTTTTTACCACAAATATGTAGCAGAATACAAATTGGCCTAAACTGATAAAAATATTTTATTTTTTTAATTTTTTTTATTGGGAATGGTTATAGCATAAAAGTAAAAAATATTGTGTTTTTTTTTTTCAAAATTGTCGCTCTTTTTTTGTTTATAGCACAAAATCTAAAAAACGCAGAGGTGATCAAATACTACCAAAAGAAAGATCTATTTGTGGGAAAAAAGGAAATCAATTGTATTTGGGTACAGTGTCGCACGACTGCGCAATTGTTAGCTAAAGTAACGCAGTGTCGAATCACAAAAAATGGCCTGGTCTTCAAGGGGGTAACACCTTCCGGAGCTGAAGTGGTTAAAGAATAGCAGTGGTAAAAAAAAAAAAGCACTTGTGGGTTTAACCAATAATTTTTTTTCCGTATAATTCTCCTTTAAGGGGGCATGGCAGGAGGTGTGTCCTATGCCAACATACTTTTGCTAATAGGTGTCCTTTGTTCCCATCTCAAAAAGTTGGGAGGTATGTGACAACTGTCCTCCAATTGTGCTCAGGCATTGTCACCCTGATAAAAATTACAAGTGATATTGGAACACACATTGTGCAGACATGGCTCACATATGCAAAATAAGTGAAAACAGCATTTTATGAAAAAGAACCATGGCAGTTGTTTATAATAAACAGTGCTGTAGCAAACTAGTGTAAATGTTGTCCAGTTAGAGTTTAGATCCACATTAACCACTTTACCACCGGAGGATTTTTCTGTCTTACGTCCAGGCCACTTTTTGCGATTCGGCACTGTGCGAATTTAACTGACAATTGCGCGGTCGTGCGACACCGTACCCAAAGAAAATTTACGTCCTTTTTTTTCCCACAAACAGAGCTTTCTTTTGGTGGTATTTGATCACCTGTGCGATTTTTACTTTTTGTGCTATAAACAAAAAAAGAGCGTAAAGTTTGAAAAAAATAACAATATTTTTCACGTTTTTTATATGAAATTCCCCCCCAAAAAAATGTGAAAATCAAAATTTTTTTACATTTTTGGCCAATTTGTTTTCTCCTACATATTTTTGGTAAAAAAAATCCCAATAAGCGTATTTTAATTGGTTTGCGCAAAAGTTATTGCGTTTACTAACTAAGGGAAAGATTTCTGTCATTTTTGGTGTTTTTTTTTAACGAGTAATGGCAGCAATCTGTGATTTTTTTTGTGGGACTGCAACATTGCGGCGGACAGATCGGACCCTTGACTGACATTTTTGGGGGTACCAGTGACATTACTACAGTAATCAGTGCTATAAATATGCACTGTTACCTTAAAAATGACACTGGCAGGGAAGGGGTTCATTTTATTGGAGAGGGAGGGGTTAATGTATGCCTGGTGCTTACTGATGTGTGTGGGGGGAGGTGACTGAGTGACACAGGGACAGATCGCAGGTTCAGCTATGCTGAACCCTGCAATCTGTCACTGCCTGTCACTTAGGAGATCCGCCTGCTTTGTTTACACAAGCGGGCGGATCTCCACACTCGATTCCCCGACGATCGGGGAAGAGCAGCAGCGATTGCCGCTGCCCCTCCCCTGGCCCGACTCCCGCTGTGACTGAACAATCTTGACATAGGGACAGTCTTAGCATTCGCCATAACAGGTCCATGCATAACAGCGGTAGAAGTTTATTTTATCTATATAGACATTGTACCATATACACTTACCATAATATTGAAAGCCAAGTTAGGATCATTGAAGCAAAGAAAATATTTTATGTCTTTGAAGAGGTTAAGCACCTGGTGCATGGTACGCTAGCCAATGAAAGCTTGAAGGCGATCCTTGTGGACAAGTCTGACAAATTCCAATGGATTTGGCAGCCCTGGAGAGACCACTTCCCACCCTTTCAATTTACCTCCTGATTTCTAGACCTGTAAAGGTTCCATGTGATACAGCTTAAAAAAACCCTGGGGTACCCATCTCCATTTTCTCCCCCCCCCCCTTCTCTCTTCCTTCCTTTTTCTGTTTTCTTTGCAGCTTGTCCCTATGTGCTTCCCTCTCTCATTGCTCATGTAGGATCCAGGTGAATAGGGTAGGCCATGGCCGCCTAAAATTTTTCTTTTGGTCAGACACCCCACCCATATCTTTCATTTGTGTCATGGAATCGTGTAGACATCTGTGGTTTTGACTGCACTTTATTGTCTCTATAGTCTGGATGTTGGTCCTGTTTTGGCATCTTTTTGCGCACACATGACCCTAAAGCCTTAGATGACCATCGCACTCTGATGTCCTGTAAGTTTTGTATTTCCTATATTTTATTACAGTACCAGACTGTTGTCACTCCTACCTTGTGCTTGGGGAGCAAAAGTTGTACAATGTGTACTGCTATTTTAAGTGCACATTTAGTTTTTGTATTGCAATGCTTTATTTCCCTTGTTATACTGGAAAACTTTAATAAAAATCGAGTTAAATCATAGAGGTTTCAAACATGAAAGATTTGTCATTCCAATGTCATACACTATATTTTCAAAAGTATTGGGACACCTGCCTTTACACACACACACACGCATGAACCTTAATGGCATCCCAGTCTTAGCTCGTAGGGTTCAATACTGAGTTGCCCACCCTTTGCAGCTATAGCAGCTTCAACTCTTCTGTGAAGGCTGTCCACAAGTTTAGGAGTGTGTCTATGGAAATGTTTTACCATTCTTCCAGAAGCACATTTGTGAGGTCAGGCACTGATGTTGGACGAGAAGGCCTGGTTAGCAGTCTCCGCTCTAATTCATCCCAAAGGTGTTCTAGCAGTCAAGATCCTTCACTCCAAACCAATGATTGTACTGTTTTCGTACAATTTTTCAAATGAGTAAAATCAGATACGAAATACTGTGCATGATCAGAAACAATAAACAAGAAAAAAGCCTTTGTCATAAAATAATTTTTGTACATATTTTCCATCCTCAGTTCTGACTTGTTTTGAATCATCAAGGAAAACTGGACAATCGTTTACCCTATTTTCCTATAGTTTGTACCCACCTTTAGTGAGCCTTATTTGGTGTCAAGTTTACTCATTTTAAACTTGTACTGATAGGAATATCTCTCTCTCTCTCTCTCCGATATTTTGGCCATCGCATATCGGTATCCGCCGATATGGGCCAATATTTTGTACATTTAAAGTTTTGAAAAATAAAGACAATTTTTGACACAAATTTGGTACTGAACATGTTCATTTTTGTTTAATGCTTAATGGCTGGCTTGCTGGCACCCTGTGGTGGGTGGCTGGCTGTCTGGCACCCTGTGGTGGGTGGCTGGCTGGCTGGCACCCTGTGGTGGGTGGCTGGCTGGCTGGCACCCTCTGGTGGGTGGTTGGCTGGCTGGTATCCTGTGGTGGGTGGCTGGCTTGCTGGCACCCTGTGGTGGGTGGCTGGCTTGCTGGCACCCTGTGGTGGGTGGCTGGCTGTCTGGCATCCTGTGGTGGATAGCTGGCTGTCTGGCACCCTGTGGTGGAGGGCTGGCTGCCTGGCACCCTGTGGTGGGTGGCTGGCTGGCTGGCACCCGGTGTTGGGTGGCTGGCTTGCTGGCACCCTGTGTTGGGTGGCTGGCTGGCTGGCATGCTGTGGTGGGTGGCAGGCTTTCTGGTACCCTGTGGTGGCTGGCTGGCACCCTGTGGTGGGTGGCTGGCACCCTGTGGTGGGTGGCTGGCTGTCTGGCACCCTGTGGTGGATAGCTGGCTGTGTGGCACCCTGTGGTGGGTGGCAGGCTGTCTGGCACCGTGTGGTGGGTGGCTGGCTGGCTGGCACCCTGTGGTGGGTGACTGGCTGGCACAGGGGATGTGGCTGGCTGGTACAGGGTCTGTGGGTGGCTGGCTGGTACAGTGCCTGTGGCTGGCTGGTACAGCGATTGTGGGTGGCTGGCTGGTACAGGGCCTGTGTGTGGCTGGCTGGCTCACTGGTACAGTGCCTGTGGCTGGCTGGCTGGTACAGGGCCTGTGGGTGTGGGTGGCTGGCTGACACCAGGCTGCTGTGGGTGGGTGTATGGCTGTGATACACTCCTGCGATACTAGTCCCTACTCCAGACGAGGCTGTCCAAGGCGAGGGAGGCGGGCTAAGAAGGCAGAATGATGTCACGAAAATATCGGCAATATCGGTAACTTTCAGGGCCGATTCCGATATATCGGGGAAAGTGCATTCTGGGCCTCGATATATAAGCCTTGTCGATAATCGGTAGATCCCTACTGTGCATTTTACAAGGTGCAGTAGCACTCTGCAGGTGCAGTTCCTCCAGAGCTTAGTAAATGAGGTAAAGCTTCACTTTGCAAAGAATACCCAATCACACTCATCACCCATCTTAAAAAAACAGCATTTTTGCTTGCACATTATTGGATGATGGAAGTCAGCAGAGCTTCTGCTCATTTACTGAGCTCTGAAGCAACTGCTCTTGCAAAGTGCACAGTTTTTTCGCCTTCAGTAAATCAACCCCATTGAGGCATTGTAGGTATTGTATTATCTGTTTTGTTCACCACTGTTATGTATATCAATGTGTATAGTGTCTTGGAGGTTGATGACACTATATAATTAGTAAGAAAATGTTTTTGAGGGTTAGATACTTAGTCTGTTTATTGCAAACCATATAGACGCAGGCAAACAAAGTTGGGGAAAAACAAGAAACATTTGAGAAACATTAACAAGAATAATGTAGATAGTGCATGCTGTGCAAAGTACAGTATATTGAACCAAATCACCATATCACCAGATATCAGAATGCTGCAGTCAGCGCAATTAATAAATTATTTCTGATTGGTTGATATGGCTTATTGCAGTTTGAACACCCTCCTTGCTCTTCGTTGTAATCAAATTGACCAAGCAACTACAGTATACTGCTAGACTGTGCTAACTGTTCATGCTTGTACCCAACTGTTGGATGTTTTCTAAAATCATGTTGTCATTGCCATGGAAAGGAAAACAAAGGCTATAAGCACCACAGTGCTACAGTAAGAACAAAAGTGCAGGTATTAACAAAAAGGCTGCAAGAATTTACAACTTTAAACACTGTTACTATGGATTTTGGGGATCTATGATCCTGGCAGGAAACAGGAAACTGTAGTTAATCCTTTGTATTATGAGTCTGTAGTTTCCAGCAGGAGATGCCAAATATTGTATTCTTCTTGCTTTATGAGAGGTTAAAAAGAAAGCCTTAATAATTGATGCTGCTTTTTTATTGCTATAGCAAGCTAAGGTAAGCATGAGATGGCTGAGGGAGTCAGCTGGAAAGCGCCTTGTCTGCCACTTGTCACCTTCTCCCAGTTACCTGATATCTGATAGCCTGAGAGGTGGCACACACACAGCAGCCTCTGCGCTAGCCTCCTGAAAGGAACACACACAATGCTTTTTATACAACCTCTTTTAAATGCGTGGAGAACAATTTAATCAATCATTCTATTGTGGTGTCCAAAAAAAGTCTTAAGACAAGTCATCTAATTTAACCTTATATTTCCAATTCAAATATGGAGGATTTCAGGAAATATGCACAAAATAAAAATGTCAGCAATGATTTTAGGCTAAATAGGGCCATAGGCTGAAATCATAATTTGGAATTTATATATAAAAAGCCAGCTGTCATTTAAATTGTATAAGCCACACAGCCACATAGCATAATTAAAGTAAACCTGTCCTGAGAGAAATATACAGACGTCTGTTGCTGGCCTTGTTTTGAAAATGCCAGTTGCCGGTCTGTCTGTGTGCAACATCTAAGTTGCAGACCTGGAACAAATATGTAGCATAGGTTAAAGGTAGTATAGCCAAACCATCAGTGTGACAGTCAGGTAAAGAGATCAACAACTGGTAGCCTCCACATTCTATTCATGACATAGTATTATTATTATTATACAGGATTTATATAGCGCCGACAGTTTGCGCAGCACTTTACAATATAAGGGAAGACAATACAGTTACAATACAATTCAATACAGGAGGATTTAGAGGGCCCTGCTCGTTAGAGCTCACAATCTAGAAGTACCCTAAAAACCTGCTACACATAACCTTTATTTTATTTGTATGCTCCATACAGCTTTCTAATACAACCAGGAGCTACATTGCTTGTATTGACCAATCAGAAACCATCACTAAAGAGTCACTGGAATAGAATTTAAAAAAAGATTAGGCAGTTAAGTGACCCTGAAAGGCATTAAAGACAAAGAGGCTGTTCCCTTTGCAGGTGAATTTTCTCTTTGCAAGGGAATTTTCCCCTAGCTCAGTGAATGTGGTGAAAATTTTCTTGAATGCAATAAATACTCAATCCCATATATTGAAAATTTAAAAAAATTTATATTTGCTTGCACATGACTTGATGATGGAAGTTAGTAGAGATGCGCCTCATTTACTAAGCTAAGGAAAACTTCCCTTGAAAAGTGAACAGCTTATTTGCTTTTAGTGAATGAAGCCCATTGCCTGTGCTGGGTAAAATATGCACACTAAGCCCAGGTTCACACTGCTATGACATGAAAGTTGTGCGACTTCTGATCCCACTTTGCTCTGTAACTTCAGTCCAACTTTGATCTGACTTAATGTGACTTTTTACACTCTATGGCACGGAAGTCGTATCAAAGTCGGACCAAAATAGTGCAGGAACCTTTTCTAAAGTCGGAACGACTTATGTCGGATCAGTTAAGATGACTCTCATAGGGAAACATTTAGTTTGACATGTCAATCCCATGTCACACCAGTTTCAAGCAGGCCTTGAGAGCCAGAGATAATACCAATGACCTAAGATACAGCAACAAAAAACTAAAATTCTCTTTAAATGCTGCAAAATCTTGCCTTTTTTGCTATGTTTTTAAAAGGAATAAAATGGGAAGTCGTAATGTCAAAGCTTATCTTAAAAAAAAGGGCTACCAATGTACCAAAAAGGATTGCAACACCAAATTTTCTGGTGAACAACTAAGGCTCCGTTCACATGTCAGCGTATCCCCGCGATCCGGAGATTATTGCAAATCGCGGGACGCCTGTGCGTTGCCCGTGATTTGCAATAGCCCCCCAAACGCTGAGCGATGTTGCCGCGATTTCCGCCTGCCGAATCGCGGTAACATCGCGCAAAAAAAAATCGCGGGACGCATTACGCCCAAAAAAGTACAAGAGCTTCTTTGGAGCATATTGCGTCCCGCGTTTTTTTTTTTTTGCGTGATGTTACCGCGATTCGGCAGGCGGAAATCGCGGCAACACCGCTCAGCGTTTGGGGGGCTACTGCAAATCACGGGCAACGCACAGGCGTCTCGCGATTTGCAATAATCTCCGGATCGCGGGCGGAATCGCGGTGATTCTGCCCACGATATAAACGCTGACATGTGAATGCAGCCTTAGGGTAGAAAGCCTTATACATCATGACAAACCTATTTACAAAATAGACTTTATAATATAAATATATACTTTCTTACAATTCCTGTGGGTATAAACCAAAAACCAAAAACGACTGCAAATAATTGAAATACAATGCATGCAAATGTCATTTAGACAATGCTTAGGAATCAAACTTCCATTTGTTTTTTTAAATGCTAAAATTGTTAAACTTTTCATAAAACTATACAGATCCATATCACATTACAGATTAAAGACACAGCTTTTATTAAAATTTCTACACAATATGTCTTTAAAAAAAAACAGCAAACCCTTGGCATATCTTATCTTGATGGCTGCTGGCCAGTAAAACCATACATGGAAATTCAGCTGGTTCCGCAGGGACTGGCCGAATTTTGATCTATGCATAGGCAGGTTGGGTTGTACAGAAGTCAATCTACCGATTGACTTCTGTACAACCAACCCATCAGATATTACCCGCTCAATCAGCGTGGCAGGTTACAGAATGCAATAGCTTAGCTAGGAGGATTTCCCCATCTACATTGAATGTGTAAATGGGGAATCAATTCATTTTTTTTGTTCAAAACGAAAAAAAAAAAAAAAAGACTCATGCATGGGCTGCTAAACTCTTCTGATCCAGCAATTACCTGGATGTGAGCCCATTCTTATTTTACATGAAGTCATGATGGAGGGGAAGTTTTTCCTGACCCCTGAAAAATGTTGACTATTTTTCTATTTTTTAGAGTAAATCAATTAAAAAACCACCTATCATGCCTATATTTTGTTTGGATATGAAGGGGCTTCTTTCCTTGTTGCAAGTGTGCAATCTGCCAGCTCAGTCAATTTAAGGGCAGAAAAAGGGCATCCTTCCAATCCCGGCAGATCCCCAAAACTTATGATACTCAATCATTTATAAATTGTACAACTAACAGCGTGGTCTATATGATTCAATACCCTTGTGGGGCGAACCATGCGGATGTTGCAAAAACAATAAAAGGAACATATTGCCAATATAAAATATGGATTTTTGGGTTATAGTGTTAAATGTCATAATAAGAATCCGTTGGTACAACCTTTATGGCCATAGACAAATTTTCCCCACATTGTAGAGGAAGTTTTATTAGACGTGAGGTTTTCACGAATAAAAACATGGTGGATTTACAATCTTAAAACATACACACAATTCGGCTTAAATGTCGAAAGGGATGTGAATTGTTTTTACTAACAATAGCTGAAAGAAGCTTCCAGAAAGGTGTAATAAGGATTATTTTAGTGTGGCGCTTTCCAACATGGCTCCCTCACCTTTAGGGTGTAACTTTAGAAAATCATACCCCATGAGAAAACCATACCCACGTCACTTCCTGTCAGGAACAGCTGAGCAGCGTAGCAGTGCGCATGCTCACAGCCCCGAATACGTCATTGAACAGATGAGGGCCTGACGAATGCGCATGCTCCGAGGGTATGGTTTTATCACAGTAGTGTGTGTAACGTTACACTTGCAGCGGTTACATTAAAACAGCTTGGCTGCAACATGAGTCATCTCTGCTCCTATCCCTGCACTTCCCTGATCTTGGCTAATAAATATAAAAGCGGTGGCGGGTGAATGAAATGTAAATGACGGAGATGTCGGCTCCGTGATCCGCTTTTATATTTATTAGCCGAGATCAGGGAAGTGTCAGGGATAGGAACGGAGATGAGTTATATTGCAGCACAGCTGTTTTAATGTAACCGCCGCAAGTGTAATGTTACACACACTACCATAATAAATCTATACCCTCCGTAGGTGCACCGGAAGTGACGAGGGTATGGTTTTCTCACGGGTATGGTTTTTTCACGGAACAAGGGCTATGGAGGCTTTTTTTCATGCGATATTCTTCCCAATTTTTATAACTTTATCATTTTTTTTCATTGTCTATATAGTTTTTATAATTATGATCAAATTATTAAAGCATGAGGATTTGAGAGTTTTTTACTAGTCTGTAATATTATTTTAAATATAATGGTATAAGGGTTACATTTGCAAACAGGTAGACTTGAATTAAAGTTCAATATATATTTTGATCACAAGATGGCACTGTGCTGTTTTAATGCAGTAGTGATGGTTACCAGGGAAATATGAGGCTTCTTCCAGGTACACAGTATATATTGTATTTGCATGATGGACGTCGTCTAGCCAGTCCCCAGGCGACATCATCTATGATGAAACGCATAGGGAAGACCTGTGACATGATGTCATCATGCACAGTTACCGGAGGTTGGTTGGCTTGGATTCATCTGCCTAGTTGAGAATATTGGGCATACTGAGTGGTACCGAGGATGTTATTTTGTGAGTGCTGGAGAGAAGAACAGAGCAGCGCCACCTAAGTGTAGTATTAAAAACAGTCATTTATTGGCATAAGATGATGATGTACTCACATAGATATGTGGAAACAGGCTTTAAAACATAGATCATCCGATCCGCTGCAAGGGAAGCAGGAGAGGTGAGGACATCCCTTGGTCCTGGCTGTGTCAGTGGCTTCTGGCACTTCCTGGTGTCCTGGTGCCGTTACAGCTTCTCCTTCGTCAGATCCAGCGGAAGCGCGGCGGTGCTCGTGTTCGGGGCATGCGTGCCCCTTCGTCAGACGTTGCCTGGTAACCACGGGGAGCAGGAAGTTAAATAGCTGGGCGGGAGCCGACGCCAGCATCATTGATCGTCAGGGGGAACGGAGGAGCGTCTCAGACGTTGGCGTGGGGCATAGTGGGCCATGTACATAGGGAAGGATACGGTGTTACGGGAAGGATAGTTATACTGGTATGATGCCTGCACCTACAGGCATCATCCCAGTATGGATCTATTCAGCTAGCGATTCCCTTTCTATCAGAAGTGATTTGAGTGGCTATTTAGCCACTCGATCACTTCTGCAGGTCCACCACATTTCCCAGGCTCTACTCTCCCCTGGCGGAGCCTGGGAGAGATGCGGCTGGTGGCTATTGCGGCACTGAACAGAGAGAGAGGACCTGACGGGCGTATACAGTGGGGTGGAGCAGTGACCAGTTTACAGGGGAGGCAGTGACCAGTATACAGTTGGGGGGGCAGTGAGCAGTTTAAAGGGAGGGAGCAGTGAACAACAAAAAGTGTACTAACCACAGTAGGAAGCTTAAGCATTGCAAATGGAGGGACTTATATACAGTATCTCACAAAAGTGAGTACACCCCTTACATTTTTGTAAATATTTTTTTATCTCTTGGCATGTGATAACACTGAAGAAATTACACTTTGCTAAAAAATAAAGTAGTGAGTGTACAGCTTGTATAACAGTGTCAATTTTTTGTACCCTCAAAATAACTCAACACACAGCTATTAATGTCTAAACTGCTGGCAACAAAAGTGAGTACACCCCTAAGTGAACATGTCCAAATTGGGCCCAAAATGTCAATATTTTGTGTGATCACCATTATTTTCCAGCACTGCTTTAACCCTCTTGGGCACATAGTTCACCAGAGCTTTACAGGTTGCCACTGGAGTCCTCTTCCATGATGACATCACTGGGCTGGTGGATGTTAGAGACCTTGCCCTCTTCCACCTTCCGTTTGAGGATGCCCAATAGATGCTTAATAGGGTTTATGTCTGGAGACATGCTTGGCCAGTCCATCACCTTTACCCTCAGCTTCTTTAGCAAGCCAGTGATCGTCTGGAGGTGTGTTTGAGGTCGTTATCATGTTGGAATACTGCCCTGCGGCCCAGTCTCCAAAGGAAGGGGATCATGCTCTCCTTCAGTATGTCACAGTACATGTTGGCATTCATGGTTCCCTCAATGAACTGTAGCTCCCCAGTGCCGGAAGCACTTATGCAGCCCCAGAACATGACACTCCCACCACCATGCTTGACTGTAGGCAAGACACACTTGTCTTTGTACTCCTCACCTGGTTGCCGCCACAAACGCTTGACACCATCTGAACCAAATAAGTTTATCTTGGTCTCATCAGACCACAGGACATGGTTCCAGTAATCCATGTCCTTAGTCTGCTTGTCTTCAGCAAACTGTTTGCGGGCTTGCTTGTGCATCATCTTTAGAACAGGCTTCCTTCTTGGCTAGCAACCATGGAAACCAATTTTATGAAGTGTGCGGCGTATGGTCTGAGCATTGACAGGCTGGTCCCCCACCCCTTCAACCTCTGCAGTAATGCTGGCAGCACTCATACATCTATTTTCCAAAGACAACCTCTGGATATGATGCTGAGCAACTTCTTTGATGGACCATGGCGAGGCCTGTTCCAAGTGGAACCTGTCCTGTTAAACCGCTCTACCATTTTCAGCAAGAGCAGCGATCTGTGCAAGTAAGTAAAGATGGCCACACCTTCGCTCTGCCAACAAGCTTGGTCAGCCTGTGTAGAAGCATCGGGTCTTCCAGCCACAGGAGGCTATAATTCAGACACAAAAGCTGCACTGCACCCGGGGGAGAAACCAGAGCTAGTCTGTAGCTCCCTATGGGCTCCCTGGTTGCATAGATAGACTTGTCCAAAGAGGCCCCCTGCAACATTTCCTGGGTAGGAGGGGCAGCTGGTTGACACATAGAGGAACCCATTTGTCTATTTCTCTCCTGCCGCCGCTGAATGCTGGCAGAAGGAGATGCGGGCATTCAGCGGCAGCAGGAGAGAAATAAACAGTTTGGTTCCTCTATGTGCCGCCCCTCCTACCCAGGCAGCCCGACCCACCAGTCAAATGCCCAGTGTGCCCTATGGCCAGTCCCCTCCTGCTGTGAAGCGCACTCTTGGCCTCAGAAGCTGATATTGCCACTTTTAACAGAAACATCTTCTTGTAGGTGTTTTGCACAGGGGCAGTCTTTGACACTGAAGTTTTTGACCATTTCTCCATGCTAAACTCCTTCATTTGCAAGTTATCTGATGTATTTCGTGCTTGAAATGTTTTTCAAATCTCCACCACAATATTTCAATGGGATTTAAATTAGGGATTAGACAAGGCCGGTTCATAAACTTCATCTCTTTTTTTGGCCATTCTTTGGTGGATTTGCTAGTGTGCTTCAGATTATTATTTTCTTGAAGGATTCATTTTTGGTTCAATCTCAACTTTTAGAAAGAAAGCACCATATTCTCATCAAGCACACCTTAAATTGATGCAAAATCCATAGCCGATTTGATGACTGTATGCTGCCTGGCACCTGAAGCAGAAAACACTAATCTCAATCCATTCTTTTAAGTAATAAAAACCGACAGGGGTTCCAACTCTTCCTCAAACTGCTGGACCAGTCAGGGTGAATATCTTCAGTAGGAGTACAGACAACAATAAAAACCTGACAGAGGTTATAACCCTTCATTACCCTGTCCAAAACAAAATGGTTGAAAATGGGCTTTAGAAAGAAGTTTACAACCACTATCATTCTAGTGAGCTAACTTGTAACAGTTTATTATCATCAGCATTTTAAAGTGGAAGTAAAGTCTAAAAAGATTGCTGGCAGGTAGGCTTTTACTGTACATATACTCTTATATATACTCTATATGACTGCCACAGGACACCAGGGATGGGTCCAAGACAGGGAGTAGAATTTCCCATTACTTGGGGTTGTAGTCACTTTAAACGGGACAATGGCAAAATTTTTAGTGCTCAGGGATTCTCACCCATGCAGAGCGAGGGGTTTTGAGGTAGTCCAGTGGGAGAGTAGAGAACTGATTTTCAGTGCCCTCTGATTCGGAGGCTCAGAGGGACTTTGGGTGGGAAAGAGCCTCCAACCCTGATTACAGGGAGTTTCATTACAAAAGGGTTAACTTGTCTGCAGGAGAGGCCAGAAAATGAACAGGAAACAGCCAACAGGTGTCTGTGAGGGGGAGTGGAATAGTTCGCAGTTGTAAGGAAGTCTGAACTGTCTGGCAACAGAAATTTTGATTGCAGAGTTTCTGTGACCTTTGCTGTACCCCCAAAGCAAATAGGAATCCTAAACCCAAGGGTTGGACTGGTATACTGGTGTATACTGGTGGTGAGCCATTATGTTGTCTTTATTTCAACAAGTTTATGGATTGGTCGCCTTAAAGAAAGCTGTTTTTGTTTGCCTGTTTTTAAAGTCCAATAAAGACTGTTTACTTTTACAAGTGTAGAATAAAAGAATAGTAGCGCAAGAGTCAAATACAAAATGGCTCACAAGGACTGAATGTAGCATACAGGAAATGTGCAATCAAAGAAATGACACACAACTTTCACTTAAAGTATCACAAAGTCCTTTTAAAATCAATAAAAGTCCATTAAAACATCCGCCAGCTTGTGAAGTTTTAACAGGTTCAGCTCTTTACCACCACCAAGTGCCAAAAGAGGGGTCAGGAGAAGAGGCAACTCACCAGAAGTTGTTGCTCAAATGTTCTCACAGATGAGCAAAAATGCAGGGTTAAACACTGGGCCAGCAGAAACGAAAATATGGTCCACACGGCTGAGCAGTCTCAATCGTCTCCTTCCCCGCCCCAGTTGAAGTCGGAAATGACGAAACGCGTTGGGGCGTGACCAGACGACGTATCCGGCATCAGGTGAGAAGGCGGAGGAACACCCCGGAACTAACTGGGCTAGCGAGGAGCTGGCTCAGGGTGCGCAGCGGTTGTCTTCTCTCAGCCTTTTCGGTCATTAATGAAGTGCCTGCTTTTTACCACCTAAATGTGAGTGCTTTTCTGTATATTACCAATAAAGTGTTCTTAGACATATTACACTATTGGAGGTATTCTTTCCTACATGTCACTTGCTATATGAGAATTGCATGGGAAGGAGACGATTGAGACTGCTCAGCCGTATGGACCATATTTTGATTTCTGCTGGCCCAGTGTTTAACCCTGCGTTTTTGCTCATCTGTGAGAATATTTGAGCAACAACTTCTGGTGAGTTGCCTCTTCTCCTGACCCCTCTTTTGGCACATGGTGGTGGTAAAGATGTGAACCTGTTAAAACTTCACGAGCTGGCGGATGTTTTAATGGACATTTATTGATTTTAAAAGGACTTTGTGATACTTTAAGTGAAAGTTGTGTGTCATTTCTTTGATTGCACATTTCCTGTATGCTACATTCAGTCCTTGTGAGCCATTTTATATTTGACTCTTGCGCTACTATTCTTTTATTCTATGTTTATACAAATATCTTCGTTATTTGGTTAAGTAGCAGCACTGTGTATTACTTATTTTGCGGTTAGAAACTGACTCCTCCTTAAGCGCAAAGATATCTTTTGAGTCAGGTAGTAACCAGATATTCTTTTATATTACTTTTACAAGTGGCTGACTGGTAACCCCGACTCTGCACAGTAAGCAGTTACCTCCCAGCTCTTTTTTGACGATTATACACTGAGCTGAGCATGTGCAACAACTCAGTGTACAATCTTAGCATGCCTTTGATTCCAGAATGAATTAACTCCCGTTACATGCTTCAGGCCTGGCCAATCAAAATGGTCGAGGATGGTCGAAGACACATAACCCATAAGAAAACCGAGTGAAGTTGTTAGTGGTGACCATAGAATGATGGTGGAGATTGCAACCATTCCATCATTGAAGGGGGGGGGGGTGTTTTAGCAGGTAAGTCTACACAGGCAGAACCCTTGAGCATTGGCAGCGGAGTTTAGTTCTACTTTAATGATATGACTGCTTTCACTACTGAGTATAAATATTTAATAGCAAAGACCCTATCAAGGTCTCTAAAAAAACAACAACAATTCCCTGCATTGGAAGACAACATATACTATCCTCTCTGGTGGCCCATTTCTGCTCCATTCCAGAGCTGCAGCCCTGAAAAGCCTCTTTAGCATTCAACAATTCCTGGAGTGTTGAATGGCTGCATCCCTCCCTCAAACTCATTTGCCTCTCCAACCCCCTGCATCACTACAGAACACAGTATCGTAGAGGATCAGATGAAAGAACCAGCATGCACAGGGGAACACAGCTATCGGTCACTCCTGGAAGTGTTGAATGCCAAAGAGACTTCCTGAGTAGATATGGGCCGAATGACCCCCTGTTCGATTCGCACTAGAACCTTTGAACATTGCGAAAATTCAGAACTGAATAACGAACCCCATTGAAGCCTATAGGAGTGGAACTGGAAAAATTAAAAGTGGCCATTTTGAAGGCTTATATGCAAGTAATGGTTATGGGGGTTCGGTTACTACCCTGGGGGACAGGTATTTATTAAAAAAAAAGTTTGTAGAAAACTTAATTTTTAAATGAGCAGTGATTTACTGATGCTTAAAGTGAAAACATAAAAATGAGAAATAACAATAAAAATGAAAAATTCCTTTTAATATAGTGCCTGGGGGGGTCCCCTTTGTCTGCCTGTAAAGTGGCACATTTGTACTGTGCAAAGAAGCTGCAGCAGAAATAATTACATTTATAAAGCCAAGAAAAGTACATTTTCCCTGCAAGCTTTTTTTATTTGTAAACAATGACTTGGGGAGCCAGTCTGTATGATGAGGCCACAATGTAGTGCACTGGGAACAAAATTAAAGATTTTTTTTGGACAAATTCTGATGTCTCTTCCACAGACTTTGGATAGAAAAAACAGGTGCGGAAAAAAGTTGTCTTTGGGTGCCGTAGGTGGCTTTACACCGTAACCTTCTAGAGGTACTCTTGATGAAAGAAAGAATTACCTTACTGTCAAAAATTTAAATGCTATGCACCTGTTAAACAGGTGTGGAAAAATTGGCCTTTGGGTGTTAATAGTGCCCATGAAACCTACACCAAAAATTTTCTTCCAGATGAAATCAAAACCCACAATGCTAGGCAGCCTAGAAGTCTTGCAAAGATTCCACACCCCAAAAACACTTAATCAGCAACATTGGCATCAGGGGCATCATAGCTGCTGATAATTTAGGACTGATTCATTTTGATAAATGTCAGCCGGTCCACGGAGTCTGGGCAAGTTCTGGCCAATGGCCTATTCTCATGACCCAGTGGATCATCAACTGGAAAGCTCTCCATCTCTGTTTTAATCCCTAGATAATTGTCCACCATATGAAGCAGACACTGCTGATGGGATATTGAAGCTAACAGCCCTGGGCACCAAGGACTAATAAAATTGTGAAATGCACCACTTAGGTGGCCTCCTTCTCCCCCGCTCCTCTTTTGACCAACAGAAGCCTCAAAACTACATTTTACACGACACTGTAACCTACCAGAGTGGGGAAAAGCTTCTTCTTCTGCTACCTATGTGGGGACAGGATGAGTTCTGAGACGTTCCCCTTGCAATGGTTGTCAAGGACTAATAGAATTGGGAAATGCATCACTTACATGGCCCCCTTCTCCACTGCTCCTTTCTTGACCAACAGGAGCCTCAAAACTACATTTTCCACGTCACTGTAACCTACCAATGTGGGGAAAAGGTTCTTCTTCTGCTCCCTCTGTGGGGACAGGATGAGTTCTGAGACTTTTCCCTTGTAACGGTTGTCAAGGAGGGTTGCCATCCAAAACTGATCCTTCTCCTTGACGCCACATATTCTCAGGTCTTTTCACAGGCTTTGAAGCATGAGGGAGCCCATGCACTGCAAGTTTGTGGAGGCATGAGAAGCAGACTCCTCGGGTCACTGAGGATTACAGTATCTGGAACTGCCTCCACCTGGCCATTTACTACTCCCAAGGGTCCAGAGGATGGAAAATCTTCTCTTAAGGTTTGATGTATGTCTTCCTCTGCTTCATTGCCTCCAAAACTTCCAGAATCTTTCTTCTCTTGTGTGTTCTGTGGCGTTGCAAGAATGGTGTCTGCATAAAGTGGGCCTTGACAGGAAAGGAAGTCCTCCTATTCCTCCTGCTGCTCTGTCTCAAGTGCCCTGTCCATAATGCCATGCAGAGTCTGCTCCAGCAGGAACACAACAGGAATTGTGTCACTGATGCATGCATTGTCACGCCTCACCATCCTTGTGGCCTACTCAAATGTTGACAGTACAGTGCATGCATCCTTTATCAGCATCCATTGGCATGGGAAAAAAAGCATAGTGGACCTGAGCTTATCATTGTGCCATACTCCCACGGGTACTCTTTGATGCTCTCTGATGCATGTGCAGCTGCTGCTCCATTGCCAAAGTTGAGTTCCACCTGGTGGGCATGTCACAAATCAGGCGGTTCACGGGCAGGTGGAATTCCCACTGAATTTCAGCCAACCAAGCACTGGCTGTGTATGACCACCTGCAAAGGCTGCAGACTTTTCTGGCCTGCTTTAGCAGATTTTCCAACCCTGGGTATCTATTTAAGAAATGCTGCACCACCAAATTGAGGACATGTGCCAGGCATGGCACATGTGTCAACTTTCCCTGTCGAAGGGCAGACAGGAGGTTTGTGCCATTATTGCACACAACCATTCCTGGCTGCAGCTGCCATAGCATGAACCTCCTCTGGGCCTGCCCCTGCAGAGCTACAAGAATCTCTGCTTCAGTGTGGTTTCTGTCCCCTAGACACACCAGCTGAAGCACTGCATGGAACCTTTAGCCTGACTCATTTAATAGCCCGCTTAGGGGTACTTGTGGTTCATAGGACAAGTCAGCAGAGGAGATTATGGAGGAGGAGGAGGAAGAGGGGGTGGAGCTGATAAATCTTGCATCATTTCCCCTATCTGTATGGAGACATGGTGGCACAACAAGCTGCAGCACTGAGCCCTGTCCTACATCCTTCTGAGTTGCAAGCAGAGTTACCCAGTGTGCTATGAACAAAATATATCGTCCCTGACCATGCTTGCTGGACCACGTGTCAGCATTAAAGTGGACTTTGCGGCTGACTGCCTTGCCCAATGATGCCACAACATTGCCTTCTGTGTGATGGTACAGAGCTGGAATGGCCTTACGTGACAATAAATAGCGACTGGGAATCTGCCATTGTGGTACAGCACGTTCCGCAAATTCATAGAAGCAGGAGAATCCATCAGACAGAAAGGCAGGAGTTGTAAAGATAGCAGCTTTGACAAGTTTGCATTTAGATGTTGGGCATGTGGGTAGCAGTGACTATTTTTTTTTTTTTTTTTTGCTGCAGCAGATGGGCAGAGAAATTTGCCGGCTATAGTCTACAGCTGGTGTTTGTGCTACTGGCAGATGTGCTGCAAGGACCTGGGACACCTTGCGCTATACCATCATCTCTGTCAGTGGAGGCTGCTGAGAGTGCTCTTGCCAATGGGCTGAGTGGTGGGAGGTTAAATGCCTTGTCAAGCATGTGGTACCCAAATGGCTGGTGTTTTTGCTACGCTTGATGTGCTTTGACAAAGTTTTCAAAACAGTGCAACAAGGTGCACATGTGCTAGAAAAGGCCCAGACAGCTGAGCTGTGGGAAGTGGGCCTGGAGATAACAGCTCCACAATGTGATGGAAAAGGGTGGCTGCTCTCTACTCTTCCATGATGGCTGCCTCGTTGGGGTTGTTCCTCACCCTCACTTTCCTCCTCTGCTCTTTCCAGCACTTAAGTTGCGTTAATGACCTTATCATCATCATCATCTCCTCCATCCTCATTATCACTGGAGACAACTTGGCAATACGCTGCGGCTCGGATTGCCAATTTGTGTACCAGTGTTCTCCCCTCTCTGTAGGCTCATGTTCCAACCTTCCTCAATCCCAGAACCAACATCTGTATCAAGTAATGGCTGTGCATTGTCAAGGAGCAAGTGGCAGACGCTGTGTTCAAATAACTCAGCCAACTCCTCCATGCCTGATGCTGCCTCTAAGTATAAAAAAATATACTGTGTCCTCAGCCCGTCCAGTCTGCTCTCACAGGTTGCTGTGAGAGCAGACTGGACGGGCTGAGGACACCGTATATTTTTTCTATACTTAGGGGCCCACCCTAAGGGTTGCCAATACAGTTTAGCCACAGGATTTAATCCGGTTTACAGCAGCCTTCCCAGATTCCCCTAGACTCCCTGGAGAGGGACCTTATCGGAGGATATGATATAGACCAGTGACTAAGGGCTCTGGTTGAATAGATTGTTGTGCGATTAAATACTCCAGCCCCTCTCCTTGCCTGTATTTGGACCACGGTGGATAGGAGTTTTTTCCAAGGCCATGGTGACTCTATGTTAATCCATTCCTCATTGAAGACAAACAGTATAAACTGGCTTTATAAAAAACTTTGAAATAAATGCGATTTTATCCTTTGCACGGATGATTCAGCTTCTGAAACACTCATAGGCGGCCTTTGTTCTTCTCTATATATATATGGGACCATTTCTGATTTTATAACAATATTGTGAATCCTCTACACCTACCCTTCCCTGAAGAAGCCGATATATAGGTGGTATGGCGCTCATAGATAATGCAGAGGAATATATAATAACAATACAGTAAGGAGTGGTATGTCTTAAATGAATGGCCAGGACAATATTCAGCGTGTTGTTAGGGGCTGTACTGACAATTAGCACAAGGTGGGGATTATAAGTCCATTGTGCAAGTCTCTGAGGATAAAAGGGAAATAAATGGCCTGGAATCCAATAAAGGATAAGCAGATATGGGGTGGATCCAAGGATGGATGGATGGATGGGTCACAAGGCACTCAGGGCTGCTGTCCGGCAGAGTGAAGTCGACTCTGAGCAGTAGATAAAAAGAAGAGGGAAGTGCCTCTTGAGTGTGGTAAAAAGCACAATTTATTACAAAGCAATATAGTAACTTACATATAAGTAAGCTGGTAAGTGCATGGCTCTCTGAGGGCGGCTGCTGGAGATTGCATCCAAGTATCCAGGTGTCCAGGCGTAGGCTTAATGTCCAGGAACTGGTGGAGACTTAGCTCAATCGTTCCGGAAGTGCCGTGCAGCGATGGAGACTTGTGCGGCGGCCGGGAGTCAGCGGAGGCGTCTGACGTCACAGGTAGGTGTGGGCAGTCTGGGCTTCACAACTAGTTTCAGAGCATGCGCGAGAGTCCTGTCCTGGACCTGCGCTCTCCTTTTTCAAGTGTCCAGACACTGGTGCTGAGCAGTGTATATACCCCTCGAGGGGGGCGTGTTCAATAACAATCAATCAATCAATCAGTGCAGGTGGGAGCAATGAGAGTCTTACAGCAATGCAAGGAGTCAGATGGAGGACTCCCAGATGGGTAAATTAAAAGTTAAGAAATGTAAGCTTAAAATTGTATAAAAGTATATAAAAGCTGTATGGGTGAAAATAATCCAATAGAAATAAAAGGAATATACTTGTTAATAGGTTAATACATTATATCTAAGACTTCTAGCATGACTTCGTAGCAAAAGTAAACTGCGGCTTTCAGTGCGACTTGTCCCTCATTGTAGAGGGAAGTCGCACTGAAGCCGGCTCAAAAGTAGTGCACGAACTACCCTTGAAGTCGCCGCGACTGAAGTCGCGGCAGTGGAAACGGGCCGAATTGAAATCAATGGCTTTTGACTTGCTGTGCGACTTGACTTGTGTCAAGTCGCACATCAAGTCGCACTAGTGGAAACCGGCCCTAAACGTTATGGAATGGCCAAATATATTGGAAGTGCAACCACTGATATCACAATATAGGGGACTAGGGAATGTGGGGGGGGGGGGAAGGGGCCGGAGAAGGGAGAAGAAAAAAAAAAAGGGGGGGGAGAAGAAAGAAGAAGGGAAAGGGGGAAGGGGATGTAATTAAATAATTAATTAAAGGAAATTAGGGGAGAAAGGGAAAAACTGGGATGGTGGGTATGTTATACTTACTAGGGGGTCCAGTGGTTATGAACGGTTTGTTGGGCAAAGTGGAGATGCCTGGAATAATAACAACAACAACACATGTAAGTAGGGAGAGGTATGTGAGCAGATAGGACAGGGGGGGGGGGGAGGATAGGACGGGGGAAGGGAATTGAATATAATTGTATATCATAATGGGATTCACAGAATGGTGTTAACGTCCAGTTCCTCATTGAGCCCATTGGGGCTGAGGCTATCCAAGGTGTATATCCAGAACGTTTCCCTCTCACAAAGTAAGGAGAAACGTTCTGCAGCTGGTAGATCCCTGGGGATGGACTCCAGGATCCAAACCTGTAATCCAGTGGTGGATTTTTGGTGGGCCTCCAGGAAATGACGAGGGACACTATGTTGGTCGCAGCCAGTTTCAATGAAACGTCTGTGTTTCCCAAAGCGCTGTCTTAGGGGACAGATGGTGCGACCGACATAAAGAAGTGGACATGGACAAGTGAGACAGTAAACCACGTGGTCTGTGGAGCAGTTGTGGAAATCATTGAAGGTGTATGTTTTGCCTTTGTGGCTGAATGATTTTTGGCCATGGTGGACAAATTCGCAAGTTTTGCATAGGGCTTTTTTACATTGGAACATCCCCTTAAGGGGTACAAGGCAAAGGGGGTTGGGCCTGGGATTTTTTAATTTGCTGGGGGCTATTTTGTTTTTGAGGGAGGGGGCCCTCCGGTAAGTGATGCGGGGTTTGTCAGGGATGTTATCGGACAGATGGGGATCTTGTTTGAGAATACCCCAATGTTTTGAAAAGATGCTTTCCATCTTTTTATGGCGGGCATGAAACATAGTGATGAATCGGGTAGTGGAGTCAGATATAGGGTTTGATTTTTTGGGGGGGTTGTCAGAGATATAAGTGTTATAAGCTGCATCAATAAGACTGTTTGGATAACCTTTATCCAAAAATTTCTGTTTAAGGTGGTTGCTCTGGGCGGTGTAATCTTGAGATTTTTGTACAGTTTTGCCGTAAACGGCAGAACTGACCCTTGGGGATGTTTTTGACCCACAAAGGGTGGTGACAACTATCGTAGTGTAAGTATGAATTACCAGCAGTCGGTTTTGAATAATTGCGAGAAATAATGGTGCCACCATCATGGCTGAGTTCTAAATCTAGAAAAGGTAATACGTCTTGGTGCCAAGCAGAAGTGAATGATAGGCCAAAATGATTATTGTTGCAATGTTGAATAAAGTCCTGAATGATATTGGATGGGCCGTCCCAGATGATAATGAGATCATCGATGTAACGCCCATAAAAAATGAGGTGTTGAGTGAATGGGTTGTTGTGCCAAATGTGTGCTTCTTTCCAGAAGCCCATAGTGAGATTGGCATAGGAGGGGGCAAAATTTGCCCCCATAGCTGTGCCTGTGGTTTGACGGTAATATGTATCTTGAAACAGGAAATAGTTGTGGGTGAGGCAGAATTGTATGGCTTGTAGTATGAAGAGGGCTTGATCCGGATTAATCATATTGTCGTTGGTTAGGAAGTATTCGGTGGCTCTTAGTCCTACGTCGTGGGGGATGGACGTATATAGAGAATTTACGTCCAGAGAGAGCCATAAATACTGCTCTTCCCAGGTGTATGGGCCCAACATCTCCATAAGGTGGGCTGAGTCTCGGATGTATGATGGGAGGGCTTGGGCAAGGGGTTGAAGGAAGGTGTCTACATATTGGGAAAGGCCGCTGGTGACGCTATCTATGGAGGCGACTATGGGACGGCCAGGGGGGACGGTGGGGTGTTTGTGTATTTTTGGTAAATGGTAAAAGTAGGGTGTTTTATAGTAGTTTCTATTCAGGAACGATGTTTCTTTTTGATCAATAATGTTTAGTTGATTGGCAGTGTTTATGAGTTGTTGAACCTCAGTTTGGAAATTTGGTAGTGGGTCCTTGGATAATATTTCGTATGTATTTTTGTCGGAAAGTAATCTGAGGGCCTCTGTAGTGTAGTCTGTTTTATTTTGAATGACTATGCCGCCGCCCTTGTCGGCGGGTTTTATGATGATATCAGAATTCTGAATGAAATTTTGAAGAGACAATCGCTCGCCACGGCTTAGATTTTGTGGTAAAGATTTGGGAGCCTGGGCAGAGTCATCACACATCTTTTGTAGATCAGAGTATACTACTCTGTAAAAGGTTTCAATGTACGGGCCCTTGGAGCGAGTGGGATAGAAAGTGGATTTGGGACATAGGGAAGTGTGTTGGACAGGAGGGGACGTAAGGGGATGTTGAGTGTATAAGAATAAATCAGAATAAAGGTCGCTGGATCCCCATCTGTCCAATAACATCCCTGACAAACCCCGCATCACTTACCGGAGGGCCCCCTCCCTCAAAAACAAAATAGCCCCCAGCAAATTAAAAAATCCCAGGCCCAACCCCCTTTGCCTTGTACCCCTTAAGGGGATGTTCCAATGTAAAAAAGCCCTATGCAAAACTTGCGAATTTGTCCACCATGGCCAAAAATCATTCAGCCACAAAGGCAAAACATACACCTTCAATGATTTCCACAACTGCTCCACAGACCACGTGGTTTACTGTCTCACTTGTCCATGTCCACTTCTTTATGTCGGTCGCACCATCTGTCCCCTAAGACAGCTCTTTGGGAAACACCGACGTTTCATTGAAACTGGCTGCGACCAACATAGTGTCCCTCGTCATTTCCTGGAGGCCCACCAAAAATCCACCACTGGATTACAGGTTTGGATCCTGGAGTCCATCCCCAGGGATCTACCAGCTGCAGAACGTTTCTCCTTACTTTGTGAGAGGGAAACGTTCTGGATATACACCTTGGATAGCCTCAGCCCCAATGGGCTCAATGAGGAACTGGACGTTAACACCATTCTGTGAATCCCATTATGATATACAATTATATTCAATTCCCTTCCCCCGTCCTATCCTCCCCCCCCCTGTCCTATCTGCTCACATACCTCTCCCTACTTACATGTGTTGTTGTTGTTATTATTCCAGGCATCTCCACTTTGCCCAACAAACCGTTCATAACCACTGGACCCCCTAGTAAGTATAACATACCCACCATCCCAGTTTTTCCCTTTCTCCCCTAATTTCCTTTTATCAATTATTTAATTACATCCCCTTCCCCCTTTCCCTTCTTCTTTCTTCTCCCCCCCCCTTTTTTTTTTCTTCTCCCTCTCCTCCCCTTCCCCCCCCCCCACATTCCCTAGTCCCCTATATTGTGATATCAGTGGTTGCACTTCCAATATATTTGGCCATTCCATAACATTTAGGGCCGGTTTCCACTAGTGCGACTTGATGTGCGACTTGACACAAGTCAAGTCGCACAGCAAGTCAAAAGCCATTGATTTCAATTCGGCCCGTTTCCACTGCCGCGACTTCAGTCGCGGCGACTTCAAGGGTAGTTCGTGCACTACTTTTGAGCCGGCTTCAGTGCGACTTCCCTCTACAATGAGGGACAAGTCGCACTGAAAGCCGTAGTTTACTTTTGCTACGAAGTCATGCTAGAAGTCTTAGATATAATGTATTAACCTATTAACAAGTATATTCCTTTTATTTCTATTGGATTATTTTCACCCATACAGCTTTTATATACTTTTATACAATTTTAAGCTTACATTTCTTAACTTTTAATTTACCCATCTGGGAGTCCTCCATCTGACTCCTTGCATTGCTGTAAGACTCTCATTGCTCCCACCTGCACTGATTGATTGATTGATTGTTATTGAACACGCCCCCCTCGAGGGGTATATACACTGCTCAGCACCATTGTCTGGACACTTGAAAAAGGAGAGCGCAGGTCCAGGACAGGACTCTCGCGCATGCTCTGAAACTAGTTGTGAAGCCCAGACTGCCCACACCTACCTGTGATGTCAGACGCCTCCGCTGACTCCCGGCCGCCGCACAAGTCTCCATCGCTGCACGGCACTTCCGGAACGATTGAGCTAAGTCTCCACCAGTTCCTGGACATTAAGCCTACGCCTGGACACCTGGATACTTGGATGCAATCTCCAGCAGCCGCCCTCAGAGAGCCATGCACTTACCAGCTTACTTATATGTAAGTTACTATATTGCTTTGTAATAAATTGTGCTTTTTACCACACTCAAGAGGTGCTTCCCTCTTCTTTTTATTCCCTGAAGAAGCCGAGTAGGTGAAATGCATTGGACACCATTACCTTGCGCCACTATAGGGCATTTCTCTATGTACCTGTGTGGGGCTGGGTGTGGGTAGGGTGTTATTAAGAGGTCCACATATGTCTATTGTCTTTATGTATATGTAGCTCTTTGTCTAACTGTACTAATGTCGTACAGTATTTTATTAGTTGTATCCACAATAAAAGTATATTTTATATACCTTTTCGTTTGATCTCTGTCTCTAATAGCGGTTGGTCCAGCACCGATATAGCCCTCTCTACAGCATATATATTTTTGACACTCACTAGCATCCCCTTTACTGACACCCGTCCACTGACTCTTCTAGCTACAGGGGTGGCCCCCCTCAGGTCAGGCCTCTTGACACAGATCTGTACTCACTGTACTGCAGAATCAGATCCTCCAGTGTCTCCCCTTCACTGTCAGCTTCACAGGACCTCTTGGTTCAGTTCCTCTCTAACTCTCTCTAGGCCCTCAGGTCGACTACACTGAGGCCGCATGACACCTCTACAGAGGGGAAGGCAGCCACCCCTCCCCCTGGGACTCTGCTACCCAGGCGAAAGACCTCAAACGCATGTACTCCTGGCATTTATACAGTATCCAGCATGTAATGAGGCACTTTCCTCACCAAATCACCAGAGCTGTGTAAAACACCAGTGCACTCATTTGTCAGGTTTCCTCCCACTGTTCAACATGCCTCCCTATTGGACCAATGTGAAACACTCTGCAGACAGAATGAGTTGCACCTGAGCACATTGAGCAGACCTCAATAACAGATCCTGCTCTCTGGTAGACATATATATAGAACTATATAGATTTACCTGCAATCCCTCTGGTAAGCAGACAAGATCCAAAAACTATACTCTCTCTCTAGCACCTACCTAGGAGGGTGCTACATAAGCTTACACATAATACTGGAACGTGAGCCTCTGTAGTTCCTTCATTGTACAGTGACAGGCTGAGGGCTAGAGTTGTACTCCTCAACAACAACAAAACAAGAGCTCAAATCTCAGGGATAGCTGGACAAAATTTCAAATCCTGTGGCAGTTAAAATAACCCATGTATTGTCAGTGTATTTCAACTTTTTATTTAGCTGTCTGCTAGTTATTCAGCTCTAAAGTAACAAGAGTCAACTTTTTGTCTTTTGTACAGTTGTAGCTTTTTCCTAGACTGCATTAGTTCTGTATTGGTTTGTTTTACATGCTACTTCAAATTGCTTTTTCATTTTGCACTCTGCATATAATATTTTTAATGGTCATAGATTGTCTGTCTCTTAGTTAGAGTATATAGTGATATAATGAAATTAAAGAAAAAAACAATTCTTGCACCTTTGTTCTTGGCAAAAAAAAAGAAAGTGGAACACCTAATTGATATTTTTTCAAAAACAAAAGTAAGCTTCAAAAAGTTCCACACAATTTTAAATAAACTTTGGTTATGACAACTGTATTTAAAGATTTTTATATGGGAATCAGTGGGAATAAAACAAATGTTCCCATATGAAGGAAAGCAGACTGTTCCTGTGGATTTCTTACATGACATATAAAGAATTAACAATCCTCTTACCATGTTAGGAAGCTGACAGCGGCATTCCATAGACTACAGCATAAGCTTGTTGTATCTCTCAGTCTAATTTGTCACTCAGTATTTACCAAAGAACTTAGCAGCAATATATACTCACAAATATTCAAGCATAATAGTCAATGCAGCTGGCATGTCACACGCTACCAAATGTCACTGTAGTCTCTTAAACAAAAGAATTGAACTCAAAACAATGGATGGAACATTAGTGAAAGGTTGATGTTTGATCTATAATTCTGTTATATCTGATGCCCAGCAGGGTAAAAAAATACTCCAAAGTAACCCCTTGTGAACTAAGCTATGTACAATTTTTTCATAAAAATTATCTTATTTTTCAGAACAGTAGTAATAAGAGTACAGGACTTAAAATGATGCACTACTTATGTTACAGTATTCAGACAGCGAGCATGGGAAATGGCCTATAGGGGATGTGGCTTGCCACATAACTCTATAGATTATTTATGGCTTGGCAAAAACTCTCAGTAAATAGAACTGCACTTGGCAAAACTTCAGACAGTCAACACTTGTTGGCAGTAAGTGCTGCCATTTTTGCAAGACTGCAATGTTATTAGAAACACTGCTATAGGATCAGAGAGACTGCCATGCAATGTGACAAAGTCAGCCATGGTAGGGACAAGTCATGTCTGAGACATTGCCATCGTTAAAAATGCCAGCTTAGAGAGATTGCCATGTCAGACAGTCAGCCAGGATACAGAGGATGAAAAGTGAGACAGGTGGATGTGTCACAGAGAGACTGTAACGTAAAAAGAAAAAGTCCAATGTTGCCTACATCATGGATGCTATAGTGGTAAAGTCATTTTACTATACATTACACAACCGGTAATGCAAAAATCTTTTACATTTTGTTATTTTATGCACGCATTCAACCTTTTATGAAACTATGTATCTGCTAAAACCTTTTATCCTCCTTTTAATTACTGACATATCTAAGATATACATGTTCCTTGGTTAATTAGATCCAGTCAGTGCTTTATCTGAATTTAATCAGTCACAGAACCTGTCTAATTCACACATGTCATTAATTAAAGGGATGAGTTGGCAACCCTGGGTAATCATCTGTGGTTGCGTTATTTATACCCTGGTAGGTACTAAAAGCAAAAATTAGAAATAATATGCTATTTTACATGTTAATGTTGACAAGTCACATCAGATAGACATTTTGCAAAGGATTACTAAACTAGTTTTATGACAATAGAAAATATCTTGATTTTAGGAAGGCTAATGATGGATCTGTGTAGTTCAATGGATATTTTTGGTGCCAGGACCTAAAGTGCTAAGATTATGCATGCCTTATTTGATTTTCAGGCTTAAAATGGCATCATCATCTTTCAGCACCTTCTGACATTACATTTCAGTTTACAAGGCTCGGTCTGTAACAGATCAATTAAAGCAGCAACAGCAGAGTTTAATCCAACATTAACAGTTAATTTAACATTTTATACGAAAATGAAATTGGGTAATATAAAAGCCCCGGTGTGTACACAGCAAGCAGTGTCCGAGACAGAATTTAAATGAAATGTAATTACACCAGTGTGGGTGAAGGGTTAAAGCCTCTTTTCTGTAAATGTGGTATTTTGGGGACACAAAAAGAGCAAAATAAATGTGTTCTTTTTTTCCCCTTAGAAGAAAACACAGAGTATGTTTTTAAGAGAAGGCATTTAGGTGGAGTAAAAAACTGAGATTGTAAAAGCTAAATATACATTTATAAAATGAAAATTTTCATGTTCATTTTTTAAAATAATTAATTAGTGCATTTAAAAATAAACTACACATTTTTACAAGTAATTTGATATTTCAGGAGGCAATTATTTGGTTTTACCCAGAGGCAAAGTTAAACTTCAATGGCTCTAATGCAAAACATGAATCAGGGCCCAGTAGTCATTACTGACAAAATTTCACTTAAACAAATGTTTTCCAACAATAGCAAATGTAAGAATATAAAAGTGCCTTTAAAATGATATACCTACCACAAAGATGCAGTTTGGTGCAGTTTGGTGTGGAGGTGGATAAGCATCTTAACTCCAATTCTGATCATAGGTCTGATTGTGCTACCCCTGTTTCTAGGTCATTGGTTTGCCCTGCATGGTATTTTAGGTCACCAGTTTGTATGGTTTGCCCTGCATGGTATTTTAGGTCACCAGTTTGTATGGAATTGCCATCATCTTTGTATGCTCTAAATGTTCTAAGATTGTTAGTCATTATCACTTCTTGATAATGCATGTTATTATCTTCAATAAAATACATAGGTATTTCTCTCCATACATTAACTCTATGGGGAGGTACCAAAAATCCAATTTTTGGATTTAGGCCGCACTAAAACAGTATTTTCAAAGACTGCTGGTAGGTTAATTGGATCCTGTATAAAAAAATTGGCCCTACTGTGTATGTATGTGAGTTAGGGACCTTAGATTGTAAGCTCCTTGAGGGCAGGGACTGATGTGAATGTGTAATGTATATGTAAAGCGCTACGTAAATTTACAGCGCTATATAAGTACCTGAAATAAATAAATAAAATAAAAATAAATATTTTGCACTCAGTTCATTCAACAACAAAAATGTGACAAAACTTAGCCTTTCAACATTCATTTTGTCATCACATTCTATAGGCTGAATGCAAGTTCATCATATCCAATGATGCTTTACTCAGTTACAGTGCACTTTAATGAAGTGACATGACCCAAAACATGTCAGTGGAGGCACTTTTCCCACAGGTTGCCAGATCAGTTCCCATTCAGTAAATTCAACTCTAGAGAAGTATTGGTATTTTTAACTATATTAAGCTTTATTGTTTATTGTACTTTACAACTTTTTCCATCATTGCACCCTATCTTTTTTTTTTTTTTTGCTGGCTTATAGGAAGGGAGGTATGTGCACCTGTACTGTGACCTGACATCTGATGGAAATTGATTTACCAAATGATATGGTCTAAATAAGTTGCTGACTTTGTAATCTTATTTATATTTAATGAAATCACCATTTTTCTTTATATTTTTTCCCAAAGTCATACTTGCCTTTGAATGTGCAGTACATTAATCCTGCAGTAAGCCACGTGACAGTTGAAGAATCTTAGTAACTCTGTTAGTCTTAAAGTCAATCTTTACTTCCAGGGTTAGCCTGTGGATCCAAGATTCAGCTTATACACAGGGCCTCAGTTGTACACTGAGATTAATCCCACCCACTCCCAGTACAAAGATTCGACAGTCAACTGTTAAATATCACTGTAGCACAGGCCTTAAGCCAGCCATATATGGTTTCAAACTCAGCCGATTCAGCGGGTACCATCAAATTTCAATCCATGTGTAGCACCCTCCTAGGTAGGTGCTAGGTAACCTATAGGGGAGACCTTGTCTGCTTATTAGCAGGGTCCAGTTATTCAGTCAGGCTGTCATGTGTTCTCAGGTGTGACTGTTGAGTTGGGGAGTCTCCCCACTGTATCCAATGAGGACTCTCATTGGACAGTGGAGGAAACCTGACCAATAGCACACCAGGGCTTGTATCCATCCCAGAGGGCAGATTCTGCCTTAATGCATCCTGGGAGGGGAATATAAGTCTGAGGGAGCACATGACAGAGTGTCTTTGGAGGGAGGTGACGTCTGTCTCTCCTCCTGTTAGCAAGGAAGAGATGTCCTGGGCGGCTGGCCTAGTGGACAGAAGGTTGAGCTGAGCTGCAGAGAGGGATCCAGGGTGCTAAGGACCAAGCGGAGCTGTGAGGGTCAGAGTTTCCAGGAAAGCAGTGTCGTGAGTACTGTAAACTGCCCCGGGGTCTGCCTAGGATAAGGGACCACTACGGAAGGTCAGAGGGATCCAGGAGCCAGCTAGCCTTTGCAGCAGTTATAGAAATGGGGGTGCCAGTGTTTAGACCCTGAAGAGAAATAGGGTGCCAGTGTGTGGGCTCTGAAGAAGTTAAGAGTTGCAGCAGTGCTTACAAATAGTTACCTCAGCCAGGAAGGCTAAAGGGAGCAGTACAAAGGACTTTTGAGACACAAGAAAGTCAGTGTTAACAAGTGCCAACCGGCGCTGACCGGCATTCAGCTGGCGTCAAGTCAACATCAAAAGGCGTTTTTCTCAGTTGTCCCCTTGCATTGTGTATATTTGAGCCAGAGCAGTATCCCACTCATTCCCTTCTCCCATCCAAGTTCCTAAAATAAATACAAAACCCAAAGATGCTGGACTGTTTCTTGTCTCAGTGCTCACACTTGGAGAACATGCTTAAATGTGCTGTTGTTACTAGCGGTAACCCTGGCAGACCCACAACCAGCACAACGGCTGGAAATCCTGCTACACATGTATAGGCAGACTGATTGTAACCCAGCCTGTCAGATTTTCTACATACAATTACTGTCAGCGGCTAAAGCTGCTAGCATTCTGCCGGCCGGGAAGACTCCCCCACCAGCAGAATGCAATAGTGCTGCAGGAGGGATTTCCCCCATACTGATAGTGTTGATGGGGTAATTGAGCAGTTTACTTTCCTTCCACCGATGGCGTACATCTATAGCTTGCCTTAGGCACTTTACAGTGGAAATTTAAGATGGTAAGGATAAACAAATCTCAATTTGCAGAAAAGGTAAGGTTCTATGTATAAACAGGGATTCAAGGTGTTCCACAGAAACACATGAATTATTAAAAGGCTAACATAGGTTTTTGGAGGCCACTTCAGCACTCTTTCAGTAAGGTCAAATTCAAATGTCCAGAGTCATGGGCAGCTTTTCAGTGTTGCCTCATGCAGCAGAGTGTCTACGAACAACCCTGGTTTAACAAGCCAAAGAAAGAAACCTGCAAACTAATACCCACATATTTCACTGAAAAATAATATTTTGTCACAGAACTAACATGACAACTGATTGGAACCTTTACTAAAATTGATATTCTCTTCAGTAACTTTCATTACAAAATATTATGGTATATAATTGTTTCAATTTTTAAATTAACTAACAAAGAAAAAAACAAATGTTGTTTTCTTGCAACCATTTTGAACACTCTGTATTCTGTCTGAGTAAAGATCATCTACAGAAATCTCCTGCTCACACGATTGGCTTGTCGCTTTTACTAAGCAGTTTTATCTTTTATCAGAGCACTGGAGCTAATTGTGTGTTTACACCAGACATACCTTCCGACCTAAGTGAGCATTTAAGCTGTACAGTGCAGGAAAAGCCCCAGTGCAAGGAAGGATTTTTACTTTCCTTGGAATTCAGCTTTAAATTGAAAAAGCTAAAAGTGTGGGGAAGCTATTGAAAGCCAGTTAAATTCTACTTGGCATAGTTCTAGTAATTTTTACAACATGAAAGCAAATTTTGGATGAAGAAAGCTGCAAAACAAAATGTCCAAGGCAATCTAGGATCGTACCTAGGGCCTGGAGAGTGTCCTGAGGGTGTACTGAGGGTTCAACAGATATTACATCCAATGGACTGCCTAGGTGGTTTGAAACTGTATATATACAGTATATATATTGTTCTTAAAAAGGTTTAGAAAAATTGAATTATCCACAGATGATTTGAAAACCAACTATAACTTGGGTTTCCTAAAAAAAAAATGAGAAAAGGAAGCTCAAATCCTAACTCCTTTCTTAGTATTCCATTCGTAGTTCATTTAATCTCCTTACAAATATTTTGATAATACAGAACACAGTTACACAGAGGTAAACTAGCTAATCAGGAACTAAGGAATGATAATAAGTCCCATCTAAATGGGCATCAGATACTACAAAAGAAAGTGAAGCTATGAAGCCTATGTATGATGGGTATGGGTACATCCACTAGCATCGGCATTGCTCCTGTCCGGCCATTTATGTACAGTGGCTGAACAGGAGGCAATTAAGCATCCCCCTTACTGAGGTATGGTCCCTCACTTCCTGTATTCTGCCCCCTTTCTGATGGACCCAAATTGTTTATCTGGTTATTACTCTACATTAGCATCCATGTTAGAGAAAAATAAATCTTAAAATGTAAAAGTAGTGGAGTTCTTCTAAAGGATTACTGAATAGGAATACACGTGCAAAAAAAGGCTCTGGACACCTCTGTGGACAAGGAATAGCATATTTATTGAATCACTGCATACACACCGCCTGCCGACGGCCGCACGACTATTTACGGCGGCAGTCAGTCCGCACAGGCAAAGTGACGTAGTACTTCGTCGCTTGCGAGCCTCTAGGGGGCGAGCGCGCGCCGCCGGAGGCGTGCTCCCGCCCCCGCTCGTTCACGGAAATTCCAGCGAGAGTGACCGGCGGTACCGATGTCCGCCGGTCATTCGCGATCTCCCGCTGGAGAGGGAGAAAGGCAGGCAGCTAATGTAAACAAAGCCGCCTGTCATTCTCCCTGGTGTAACTGCAGAGATCATACTATCCTGCTATGTAGGATCGTATGTCTCTGTGGTTACATGAAAAGCCACACCCCTTTACAGTTAGAAGCACGCCCCTAGGGACACATTTAACCCCTGCATCTCTAATAAAGTTAGCCCCTTCCCTGCCAGTGTCATTTTTACAATAACAGTGCATATGTATAGCACTGATTACTGTAGTAATGTCACTGGTACCCCCAAAAGTGTCAAAAATGTCAGTCAAGGGTCCGATCTGTCCGCCGCAATGTCGCAGTCCCGCAAAAAAATCGCAGATCGCTGCCATTACTCGTTAAAAAAAAAAAACAATAAAAATGACAAAAATCTTTCCCTTAGTTAGTAAACGCAAGAACGTTTGTGCAAACCAATCAAAATACGCTTATTGCAATTTTTTTTTACCAAACATATGTAGCAGAAAAAAAATTGGCCTAAAATGTTAAAAAATTTTGATTTTTACATTTTTTGGGGGGAATTTCATATAAAAAAATGTGAAAAATATTGTTATTTTTTCAAAATTGTCGCTCTTTTTTTGTTTATAGTGCAATAAGTAAAAATCGCACAGGTGATCAAATACCACCAAAAGAAAGCTCTGTTTGTGGGAAAAGAAGGACGTCAATTTCATTTGGGTACAGCATCGCACGACCGCGCAATTGTCCCTTAAAGTCACGCAGTGCCGAATCGCAAAATAGGGCCTGGTCAGGAAAGGGGTAAAATCTTCCGGGGCTTAAGTGGTTAAGCAAATGTTTATGGCCTAGTATTGCTGAAAAAGGTCAATATAGGCCCATAATAGTGCTTTATAGGTGTGATACTTGTATAAACAGGCTATTTTAATTTAAAAGAAGTGTCCTTGAACTTTCTTGTACTTTTACACTAGTAGGTAGTGATGGACGAACATTGGCCGGTGCGGTTTGCGAACGACAGCTGCAAATTTTCTCAAATGTCCGCAAACTGCAAGTTTGCAGCGGACCCCTTTGACTTTAATGGGAGGTTAACTTTATAAACCTTTAGGTCATATTTGCAGCCACCAAAGACTTACTAGCTGTGCACAAATAGTCCCACCACATGGACAATGTCATAACTGAAGTATTGCAATTGGAAACGTTGCCCTAAAAATTATTTATTTTTTTTTACAGCAAAAAAAATGTTTTTGTTTTTTTTGTCATAAATCAGCCAGAACTGACAGCAGCCGGTAAATACATGTCAAATACATATAGGGTCCATTCACACATCTGTGAAATGGGTCCGCATCCATTCCACAATTTGGCGGAACCTTTACAGACCCATTGATTTCCAATTCCAGTCTGAAAAATTAGGCATTCACAGGATAAAGAAGTAAGTGTCGACCAGTACAAGCCCCAAAAATTACTCCACATGCGTTTACCTGACAGCTAAGAACGTTGTATTCTGTGGCTGAAGGTACATTAGGCATTCACAGTATACAGAAGTAAGTGTCGGCCATTCCAGGCCCAAAAAATTAGCCCACATGGGTTTACCTGTCAGCAAAGAACGTTGTATTCTGTGGCTAATTGGCCAGTGAGTTTGGCACTGTGTGTATCAGAGTTAACACAGCAAAAGAGGCAATATTGTTGCAGGACGCAAATACACTTATGAAAGTATACTCAGATGACACCCCACTTCAATATGTGGTATTGGGGGGCCACTGGTTTATCACACCAGTTATAATACATTAAAAGTGCTTTTGTCACTGTTTGAAAAGTATACTGTTAAATAACACCCCCACTTCAATATGTGGTATTGGGGGGCCACTGGTCTATCACACCAGTTATAATACATTAAAAGTGCTTTTGTCACTGTTTGTTTTATTGCTGCAGCAACGCTCAACATACCAGTCACAATGCTGCACAGTGCACAATACAAATCCACTATAATATTCTTTCTATATTACAAAGTATATTATACGTGGATTACACCCCTATATAGTGCACTGCACACATATACCAAATAGCACCTCTTAAAATGACTTTTTTGGACCTTAACAGAGCGATTTTCGTCACTGGCAATCTCTGTCCCTGATGAACACAGCATACCTGTCCCTACACTGAAAAGAGACTGCAGCCGATCTATCCCTGATGAACACAGCATACCTGTCCCTAAACTGAAAAGAGACTGTAGTAGACCTATACCAAAATACCAGCCCTTAAAAGGACTTTTGTGGATCTTAACAGAGCGATTTGTGTCACTGCCGATCTGTCCCTGATGAATACAGCATACCTGTCCCTAAACAGAAAAGAGACTGTAGTAGACCTATACCAAATACCAGCCCTGAAAAGGACTTTTGTGGATCTTAACAGAGCTATTTGTGTCACTGGCAATCTCTCCCTGATGAACACAGCAGACCTCTCCCTATGCTAATAAAAAGCAGAGTGTGAAATGGCCGCCAGCTCTGGTCTATTTTTAAGGTAGGGGGCATGTCCATGTGCTGAAATGTTTCAATTGGCTGTTCCGTTCCAACTGACGGCTGTGTCATGGGTCAAAGTTCTTCCCAGTGTAAACTAATATGGCCGCCGCGAACAACGCCATGTGTTCGCAAAATTGGCGTGTAGCGAACAAGCAAAATTTGCCGCGAACCGACCGCCGGGTGAACTGCAAGGCCATCTCTACTAGTAGGCCATCAAAATAATAATCAAGTAAACAATGCTGCACAGTGCACAATACAAATCCACTATAATATTCTTTCTATATTACAAAGTATATTATACGTGGATTACACCCCTATATAGTGCACTGCACACATATACCAAATAGCACCTCTTAAAATGACTTTTGTGGACCTTAACAGAGCGATTTTCGTCACTGGCAATCTCTGTCCCTGATGAACACAGCATACCTGTCCCTACACTGAAAAGAGACTGCAGCTGATCTGTCCCTGATGAACACAGCATACCTGTCCCTAAACTGAAAAGAGACTGTAGTAGACCTATACCAAAATACCAGCCCTTAAAAGGACTTTTGTGGATCTTAACAGAGCGATTTGTGTCACTGCCGATCTGTCCCTGATGAATACAGCATACCTGTCCCTAAACAGAAAAGAGACTGTAGTAGACCTATACCAAATACCAGCCCTGAAAAGGACTTTTGTGGATCTTAACAGAGCTATTTGTGTCACTGGCAATCTCTCCCTGATGAACACAGCAGAACTCTCCCTATGCTAATAAAAAGGAGAATGTGAAATGGCCGCCAGCTCTGGTCTATTTTTAAGGTAGGGGGCATGTCCATGTGCTGAAATGTTTCAATTGGCTGTCCCGTTCCAACTGACGGCTGTGTCATGGGTCAAAGTTCTTCCCAGAGTAAACTAATATGGCCGCCGCGAACAACGCCATGTGTTCGCAAAATTGGCATGTAGCGAACAAGCAAAATTTGCCGTGAACCGACCGCCGGGCGAACTGCAAGGCCATCTCTACTAGTAGGCCATCAAAATAATAATCAAGTAAACATGCCGTCCTCCTTGTGAGTTCATACATAGCACTGGACAGAAAGTCGGCTCCTAGAATCTCCAACTTCATTTCAAATATGTTCTGACAATCTCCTGAAAATAATACACATAGACCCATAAATGTGAACACCATTTACATTTAGCCACTTACTAAATGAATTAATGTTCAGTACGTAGCATTTAGTCATCAATAACATTATAAAGCTATATTGCTTTTAAATGTGATTACTATAAAATTATGATTGCTCTGATTTGCTTCTGCAATGCATATAAACATTTTTGTCTGTTTCTTATATTAGAACCAAACACCAACAACAAACAACACTTGGAAGCAACATGGAAAACTGGGAATAAAAGAGGACAGAAGACAGAATATCATTAATTAAATGAGACTAATTAGCAAACCCAGAGCAGGTGCCGTGGATTGTGGCAAGTGACAGCAAAGAGACTCAGGGAGTGACAGCATCACTGCATTTCAACACAGTTTTTTTGTACAGTTTGTCATGCAAATCCTCCCTGGAAATGATAGGAAAAAATTCTCAATCCAAACTCCCCTAGGAAAGCCATCTATAATTTAAATTATGTCATCATTGCAATGCAACATGCTATAGTAATGTTTATTATAGAGGTGTTTTGTACAGTCTGTCAGGCAGCCATCTTCAATGTCAATGACATGTAGACAACGACAGACATTAGCTGGTAACCTTGTATGCTATCTTTTGTCAAGACTGTCGCACTGTCAGCACAAGAGAAGCTGCATCTTTAGGAGACAAAATGAGGCAACTTAGGGCACCTACAGGAGTAGAATTATACATTAAATAACAAAAGTTTTATTTAGAGGTAGCCAACATTTTCAGGTTCATTGCACAAGAGAACTCTAGGAGAGAGGTTTCCTATTTATATTAAAGGAAATGGTGTTTCTTAAGAGCAACATTTAAAAGAGGTTTGTCCATTTTAGGTGCAAATAGATAGGTCACAATTTCTGTGGGGTCTTCTGTTCTGTTTAGGAGCCCAGCAGGGATGTTTTGTCACTTGTGGTGGGCATGGCTAAGAGGGTTCCTTCTACTACTTTCCTCCAAAGGAAGGAAAAGTTAACACATTATTGTGACAACAAACATTCCTATTTCTTTACATTGAGCTCTCACTCATGAGATTGGCACACCTTTCATATGTTCTGAGTGTGGGAAAAGGCTTCAAGAAGAAGGCATCTCTGGCCCAGCATCTGAAAGTTCACACTGGGGTGAGATGGTTTTTTGTCTCCAGTGCAATGTTTTTCTCAAAAACCCCATCTGACCTTACATGAGAGGCTCCAACCCCACCAGCCTGTTATTGGACAGGGAAATTAGAAGCAGCACAATAATAAGATCATCTCTGCCACTCTGCTCTCACCTTCTATCAGTCTATATCCTTGTTAGCGCAAGAGCACAGCAACAAAGCTGACTGGCTCCTTGTGCTGCTTTTCCCTCCCCCAACCGGAGCTCTGCTGCACAGGGGATTGAAAGAAGTTAGTAACAAGTAACATTCAGGTACTTAAACAGTTTTCATTCTAAAAAGTACATACATTTTAATATGTATTGCAGAATGTAGAGCTGCATTAACACCTTTCTGCTCGGCTTATAACAGATTGACGGGTGGGCGGGCCTTTCCTCCTTCTGAGTGGACATCATGTGATGTTCTCTCAGAAGGCGCTGCTTGTGTGGCTGCAAGGCCGTGCAGAGGCGCGATCTGTCACTGGCTGTGTCCACCAGACACAGCCTATAACTGATCACTATACCGACCAGCTGCCAGTATCGTATGACCTGTCACATCCCTGGTTCAGGCCGAGCTGAGGGGAGGGCTTTTCCTTACTCCTTCTGTCCTGTTTCTCCTGAAAGTGGTGACAGGATACAACAGGGCACAAAGCGGCATGGGTGCCTGGTTGGAGATCCTGGACAGCAGGTGCCAAGCAGGTTTGTGTACTGGCAGATGCGGAAACATGCAAACAGGTGCAGAACAGCAGGCAGACTGATGGACAGGCAGGTGCAGGTACACAGCAGAAGGCGCAGGACAGCAGACAGAAACCAAGCTGGTGAGCAGGCGGATGCAGGGTCTTGGGTGGTCAGGCAGGCAGAAGTCGGTAACGGCCAAGTAGAAGAGGTACAGGATCAGATCCAGAGAAGTGTCAGGGCTAAGCCAGGGTCAGTATCAGGCGAGCAAAGAAGGCACTGTAACGGTAGGCAAAAGGCAGAGTTGGGTCACAAGCCGGGTCACCAATAGGGTATCAGGAATGAGCAGAGTCAAACAGGCCGGGTATACACAGAAACAAGCACAGGATCATGTCACAGACAGTAGAACCTGACGAGCTCTCAGCAATCTCCTGGTCTATGGAGCCAGTTTAAATAGGCAGGAGGGCGCCAAGTATTCACGCACATTCATGCGCGAGTCATGGAACCTCTATTTGTCACTCGAGAATTCTTAACAGCAAGTGCACATCTTCATGCATGTCTTTGTGCATGACTATGCATATGATTTCCCTGACATGATCGCTGTGATCCATCACAGAAGATTACATGACAATTTGTAAACAATGGATGGCTTCCTTTCATGCCATCCATTGTATACAACTGTGTTGCTAGCTGTAATTGGTCACAGTGATCACATGGTACAGACAGGGCCAATCATAGCCCATCTGTACAATGTGGTTAGCTTTGGCAAATCACAGCTATTCACAACAAAAGTCACTGAATGAACCAGTTTCATTCAGTAAAAACGGTTGCTTATACCAATGAAATTAATTCTTATAAGCAATCATAATGTGTTTAAAAAAAAAATCCCAATAACTTCCCCAGAGTATTACAGTGTTACTATGGTAACACTGTATTGCCCTGATCACAGTGTGGTAAAAACATCGTAAAACAAAAAAAAAAAGTGAAAGAATATGTAATAAAAAAATAAAAAAGTTAAAAAATATTTTTTTTATTTACATACTGTCACCAGTTTGTTTCCCTGATCACTGCCACACCAGTTATAATGCTTTACTGTACTGGTGACAGTATGTAAAAAACAAAAAAGCAAAAAATTGCAACTTCAAAAAACTTGCCATTCCTCTTTCTAAATACCTTGGACTGTTTACTTTCCAAAAAGGTGTCATTTAGGGGATTTTTGCACTGTCCTGGCATGTTCAGGCCTCAAGAAATGAGATACATCAGGATTGATCGATTTTCAGCTATGTATATCATAGTTTGTGGACTCTACAACTTTCCGTTAGACTAAATAATATACACTGGTTTGCATTATTTTCACCAAGAAAATGTACATTTTGACCTAAATTTAGGAAGAAAGATTATTTATTTGCAAAATATTATAACAGAAACAAAGAAAATTTTGTTTGTTTTTTGTTTAATTTTGGTCTTTTTTTTTATGTATTTAGCAAAAGTTAAAAACCCAGCAGTGATTAAATACAACCAAAAGAAAGTCATGGGAACCATGGGTGCAATGCAGAAACACTACATTGCTGGTGGAGGGTGAGGGGGGGGTTTCTGGGCAAAATAGTGGTGGTTAGGTACAGTGCCTTGCGAAAGTATTCGGCCCCCTTGAACTTTGCGACCTTTTGCCACATTTCAGCCTTCAAACATAAATATATAAAACTGTAATTTTTTGCGAAGAATCAACAACAAGTGAGACCCAATCATAAAGTGGAACGAAATTTATTGGATATTTCAAACTTTTTTAACAAATAAAAAACTGAAAAATTGGGCGTGCAAAATTATTAAGCCCCCTTAAGTTAATACTTTGTAGAGCCACCTTTTGCTGTGATTACAAGTCGCTTGGGGTATGTCTCTATCAGTTTTGCACATCGAGAGACTGAAATTTTTGCCCATTCCTCCTTGCAAAACAGCTCGAGCTCAGTGAGGTTGGATGGAGAGCGTTTGTGAACAGCAGTTTTCAGTTCTTTCCACAGATTCTCGATTGGATTCAGGTCTGGACTTTGACTTGGCCATTCTAACACCTGGATATGTTTATTTGTGAACCATTCCATTGTATATTTTGCTTTATGTTTTGGATCATTGTCTTGTTGGAAGACAAATCTCCGTCCCAGTCTCAGGTCTTTTGCAGACTCCATCAGGTTTTCTTCCAGAATGGTCCTGTGTTTGGCTCCATCCATCTTCCCATCAATTTTAACCATCTTCCCTATCCCTGCTGAAGAAAAGCAGGCCCAAACCATGATGCTGCCACCACCATGTTTGACAGTGGGGATGGTGTGTTCAGGGTGATGAGCTGTGTTGCTTTTACGCCAAACATAACGTTTTGCATTGTTGCCAAGAAGTTCGATTTTGGTTTCATGTGACCAGAGTACCTTCTTCCACATGTTTGGTGTGTCTCCCAGGTGGCTTGTGGCAAACTTTAAACAACACTTTTTATGGATATCTTTAAGAAATGGCTTTCTTCTTGCCACTCTTCCATAAAGGCCAGATTTGTGCAGTATACGACTGATTGTTGTCCTATGGACAGAGTCTCCCACCTCAGCTGTAGATCTCTGCAGTTCATTCAGAGGGATCATGGGCCTCTTGGCTGCATCTCTGATCAGTCTTCTCCTTGTATGAGCTACGGCCAGGTCTTCATAGATTTGCAGTGGTCTGATACTCCTTCCATTTCAATATTATCGCTTGCACAGTGCTACTTGGGATGTTTAAAGCTTGGGAAATCTTTTTGTATCCAAATCCGGCTTTAAATTTCTCCACAACAGTATCTCGGACCTGCCTGGTGTGTTCCTTGTTCTTCATGATACTCTCTGCGCTTTAAACGGACCTCTGAGACTATCACAGTGCAGGTGCATTTATACGGAGGTGGATTCTATTTATCATCATTAGTCATTTAGGTCAACATTGGATCATTCAGAGATCCTCACTGAACTTCTGGAGAGAGTTTGCTGCACTGAAAGTAAAGGGGCTGAATAATTTTGCACGCCCAATTTTTCAGTTTTTTATTTGTTAACAAAGTTTGAAATATCCATTAAATTTCGTTCCACTTCATGATTGTGTCCCACTTGTTGTTGATTCTTCACAAAAAATTACAGTTTTATATCTTTACGTTTGAAGCCTGAAATGTGGCAAAAGGTCGCAAAGTTCAAGGGGGCCGAATACTTTCGCAAGGCACTGTACCTGCCACTGTATTGTAGTACAGGCAACAAACATGCAAAATAGGGATGATTTCAAGAGCGGGAGCTGCAGCAGCAGCAAAGCTAGCAGTTTTGAGAGGCCAACACTAAGATGCTGGGTGTGTGGGGTGATTTGGGAACTCCAGAAGTAGATACATTTAAAAAGGCCCACACTGAAGCCTCTGCCCTGGGGATAGCAGTTGCCTGTACCTTTGGGGCAGTGCTGTCAGATGGATTATGATGGCTACTCGTTCCAGTCTTCTGCTCGCTGCTCCTGCCCCTGGACAAAATCCTCCCTTACTGCAGTTCTGCCTCATCAAAACAACTTTCCCTTTCCGAAATGTCAATGCCTTTTGCAGTTCCCTGCCTGGTATGCCCTGACTCTGTGTAGCTGAACCCTCCTCTCCCTCTAAGGTCATGGCACTACTTTCCTTATCCTCAATATCTGAAAGGAGAACTGCTTGCGCATAACTAAGATTATACCCTGACATCACATCAGTGATCATGTGATCAAATAATTCCACTGACTAGCTAGTTTGCAAGGCTATGGTGGGATTATTAGAAGAAGAGGAGGATGAAAAGGGTGCATTAGCAGCACTTGCCGATAACCATATTCTCTTGTGCTTAGGAGGGGTAAAAAGAGAAAGACTTTCTCAGCCACTTAACTACCTCTTGCATGTGCTGCAGTTGTAAAGCACAGCCACTCTGCGATAGAAAATGCAGACGTGCCCTGACTCTAGGTTGTGCAGCCAAACCATGTCTTGCAGAACTTGCTTGCTCTAGTTCTGCATTCTGCATCTATACATCTAGGCCTGCTGTACATTTTTTGCAATAAAGGTGATTGTCTAAATTTTATAACAGGGGGAGGGGGGGGCAGGCATCCTATGACTGTAGGTTCTCTCTTTGCGGCTATTACTGCAGTGCTCTGTCTATGTTGAAATATACACATATAAAAAGAGATTACAACTGACTACTGGGTGACTGGGAGAAGAAAAATTATACTGGCAGAAAAAAAAACAGAACAAAATACAGTAATATCACTCAAATACATATGAAAAAAAAAATAACACACGTAAAAAAAAAAAAAAATGAGGAAAAGGTTGCAGATCAAGGAGCTTGGCCAGATTTGGGGATAGTTATAGTGAATCCTTTTTTTTTTTTTTTTGCAGCGCATCTGGTACTGTGCTCGGCAGCCACTGTACAATATTTGTGGCTAGTGTCTCTAAAATGATATACTCTTTTTTCAATTTCAAGACACATCCTGTCTCATCTCTCCCTCCTATTATGCAGCATAAGCAAGTTGCTTACATACTGCCTGGCCTCTGCACATTATTTGTGGCTAATGTTTTTTTCAAGATGACACATGTCTATAGTTTGCATGTTTTGGGAATAATTGGGGATATGGGGATGGGATAGGGTTTAGGGAATGTAGAGATGTGGTTTTGAAAAATGTTTGTGCACTATGTTTTGACATTTATAAATACATTTTTAGGACTATACAGTGTGCTACTGCGAAAGAAGAAGCTCATAAACTATAATAATAAATTGCTTCACCACTGGTCAGTTTGTACGAAGTTGAGGGCTTTTGATTTATTATTTAAGAGTATCTCCTATGGATTTTAGACCTATTGTAGCTGTTACTTCCACTGATCAATTTGACACTTGTATAAAAAAATTGAACGGTATCTTCTGCAAAACTAACTTAATTTTAATTTTTTTTTTCAAGTTGAATTGAATCCATTGTGGAGAAGGAGATGGAAAAAAAAAGATTGAGGATACATAGTATTCAATCTCAAAAGTGAAATATCAAGGGTCTATTCAAGCCCCTAATGCTTCCCCCAAACCTCAACTGGTAAAATAAATAAATAAAAATAAACCAGATGAAAACACACACCTATAAGTTACATATGCACACTACACAAACTGCATCATATACAATTTGTATGTTGGTGCACTGTAGTGTACACTAAGGGTCTGTTCAGACCAGCGGATGTTGAAATCAAAGTTCCATTAAAAGGATCCAGTCTCCAATGCACTTGTTTTTTTTTAAATAGCTTGCCTTAAAAATGGCCAGAATTTAGTATCAAGATTTGCCCTCATAGATTTTAATAGGGTTCATAGCTAAGTTTGGGTTTCATGGATTTCAAGCAGGATTCAACAAACGCCCTACAAAACCTGGGCAGGTTTGTTCATCCTGAAAGAAGACTGGTGCTAGACCTTTGTGGGGTAACCTAGGTTTTATCATATATTTTGCAGGCCTGCCCTAGGCTTTTGGATTTTTTTTCGGACTTAGGTTATTGCCAAAATTAAATGTTAAAGACAGTTATGTTTAAAAGCCTGGATTTGCTCTTGCAACCCCTTCACTTTGACAGCATTTTATGATGATCCACTAGCTTCAGTACTTTGTAAATAACTGACCTGGAAGATGTTTGGAGATTAGGGGTTCCTACTTAACTCTGGCTTTCCTGATCTACTTACTTGTTCCAGATCAGTGATTCAGAAAGCACTGAAGCAGAGACAGTAAGGCAAACAGCATTTTCAATTGGTCATCAATGGATAATTTTTTTTGATCAGTGCAGGTTTACTTTAATTATGTGAATACATTTATTTTGTACACTAGAGGTGGTAAGACATCATCCTTTCCCAGGGTCAGATGTAACTGTGCTTATATAAATGATTGTAGATAAACCAACTAACATGTGGTCATCACATTCACCCACCAATATTATCTTGTTATTTCTCTAGCGATTACCATAGCTTCAATCTAGACAAGATTTTGTGGTTTATAACAGATGAAGGGCATAGGTTAGTCATTGTTAAAATAACAGGTTCGCCAGTTTTAAAGAAAGGGTAATCCCTAAGAATACACTATAATTGGATATGCTTCTAGAAATGATCTACCAACAAACAGCTTCAGCAGAGGTTAACTAACAGCACAAAGGAATTTATAAGCATCCCAATCCGTGCAGTAACAAGCTGAATTATATACACAGCAGCACGATTCAATGTGTCAGCACACTAGCTCAGGACTTCCAAAATTAAGAATTAATCACATGGTGTTTCTGAGCTGGGACAGGCAAGAAAACTCCCCCTGGAACCATGTCAACCAAAATGTTTTTAATTATCTAGAGAAAGTGTGGACTGTGTATCATCATTAACTGGACTAAACACTGACGGTCAGTGAGTCAGGTAGCAGTAAATGGTGCAATTAACAGATAGAGAGGAGATGTGTATTCAATTTGAAAGCTTTCTTTCCTAATCCATCTCCGTTCATCAAACAAAGTGCTGAGCTGCAGACTTTTACTTTCAATTATATTAATCGGGTTAATTCTAAGTTAAAGTCAACATTTTAATCAAGGACCAGCAAAATCTAAGAACCGAGCGCAAGGAAGACCGCCCACAATGATTTTTGTTTACATGGTGCACACAGAGAATGAAAAATCAACTAAGTTGCAAGAAGAAAAGGGTAGGTGGATTTTTTACTATCTTCGCATGGAAGGTATTATAAACGTTTCAGTAGAGGAGATTTCTTCTTTAATGGCTCGGTGCAGACTAATATCTTTTTACCATTTACCCTGTTAATGAAAGTGGACAGAAATGCAGGATTAGGCAGATAGTTTTCCACCAAGTAAAGATGGTCATAAGCATGCTGAGACAGTCATTTGATTTGACAGACAGCAGGGCTAGACATGTTTTAAATTTGAGGATAAAATAATTCATCAGGTCCTAAAACTATCAATGAACCATGTGGTAATGTAGATGGTACTTCCTAATAATCGTAAAGTTATTGTACAGCTATTAAGACCGGGAACTCCAGCAACTGTGGCAGTCAAAATACCAAAAAAGAGAGTTTGAGTTCTGTCAAAGACAGGATACTCCAACAGAATAGTTGCAATTGAAACTCAGCACCGATATGAATGCAAAATTACTTTTATTTAAAAATTAAACTGACATATAAATTCCAGCTGTAAGATACAGCAGGCAAAAACTTTAAAACACCCAGTGGTACCACACATAAAAATACCAGTCACTCACCCAGCACTTACACAGGCCCCATGCATCCATTCATGCTCTCCATATCTTAACCTATAGTAACTGGCCTATATGGTCATTGAAAAAATAATGAACACTTTTCATCCATTTGATTAGTGTAATCACATATTAAAATCCACATTTCATTTCTTTTTTTTTATAAATTTGTTTATTGCAACAAAAATAAGACATATTACAAGCCACCAGATCAACACAGTAAGCATTAACAGTGCAATGGTAGGAAACATAGCTCTCGGTCCACATAGACAGCATGGAATAACAGGATAACATCATAGTGGAATTTGGGGGCGTATATCCCCGACACTTAAACACAAGCATTCCGCCCCCCTAGAGCCCAGCACATAAGGAAATACGGTACCAAGTTTATAGCGAGGAGCCCAAGGGCCACCGCGGGGCAAACCCCCGCCACCACCGGCATCCAACACGTGGCCGGTATCAGGCGCGCGGGGGGTCGCCCCCCAACGGTCTCTAAATAGCTCCCCAGGGGCAGGGGGGGATCGATATCAGTACGTCCGTCCGGGAGCAAGATGTGGATCCGACAGATAACCAAAGAAATATGCCTGCAAGAGTAAACCAGACAGAATAAAAAACACATTTCATTTCTGGCCAGAAGAAGGTTCAATAATCGCATATACAGCAGCATATACAGCAGCTTCACACTTTATGTTTTAAATTTGGCCTTTCAAATACGTTGGTAAATCACACATGTATATGGGGTCTGAAAATTCAGTAAGGATAGATAAAATAAACAGTGCAATGTAAGCATCAACTGTCTAAGTCATGCAGCTGTGAAAAAAAGGCATGGTGGTGGGGGACTGGGCCCTGATCTGGGTGAGTATTCCAATTTCAATTTAGTATGTCAGTTTGGTCGGAGGCAGCTCTTTAAAACTCAGTGGGCCCAGACATGGCTTTTGGGATAAAAGTTGTAAAAAAGGTACAAAAACAAGAGCTCCAAGCTGTAGTTGACAGTCCACATATATTATTTTCATCACAATGACAGCAAAACAAGTTGGCCACCTCAAATAATCATTATGACAAATACAATTTGTCTGGACTGCCTTCTGCCTGGCTCAGATCTAAGCTATGTTCATTCCAGAACTAAACCATGGACAGTAAAGGTCTACTGTTTGTCTATGTTAAGATGATGCCTTGTGTTTGATGTGGATCCTGGGATACAGGGACTCCACAAGCCCAAAGAAAACTACATGATGATTTGGCACTACTCCCAATTTCCTGGTTGCAATTTAAAATTACCAAGAAGAAAAACATGTATGTAAATCAACATACTGTATGTTTGTTATTCATCTCCTCATTTTCTGAGGAGCCTGGGTAGCCCCTGTATCTCAGGCCCAACATATAAAAAAGACCTCAACTTCTGTCAACTGAAATAAACCTTTACTGGCCAGCGGCAAGCAAAACAAAATAAATGTAACAAAGGATGAAAATGGAAGAGAATGGGCTGCAACTCTGTTTCTTCCTTCATTGCTTATCTTTTCTTATTGCCAAAGGAGTGCCAAGTTGTTATGCTGCCAAAGAAGGGTAAGTCTGAAATTATCCAATACTAGTAGGTACCTTAAATGTAAAAAGCAGTGTTGTGTTGAGCAAAGGTTGTCATGTTGCCTTAGGAGTGCCACACTGCCAAAGGAAAAAGTAGAGTGTTGCCAGGTGGATTTCTGTTTCAATATGTTTATTGAAAGTTTTTTTCAAAAGTCAGGTGGATTTCATGCTCCTTGGCAGTGCCATACTGTTAGCAGAAAGAGCCCTGTCATGCTTGCAGAGAGATTGCAACCAGACTGCCATAAATTGTGCTGTTCAGCAGGAGCATATTAGAATGTAAAATAGAAATTAAATGGAAGGGTAAGAGAAATGGTACAAATTAATGAAATCATCTACATAAACTGTACGTGCAAGACATGAATAGAATATTTCAGCATTAATAAGCAGCGAACACAACCAAAACTCGTTATGTTTTAAGGTGTTAAAACACAAACTCTGATAGACAAAATGTTATATAAAATGATGCCTCATAATTACAAGAAAACTGTTAAACTGGTATATGAACAGTAGAGTCTATTATGAAAATAATTCAGCATGAGCAATACATACATACAGTGTATGCCTCCCTTATCTTCCAATATAACTACAACCCATATGGGTTATATGCTTCTAAATCAAAACGCAAGACAGAGAGATAAAGCTGAGAGATAAAAACTAGCTGGGACTCTCTCATAATATTTTATGTTCTTATTACACTTCCTCATTTAGTTGTGCCACAAAGAACTACAATACAATTGCAAACATATATTATGTTAGCCCAAACATGTGCGTGAACACTTGAGCCATAAAGTCACGGAAATGTGTATTTTGGGTAATGTAGCTATCTCTTCCCTTGGGGTCATGCCTCTAAATCACGCCTGCCTTCCACATACTTTCAGGGAGACAGATGTACTGCATTACTAAGTGAGATTTATAATACACACACACATACATTATATATACATATACATATATATATATATATATATATATATTGTAAGGGATTAGCTCGGTGGTAGGCGTATGGGTGACCCCTTTGGGGGTGCGTTTTCACAGAGAGATAGCCGAGCAGAGGTTGAAAACAAGACTGATTTATTCATGCAATTTACTTCACATAATTGCAAGCGTCAAAACAGCCAAAATAAAATAAAAGACAAAATAAATCCTTGCCTCTGTGGGCGGCTACCTTCTCACGCTGGAACCTACCTAAGAAGTCTTCCCAACCTACTGTTGGGCCGACACTGCTGATCCTACAGCAGACACTCAAATGTCCATTTGTTTGCTTTTCACACAGCACAAACATTGTCCATTGAACATGTCCCTTTGTTTTCTTTCACACAGCACATGTTCATTTATAACAGGATCCTTTACTCTTCAGATTCTTCACATTGAACACAGTTCATTTAACAGGTCCCTTTACTCTTCACACTCTTCACATGGAACACTTTGTCTTCTCACCTTTGAGACGTCTTCACTCGTGGTTACCCTCCTTAGCTTCACATCGCTGTAGGGGGTCTTCTCCCATGCTCACCAGCTTGTCGGGAGGCACACATCCGACTGTCCCCCTCTCCCAGCCCACACGGCGACAGGCGGCAGCAGTCCTTCTCCCATGCCCACACGGCGTCGGGAGGTACACGTATGTCTGTCCTCCTCTTCCCAGCTCACACAGCGACAGGAGGCAGCACTCAATAGATTTTCTCTGGACAAATTATAGAGGCCTTGATCTCCTCATTCTGAACAGCTGAATGGTTTTCAACTTCCTGCTGGCTCTTTTTGCAGCCAACACCCTATAGTATCAGTGAACTTTTCAAAGCAGGTGGGAATGTGTCTCCTCTCAGTGACTACATTCCCAGATTTACCTGACTTCCTGTCACAATATATATATATATATATATATATATATATATATGTAGTATATACAGCTATATTACCAAAAGTATTGGGACGCCTGCCTTTTCACGCACATGAATTTTGATGGCAATCCAGTCTTAGTCCGCAGAGTTGGCCCACCCTTTGCAGTTATAACAGCTTCACCTCTTCTTGGAAGGCTGTTCACAAGGTTTAGGAGTGTGTCTATGGGAATGTTTGACCTTCTTCCAGAAGCACATTTGTGAGGTCAGGCACTGATGTGGACGGGAAGGCCTGGCTCACAATCTGCGCTCTAATTCATCCCAAAGGTGTTCTATCGGGTTGAGGTCAGGGTTCTGTGCAGGCCAGTCAAGTTCATCCACCCCAAACTCGCTCATACATGTTTTTATGGACCTTGATTTGTGCGCTGGTGCGCAGTCATGTTGGAACAGGAAGGGGCCATCTAAAAATGTTCCCATAAAGTCGGGAGCATAAAATTGTCCAAAATGTCTTCGTACGCTGACATCTAAAGAGTTCCCTTCACTGGAACCAAGGGGCCAAGCCCAACCCCTGAAAAACAACCCCACACCCTAATTCCCCATACACCAAATAATTTGGACCAGTGCACAAAGCAAGGCCCATAAAGACATGGATGGACGAGTTTGGGGTGGAGGAACTTGACTGGCCTGCACAGAGTCCTGACCTCAACCCGATAGAACACCTTTGGGATAAATTAGAGTGGAGACCTAACAAATGTGCTTCTGGTCAAACATTCCTATAGACACACTCCTAAACCTTTTAGACAGCCTTCCCAGAAGAGATAATACTATTATAGCTGCAAAGAGTGGGCCAACCCAATTTTGAACCCTATGGACAAAGACTGGGATGCCATTACAGTTTATGTGAGTGTGAAGGCAGGTGTCCCAATACTATTGGTAATAGAGTGTATATATAGTAAGGGGGGCAGACTTTACTGGAAACTGCAGTTATCCACGGAAAGTTATCCACACATGAGGCAGGAATGCCCAGGAACAGTCCAAGCAGGCCTGCAATGCACTTTTTTTCGGCAAGACAGGACACGGACAAGTTCAAAGCAAGCGGCTAAATACAGCAAGTCAAATGAAATATCAGCTCACCCAATCCACTAACTAAACTTATGTAAATGCCTGGTGAACAGGGTGCCCTCTAATGGGTTTACCCAAAATAAACAGGCAGCTCTTGTACCTTTTTTTAGTGTTCTGTCCACAGTCAGGCTTTTCACCCAGCAGCAGGCTCTCACAGCTGATACAGTGGAATAGAGAGCGTCTAGCATAAGTCAGCTCAGATACAACCCTGACTAATTAGTAATGTCTGGATAACAAGTAAAATAATGACCTAGAACTGGAGGCTTTTTTTTTGTATGTTTATACAAAGTCCTCAGGCTCCAAGATAAAAAAAACTACAACAATAATTTCCTTTTTTGCATACACTATTCCTGTAGCCCCACAACTTTTTGTAGGTGAGAAACCTAGGAAACACACACACAATCACGCCACAATCATGAAGTGGAACGAAATTTATTGGATATTTCAAACTTTTTTAACAAATAAAAAACTGAAAAATTGGGCGTGTAAAATTATTCAGCCCCCTTATGTTAATACTTTGTAGCGCCACCTTTTGCTGCGATTACAGCTGTAAGTCGCTTGGGGTATGTCTCTGTCAGTTTTGCACATCGAGAGACTGAAATTTTTGCCCATTCCTCCTTGCAAAACAACTCGAGCTCAGTGAGGTTGGATGGAGAGCGTTTGTGAACAGCATTTTTCAGGTCTTTCCACAGATTCTCGATTGGATTCAGGTCTGGACTTTGACTTGGCCATTCTAACACCTGGATATGTTTAGTTGTGAACCATTCCATTGTAGATTTTGCTTTATGTTTTGGATCATTGTCTTGTTGGAAGACAAATCTCTGTCCCAGTCTCAGGTCTTTTGCAGACTCCATCAGGTTTTCTTCCAGAATGGTCCTGTGTTTGGCTCCATCCATCTTCCCATCAATTTTAACCATCTTCCCTGTCCCTGCTGAAGAAAAGCAGGCCCAAACCATGATGCTGCCACCACCATGTTTGACAGTGGGGATGGTGTGTTCAGGGCGATGAGCTGTTTTGCTTTTACGCCAAACATAATGTTTTGCATTGTTGCCAAAAAGTTCGATTTTGGTTTCATGTGACCAGAGCACCTTCTTCCACATGTTTGGTGTGTCTCCCAGGTGGCTTGTGGCAAATTTTAAACAACACTTTTTATGGATATCTTTAAGAAATGGCTTTCTTCTTGCCACTCTTCCATAAAGGCCAGATTTGTGCAGTACACGACTGATTGTTGTCCTATGGACAGAGTCTCCCACCTCAGCTGTAGATCTCTGCAGTTCATCCAGAGTGATCATGGGCCTCTTGGCTGCATCTCTGATCAGTCTTCTCCTTGTATGAGCTGAAAGTTTAGAGGGACAGCCAGGTCTTCATAGATTTGCATTGGTCTGATACTCCTTCCATTTCAATGTTATCACTTGCACAGTGCTCCTTGGGATGTTTAAAGCTTGGAAAATCTTTTTGTATCCAAATCCGGCTTTAAACATCTCCACAACAGTATCTTGGACCTGCCTGGTGTGTTCCGTGTTCTTCATGATGCTCTCTGCACTTTAAACTGACCTCTGAGACTATCACAGTGCAGGTGCATTTATATGGAGACTTGATTACACACAGGTGGATTCTATTTATCATCATTAGTCATTTAGGTCAACATTGGATCATTCAGAGATCCTCACTGAACTTCTGGAGAGAGTTTGCTACACTGAAAGTAAAGGGGCTGAATAATTTTGCACACCCAATTTTTCAGTTTTTTATTTGTTAACAAAGTTTGAAATATCCAATAAATTTAGTTCCACTTCATGATTGTGTCCCACTTGTTGTTGATTCTTCACAAAAAAATTACAGTTTTATATCTTTATGTTTGAAACCTGAAATGTGGCAAAAGGTCGCAAAGTTCAAGGGGGCCGAATACTTTCGCAAGGCACTGTATCTACACATGAATAAAAAAACTGCCTATTTTTTGAAGGCATACATGGGTTTCAATGATTCTACCTGTGGGTCTCTAAACAAATGGTAATCTACCAATTTCACCACCTGAAGCTGTGGTTCTCAAAACCTCTCACCCTACCACAAGCATCTGTGTAAACTATGATGCTCTACTAAATTAAAGAAGATAGTAAGATGAATAGGTTTGCCACATTAGCCACATTAGGATCAAGATGACCAACATTGCAGTCCTCCTACAATGCATCATTAGGTGTTAATATATATATATATAAAGCCATCAGGCTTTATGTGAGCCTGACAGACTGAGTTTTCCTTTAGAAAGTTTGTGTTATTGAAGTGTTATTGAAGTGATACTAAAGTCTCAGTTTTTTTTATTTTTTTGCCTAAACATAACAGACATGTTATACTTACCTGCTCTGTGCAGTGGTTTTGCACAGAGCAACCCAGATGCTCCTCCTATCGGGTTCCTCTTCTGCTCTCCTGGCTCCGTCCCCCTGATGAGTGCCCCCACAACAAGCAGCTTACTATGAGGGCACCTGAGCTGAGCCTCAGCTCAGTGTGTCCATTCAGGCAAGGAGCCCTGGCTAGGCCCAGTCCTCTCTTTCCTCATTGGCTCATTGAGTTTGACTGACAGCAGCGGGAGCCAATATCGCTCCACTGCTGTCTCAGCCAATGAAGAGGAGAGTCCCGGGTAGCCAAGTCTCTCCTGCAACATCCCTGGATATAGATGGGCCCAGGTAAATATTGGAGGGGGGGGGGGGGTGATGGGGGCTGCTGCACACAGAAGGTTTTTTACCTTAATGCATATAATGCATTAAGATAAAAAAAAAATAACTTCTGCCATTAAAACCACCTTAAACCTGGCATTGGACATTGTAGTAGGAAAGCAAAAGACCAACAAGTGGATCTGTAGATAACATAGCTTGGAATGTAATGTTTTAATGCGTGATTTCTGACCAAGGTCCACCTATGTCTTACATGAATAAAATCAAAGGGTTTCTGAGTGCTGGTTTCCAGAGATTGTAATGTTTTCAACCCAAACTATAGGATTTCCATCTGTTTTTTCTCTGATCAAGCTCATCTGATATTGGCATTCCTTTCCCAATTCAGTTGAATCAAATCTGTCTGTGTATGGCAAAGTCTCAATTCTTTGTGGATGACTAGGGGACACATTTCCAGAGATCCTTTAAGGCCCATAACATTTTTATATAAAGAAAAACGGTATGTCAGAGCTCGTATGCCTAGTGCCTAGATGTAATATTTTCAGGTGCACGGGGACAATGGTACATACTAGACAGCCATAACCTGGTTTCTGATAATATCAGAATCAAAACTTAGATATATTGTATCCTGAAATATTATGACATTTCAACAGGCATGTTATCCAGAAATGTAAAAGTTGGACGGCTCAACACTCGCTTATGGTAATTGCAGTCAAAGCTGATTAGTTATAAGAAGATGTGGTTCCATTTCATATAAGAGTCACCTCTTTCTTCTTTCTTACTTATTATAAATACTATTTTATTTTTATTATAAGGTACTCCTCCTGAACTATTCTGTTATTTTGTCTTCTGAAAATTCTAAAAACAGAATGAATTCTTCTTACTCAAGAATGCAAGGGACTAAGGGTTTGTCTATACTAGACGTTTAATTAAAGAGGACAGAGGTTAGAACAGCTCAATATTAGTGATAAGCACTCTTTGATCCTCACAGCAGTCCAGGTCTTTGGAAAATGCACAATAAGGGCATTTATTAGAAAAACCCTGCCATATAAAAAATTGACAAATATTTGTACCAGAATAATTAAAAAACGATGGCAGAGAAAAGACTAAGTTACCCATCGAGTCTGCCCAATTTATATTTATATACAGATATATACAGTATTTCACAAAAGTGAGTACACCCCTCACATTTTTGTAAACATTTTATTATATCTTTTCATGTGACAAAACTGAAGAAATAACACTTTTCTACAATGTAAAGTAGTGTGTGTACAGCTTGTATAACAGTGTAAATTTGCTGTCCCCTCAAAATAGCTCAACACACAGCCATTTATGTACAAACCACTGGCAACAAAACTGAATACACCCTTAAGTGACAATGTCCAAATTGGGTCCAAAGTTTCAATATTTTTTGTTAACACCATTATTTTCCAGCCCTGCCTTAACCCTCTTGGGCATGGAGTTCACCAGAGCTTCATAGGTTGCCACTGGAGTCCTCTTCCACTCCTTGCGCTCCTCCAGCTTCCATTTAAAGAAGCCCCACAGATGCTCAATAGGGTTTAGGTCTGGAGACATGCTTGACCAGTCCATCACCTTTACCCTCAGATTCTTTAGCAAGGCAGTGGTCATCTTGGAGATGTGTTTGGGGTCGTTATCATGTTGAAATACTGCCCTGCGGCCCAGTCTCTGAAGGGAGGGGATCATGCTCTGCTTCAGTATGTCACAGTACATGTTGGCATTCATGGTTCCCTCGAAGAACTGTAGCTCCCCAGTACTGGCAGCACTCATGCAGCCTCAGACCATAACACTTCCACCACAATGCTTGACTGTAGGCAAGCTACACTTGTCTTAGTACTCCTTACCTGGTTTCCGCCACAAACGCTTGATACCATCTGAACCAAATAAGTTTATCTTGGTCTCATCAGACCACAGGACATGGCTCCAGTAATTAATTTCCTTAGTCTGCTTGTCTTCAGCAAACAGTATGTGGGCTTTCTTGTGCATCATATCTTTAGAAGAAGCTTCCTTCTGGGACAACAGCCATGCAGAACAATTTGATGCAGTGTGCGGCGTATGGTCTGAGCACTGACAGGCTGACCCCCCACCCCTTCAATGCTGGCAGCAATAATATGTCTAGTTCCCAAAGACAAACTCTGGATATGACGCTGAGCACGTCTATTCACTTCTTTGGTCGACCATGGTGAGGCCTGTTCTGAGTGGAACTTGTCCTGTTAAACCGCTGTATGGTCTTGGCCACCGTGCTGCAGCTCAGTTTTAGGGTCTTGGCAATCTTTTTATAGCCTAGGCCATCTTTATGTAGAGCAACAGTTCTTTTTTTCAGATCCTCAGAGAGTTTTTTTGCCATGAGGTGCCATGTTGAATTTCCAACATGGCACCTCATGGCAAAAAACTCTCTGAGGATCTGAAAAAAAGAACTGTTGCTCTACATAAAGATGGCCTAGGCTATAAGAACATTGCCAAGACCCTGAAACTGAGCTGCAGCGCGATGGCCAAGACCATACAGCGGTTTAATAGGACAGGTTCCACTCAGAACAGGCCTCGCCATGGTCGACCAATGAAGTTGTAGGCACGTGCTCAGCATCATATCCAGAGGTTGTCTTTGGGAAGTAGACGTATGAGTGCTGCCAAAATTGCTGCAGAAGTTGAAGGGGTGGGGGGGTCAGCCTGTCAGTGCTCAGACCATCTGCCACACACTGCATCAAATTGGTTTGCATGGCTGTCATCCCAGAAGGAAGCCGCTTCTAAAGATGATGCACAAGAAAGCCTGCAAACAGTTTGCTGAAGACAAGCAGACTAAGGACAAGGATTACTGGAACCATGCCCTGTGGTCTGATGAGACCAAGATAAACTTATTTGGTTTAGATAGTGTCAAGCGTGTGTGGTGGAAACCAGGTGAGGAGTACAAAGACAAGTGTGTCTTGCATACAGTTAAGCATGATGATGGGAGTGTCACGGTCTAGGGCTACATGAGTGCTGCAGGCAGCACTGGGGAGCTACAGTTCTTTGAGTGAACCATGAATGCCAACATGTACTGTGACATATTGAAGCAGAGTATGACCCCCCCCCCCTTTGGAGACTGGGCCGCAGGGCAGTATTCCAACATGATAACGACCACAAACACATCTCCAAGAGGATCACTGGCTTTCTAAGGAAGCTGAGGGCAAAGGTGATGGACTGGCCAAGAATGTCTCCAGACCTAAACCCTATTGAGTATCTGTGGGGTAGAGGAGCGCAAGGTCTCTAACATCCACCAGATCCGTGATGTTGTCATGGAGGAGTGAAAGAGAGGTTAAAGCAGTGCTGGAAAATAATGGTGGCCACACAAAATATTGACATTTTGGGCCCAATTTGGACATGTTCACTTAGGGGTGTACTCACTTTTGTTGCCAGCAGTTTGGACGTTACCGGCTGTGTGTTGAGTTATTTTGAGAGGACAGAAAATTTACACACAAATCTACACAAGCCGTGCACTCACTACTTTACATTGTAGCAAAGTGTAATTCCTTCAGTATTGTCACATGAAAAGATATAATAAAATATTTACAAAAATGTTAGGGGTGTACTCACTTTTGTGAGATACTGTATGTATATATATATATATATATATATATATATATATATATATACACACACACACACACACACACAGTATAAACTAATGTTTGTCCCAAGCATCTTTGAATCCACGTATCTATATATTACAAGTTTGGGTAATAAAGCTGAGGGTACCTAAAAAAATACTCTTGCAGCGGGGCACCCCCTGCACTGCAAAGGGGTTAAATGCTAATTTTTTGTCTAGGGTACCATTAAAAATCCCTTTTACTTACCTGTTTCCTCAGTCCCCTGACAGCCGGCACTTTCCTGTTTTCTCTGATGCTTCAGGTTGTAGGTGTGCCCTTGGCATCCTCAATTACAATGTAGTATTGCTGACAGAAGATGGCGCGCCCAAAAAAAAGTAGCTTTAGGGGACCGGTCTCATGAGAGGAGGAGCTTGTGGCAGAGAGGAGTAAGGTAAGCAAAAGTGCTTTTTATTGGTATCCTACAAAACAAAAAAAACAAGCATTTAACGCCTGCAATGCAGGTGAAGCTATAAGTTTGTATTGTTTAGTTTCATACATTTCACATTAAAAAGTACAAGAAGGCATTTTGTAACAATGGTAACAATGTATATCAATGCTATATTCTAATACATATTACATTTTTACATCTACTTTAACGACATATAAAAAAAAGTGTTTGTAATATATTATTTTAAACCCTTAGAGTATTTTGGGTTAAACACACATGGGGCACATCTCATTTTACAAGTTGTATAGTGACTAATGAGATATTCCTGATAGAATCTGTATTATCTACATGGTTATTTCCCTGGTTGATGATGTTTACCCAACTGTAGGTTAACGGTGTAGGTTTAACTGTAGGTTAAAGTAGTCGTTCAAATTCTCCATGTTAGAGTACTGGAATTTTATATAAGAATCATTAAGATAACCACCAGATGTCACCCAATACTGCACCATCAGGTCCCCTATTAGTTTGAAAATTCTCAATAGTTACATATATAGCTTGATATAGATGCCAGATCACGTCAAGGACCACAAAACCTATAATAATAGCAGTACCATGGCAAAATGTAATACAACCATAAGTGGTATCGAAGAAGGCATACGAAGATTGCAAAAATCACTTCATATCAATAAAATTAATTCATATGTAATACTATGGATTGTTGTTTTAGGGTACACTAGGAAGCATTTATTTATTCTAGGTAATGTGTTTGAATAGTGCTCTATATATACTATATTGCCAAAAGTATTCAGCTTCAACTCTTCTGGGAAGACTGTCCATAAGGTTTAGGAGTGTGTCTATGGGAATGGTTGACCATTCTTCCATTGCAAAAATAGGCACTGATGTAGACGAGAAGGCCTGGCCCGCAGTCTACGCTCTAATTTATCTCAAAGGTGTTCAGGTTGAGGTCAGGACTCTTTGTGCACTTGTCCAAGTTATTTGGTGAAGGGGGGATTAGGGTTTGGGGTTGTTTTTCAGGGGTTGGGCTGGGCCCCTTAGTTCCAGTGAACTAAGGCATCAGCATACCAAGACATCTTGGACCATTTCATGCTCCCAGCTTTGTGGTAACAGTTTAGAGGTGGTCCTTTCCTGTTCCAACATGACTGCGCACCAGTGCACAAAGCAAGGTCCATAGAGACATGGATGAACAAGTCTGGGATGGAGGAACTTGACTGGCCTGCACAAAATCCTGACCTCAAACATACCTATAGATACACTCCTAAATCTTGTGGACAGCTTTCCCAGAAGAGTTGAAGCTGTTATAACTGCAAAGGCTGGGCCACCTCAATATTGAACCCTATGGACTATGACTGGGATGTCATTAAAAAACAAATGGGCTTCCCCATTCACACAAGTGAGGTAGTTGGAGAAATTCTCCTTGCTGTGCTGTTTTAGTCTGAAAGGAGGGACTTCTCTGCTAACAGAATACACCAATCAATGCTGCAAGGAATGCTGGTCCAGGAACATGGATAGAGAGAAACTGGGCCAAACCCTGCTGAACTGGTTGAATGTCAATCAATTTATGGCCAGCCTAAGAGTTTTAAAGTGATAATAAAGTCTTGTTTTTTTTTGTTCAAAAATAACAAACATGTTATTTACTTTGAAATCAAAAAGTAAATGGACAACTAAATAAATAAATAAATAAATAAATGAACCTAGATGCAGCTGTTCAAAATGGTGGATACCAAATTAGTAAAGTGCAGTGTCAAATCTCAGTGCAAACAGGTATAATAGTGAAATATCAAATGGGTGGAATCACTGAATAATACTCATAAAATAAAGTGCAATATGCAATGTGCAATAATATACCAATATATAAATATTTAAAGGTGAAAATCCTATTAAGATAAGAATGAAAATAATAGCCTCCTCTCGGAGTGTTATTGTTAGAAATGCAAAAAAACACTGCTAATACAATAGATGTGCTATTGATAGCGTGCAATAGTCCACATATATTCCACAAAGAAAGTCCCAATATAAAGTGCTTAAGTGCTGAAAACGCTGTGCAAAAGCATGCCGTTATCCAGTGCAGTGAGACAATGGTGACAGTCCGCCCCCTGTGGATGTTCCACTTACCGGACTAAAGTGACCCCATAAGCCATATAGCCTAAAAAGGTCAGATAGAGCTGGTGTCCCAGTAAGGAACGTTGGTGTGTCCTTGAGATTAGTGGCCAGTGGTCCCTGTGGTCCTTAGTACTCCAAGCATATATAGGAGAAAGGAGAGATCCCACAATAGTGTAATTCTGGTAACACTTTAATAGTAATTAAAACAATGGTTACACTCACATTTGTTGGGATGTAATATCGCAAATTAAGACAAATCAGGTGGGTCTGTAGATCTTCCTGGCCGTGGATGCTCTCGGGATGGCGCCTAGTCCCGGCTCGGCCCATCCCACTCTCTCTCCTCGTTGGCTTACTGAATTTGATTGACAGCAGCGGGAGCCAATTAGGAGAGAGAGTTCCGGACAGCTGATGCTCTCATGCAGCATTGCTGAATCAAGATGGGTCTTAGATAAATATTAGTGAGGCTCAGGGGGGCTGCTGCACACAGAAGGTTTTTATCTTAATGCAGAGAAGGATTTAGAACCTCGTTATATATAATGTATTAAAAGAATTATACTAAAATGTAGCAATCTATTTCGTATTATTATGCTTGGTAAAAAAAAGTACTGTCAAATTTTCCACAAAGCTAAAAAAAAAACATATACTGGGGAAAAAAAAAATTATCCCTTGTATTTCGATCTACACCACTGCTCTGTTATGGCCACAGAGGATACAAAATAATGCTGCACACTAAATAAGGCACACCGATCTTACACTTTTTTCCCTGCTTTAGCTGGAAATCAATATTGAGATTAAAAATACTAGCTGAGAGCCTGAAAAGCATTTAGGTATAGGCCAATCATGAGATGTAATATACCTCAAGCAACAAGAAGTGTTAGAGGAGAACAGTGCCTAAAGAGGGCCTTCTTAAAGCCTGAGGCATTACTGAGCAGACAGCAATCATATCCTTGTACGTTGTATATACCATAAGATGCAGAGAGGTGCCGCCATACCAGAAAATACCTGATATCATGAGAAGCACCACAAACATTAAACAAAACACATTTATCAAGCAAACACACAACTTAACAGCTTCCGTTTCACCTTCAGCAAAATAGGCTACAAAGCAGTAAATTATCTGCTGTGGCATACAAAAAGTGTTTTTGTGTGCAATGATTCTCCTCATATAAGTTGCCTTAATTGATCCCCAATCATCCTAGGAATGTTTGCACTCATTCTGGGGAGGGGACCCCCTCCTCTCAGTTGACATTAAGATTGGTTTCACATCCCAGACCGGCTCCTTCGCTGTGGTACATATCTTCCAAACACCTCGGGGCACACATCATTTCCAATTGTGAACAAATGCTGTTAGTTTTCATTAATTTGCAGACACTATATTTGCCAATTCCTCTGACTTCTCTTTCTCTCCCTCGCGTACTCTCTTACTCTCTCTCTTTCTGCTCCGAGGCAGGTGAGAGCATCAATTTTCTTCTCATCTGTGGCAGTTAAATTAAATGGAATCGGCCTGATTGCTGAAAATCAAAGAGAAGGCTGATAAAGCAATTAAATGCTTCTAATTCCTCCTCTTGAAAAGGTACAGCCTGGCTTGGAAGCTAATTAACTTTCATAATGAAAATCCTTTTTTTCCTCTCCCCTTTTAGGCCTTCTCTCTGTTTTACTTTCTTTTGGCATAGGTGTTTCGTTGTAGAGAGGCAGAGGAGGTAAAGGAAAATCAAGTTTTATCATGCACTGAGGATTTGGCGGTCTCAAATGGTCTTTGGCTGCTACTTAATTTTAGAAATTCAGGATGCATCGCTTCATCATTAAAAAAAAAAGTTGTGTGAATTGTAAAGGCACTCTTACTCTAATATCGTATTGTAACCTTTTAATGTAAACCTAATTTTATTCTGCATTGCCACACATAGGGTAGAGAAAGTTCATCCCAGACCCCAGCACAGGACATATCATTGGGCCCTAACTTGTAACCAACCACAGTCCACTCCCAACACACCCAACTCCTGATGCACCCATATTATAGCCATTCCATAGTATTTAACCATATCAGAAATACTGGCCAAAATCAACCCATTTAAAGTTAGTATAATAATAGTAAAAGGCTCATGATATGCTACTTTCTTCAACATACCTATTCTTCTCAGGTTATCAGGACTTTCTCCTTAAAGTGTACTCTACATTGTATTTTAATTATTCCTAGCCTACTCCTGTTAATATAAGCACTCTTGAAGAACGGTCTTTGTAAACTTACTTTGTGAGGATCCTTACACATTTACTTCCTTGAAATTTGTGACACATATTCGCTATGCCCTGTGAGTAGGCACTGCTGTGTCACACATTTCACAGAACCTGCCTTCTGAACTACAATGGTGTTGAGAGGAGGAGTTTCATGAGGCAAAGTCAGTACAGGAATTACCAAGGTACCATGGAATATGTAGTCCTTAGATTTGGTAACTAAACAGCAGAGGAGAAGATGTACAGCACGCAGGTTATCCAGGAATTTGTGGAAAGAAATGGCAAGCAGAAATCACAACATGAAAGGAGGTAAGCTAGGCACTAATTTCAAAAATACAAAGCAATTTCTGAATGGCTCCTGTGCCAAGTGGGGGACCTCCTGTGTTCACAATGTAGCAGGGCAGCAGCTCGCCATGGGACCTGGGAGCTAATGGAGATCACTGTAGTGGCTGTGTCTACTATAGCTATTTCTAGAGGGATCCCATAAGTTTGGTACTTTTACTTACTGGTCAAAGCTGTACCAATGATACAATGTAAAAATATCCATATTCTTTAGTGCTTCTAAAGTCATTTTTTAAATTAAAATAATAAACATGTTAACTTACCTGCTCTGTACAATATATTGCACAGAGCAGCCCCAAAATTCCTCTTCTGGGGTCCCCTGCTGGTGATCTTGGCTCCCCCTCTTCTGTGTCTGCCCCCATAGCAGTCTGCTTGCTATGGGGGCAAATGTGTGGGCTCACTCCTGAGCCAGGCTGTGTTTAAAGACACACACATCGCTGCTCTGCCCTGCCCTGCCCCCCATTCTCTGCTCACAAAATTTGTCCGACAGCAGCAGGAGCCAATGTCTCCCACTGCAGCCCAATCCTCCATTATTAAAAAGACAGGGGAGAACTGTAGACAAGCACAGCACTGGATCAATACAGGACTCAGGTAAGTATTTGGGGGAAGGGGGAGGGGCACAGCCAGTGGCAAGATGGTTTGATTTAGAAACACTTTAAGTTTTTTATGGGTAGATTTTTTGTAAGAAATACACATACAAAACATTCAAATACAGACAGATTGGCAACCAAATGGCCAAAAGTACTGAACATGGCTCACCAAGAACAAGCTCAGATCTAGATATGGTATGCACATAATTATCAGCTTCAAAACTGTTAAATCTTACTAGCTGTATCTGGAAAATATCAACTACAATGCATCAATTTACTGTATATGTGCCTATGTAATAGGGGGGTATGGGGTGAAGGCGCTGTGAAATGAATCTATTTATGTTGTGTATATGATTCTAATACCATTACAGGACATAGCAAAAAAATAAAATAAATGAAAGATCTGCTGGGGAGGAACCACAATTTATGCAATCATCATGTTCTATCATTCTCACCTGATGCATATATTCAGCTTTATAATAAAGAGAATGTATGTATTTTAAATATGTTAACTCAGCTGATGTACACATACCATTACCAAGCAATGGGGTTGATTTACTAAAACTGTAGAGTGCAAAATCTGGTGCAGCTCTCCATAGGAACCAATCAGCCTCTAGGTTTTTTGTCAAAGCTTATTTGAAAAAGCTGAAGTTAGAAGCTGATTGGATACCATGCACAGCTGTGTCAAATTTTGCACTCTACAGTTTTAGTAAATCAACCACCAATGTCTCTTTAAAGGCCTCAGAGGATTGATATATATATTTAGGTTGTTTCTGAAGCAATGGCTTGAACAGATCAACAGAATGTGGTTGCCAATGGGAATACATTTTTGTGACTACCTTTACAAATTTTTTTGCATGTTTAATTTCATCCGAAGAAGTATATCTAAGCGCAATAAAGTACTAAACTTAACAAACTTTTTATGAACTATAAATAATAGTTAGGAGCTATAAAGAATATTATCTATGTATTGGCACATAGGTAATTGAAGCACTTTATATTAAGGATTAGATTTATTGCATTTAGGCAAATCCAGCACTTTTTAGGAAAGCACATTAGTATTGTGTTCTGTAGTCTGGGGCGCAGAATAGTTATGGAGTGCTTTAACCACTTTACCACTAGAGCATTTTGCTGTCTTACGTCTGGGCCACTTTTTGCGATTTGGCGCTGTGCAACTTTAACTGACAATTGCGCGGTCGTGCGACGCCATACCCAAACGAAATTGATGTCCTTTTTTACCCACAAATAGAGCTTTCTTTTGGTGGTATTTGATCACCTGTGCGAATTTTTACTTTTTGCGCTATAAACAAAAAAAGAGCGTTTATTTTGAAAAAATAACAATATTTTTAACATTTTTTTATATGAAATTCCCCCCAAAAAAGATGTAAAAACCAATTTTTTTTTAAATTTTTGGCCAATTTGTTTTCTGCTACCCATGTTTGGTAAAAAAAAATTGCAATAAGCGTATTTTGATTGGTTTGCGCAAAAGTTATTGCGTTTACTAACAAAGGGAAAGATTTCTGTCATTTTTGGTGTTTTTTTTTTAACGAGTAATGGCGGCGATCTGCGATTTTTTTGCGGGACTGCAACATTGCGGCGGACAGATCGGACCCTTGACTGACATTTTTGACACTTTTGGGGGTACCAGTGACATTACTACAGTAATCAGTGCTATACATATGCACTGTTACTGTAAAAATGACACTGGCAGGGAAGGGGTTAATTTTATTGGAGAGGGAGGGGTTAATGTATGCCTGGTGCTTACTGACGTGTGGGGGGGAGGTGACTGTGTGAGACAGGGACAGATCGGATGTCCAGCTATGCTGAACAGTCCGATCTGTCACTCCCTGTCACTGAGGAGATCCAATGAAATACAAAAAAACTATCAGCGCAAACCTATTATATGAGATAAAATAACTCAACACCAATTCACTGTGCATAAATCAGGTGTGTGAACTTATAAATCAATAGTGGTGTCCGGCAGCATGCACCAATCGTGTTTCACAAATCACAATAAACTATAAATCATACAAAAATGTGATGCGCCAGAAATATAAAATCAAAAAGTGATGACAATAAATCATATCCAGTTCATAAGGCACATAGCAATGTGTGTGCTTCCAATAAAATGATATAAAGAGTGTCCCGTGTTCAGATGAAGAAAATCCAGTGATGAAAACAACTTGTAATCACCAATATAGTGAATCCCTCCACCAGGTGAATCAGCCTCTCACCTTTCTGAAGGACCCAAACGGGCCAGCAATCACATGTATCATTGATCAGACTTCCAGGAAAGAGCCACACTATATTGCACCTCGAGGGATCCCGGGACATATAGAAAACAGATGAAGAAATCTAGTGCTCTCCGCTTACTAATGAGGGTATGCTTTATTAGAGAAAGGCAGATCAACTCACATTTGTCGGGCACTCAGCTGTGCCTGCTGTATAATCGATGTCAGCGATCTGTTACCAGAGAGAGACTCTGCGTCGGCCACGGGGCGGAGCGTGCGTGGCCGACGCAGAGTCTCTCTCTGGTAACAGATCGCTGACATCGATTATACAGCAGGCACAGCTGAGTGCCCGACAAATGTGAGTTGATCTGCCTTTCTCTAATAAAGCATACCCTCATTAGTAAGCGGAGAGCACTAGATTTCTTCATCTGTTTTCTATACGTCCCGGGATCCCTCGAGGTGCAATATAGTGTGGCTCTTTCCTGGAAGTCTGATCAATGATACATGTGATTGCTGGCCCGTTTGGGTCCTTCAGAAAGGTGAGAGGCTGATTCACCTGGTGGAGGGATTCACTATATTGGTGATTACAAGTTGTTTTCATCACTGGATTTTCTTCATCTGAACACGGGACACTCTTTATATCATTTTATTGGAAGCACACACATTGCTATGTGCCTTATGAACTGGATATGATTTATTGTCATCACTTTTTGATTTTATATTTCTGGCGCATCACATTTTTGTATGATTTATGGATCACTGAGGAGATCCGCCCGCTTGTGTTTACACAGGCGGGCGGATCTCCACACTAGATCCCTGACGATCGGGGCAGAGCAGCGGCGATCGCCGCTGCTCCTCTCCTGGCCCGACTCCCGCTGTGAATGAAAACAGCGGGAGCGCGCCTCCGGCGGCGCGGGAGCGCCGCCTACAGGGGAGGAGTCTGGCGACGAAGGTCTATGTCGTCAGATGGGAACGAGCCACTTTGCCGCAGTACTATTCAAGTACTCAGCGGTAAAGTGGTTAATAATACGTTCAGGCTAGAGTTACCACCTCCTCACGTTAAACCTGAACACATAATAAATACACAGGTGGCTGATTAAGGTCATTAAACCCACTTGGTGCCTCACCTGCATTAAATTAGCATCAGAACCTGTGTAATTAATATGTGTTCAGACCTAAAGGGATAAGGTGGCAACCCTAGTTCAGGCATCCATAATACACACACACACACAGGATTGTGCACATATTACAACCGAACAAAAGCTAAAACAAACTTCTTATAGTATAGAAAGTAATAAACATGTAACAGCTGTAAATAGTGACATCTGCAGGCCAGAGGTATGAACATTTAAAAATTCATACATATACTGCTGCTGATCACTAGGGGGGGGGGGGGCGTATTGAAGTTTCTATTATAGTTTTTAATATCGAGTTTAATACTTGCATCAAGCTGCTGTACATTTTTGGGTAAAAATGTTATGGAGTATAGTTTTCTTTTTGATTAAAGTACTATAAGTAGCAGTATTGCCTTCCAAGTATATAGTCACAACAGAAGAAGCTATGTCAATTTCCAATCCTAAATGAAGACTTTGAACCAAAATTGTTTGGATTAGCTACACTTCGTATAGCATCCAGGGCAGAATCTCCTTAGGCCTCTTTGACACGGCCGCTCCGGTTTTTTGCTCCACTGCGGTCCTTTTTTTTTTTTTCACCGAGCGGATGACACTTGTGTTCGCATATCATCCCATCCGTTTGTGGATGATATACGGACATAATGTAAGTCTATGGGCATTGCGGATGTCAGCGGATGACACCGCTGACATCCGATTTTCCTTCCTTTCCGTTTTTTGAACGGAGGAAAAATAGGGTTCTGTTCCGTTCCAAAAAACAGAACAGAACTGAAAGGTAGAAAATCGGATGTCAGCGGATGGTATTCCGCTGACATCCGCAATGCCATTGACTTACATTATGTCCGTAAATCATCCGCAAAAAAATAGGATGATTTGCGGACATACGGAGCGCCCGTGTGAAAGAGGCCTTACAGACAATCAAATGATACATCTGATGATCCATATAATATTCTCTACATGGAAATATTTAAATAACGCAAATCCATATCAGTATTAGCTAAACATTACTTTAGAAATAAAAAGGTGCTTGACTGCAAGGATTGAATGTAAAGGTACATTTTTTTTTAAATTTTAATTAAAAAGATGTTATACTTACCTACTCTGTACAATGATATTGCACAAAATAGTATCTTACCTGCTCTTCTGGAGTCAACTGCCAATGCAGTCTGCTCCTCCTTTGCTGCAGGTGCCCCCTCAGCAAGCCGTATACTTAGGAGGCACCCATTCTGAGGCACCCATTCTGAGCCAGGCTGTGTGCATCCATAGACACACACAGTTAAGACATGCTCCCCCATTTCCTCGTCACAAGATTTGACTGACAGCAGTGGGAGTCTATGGCTCCCGCTGCTCTTAGAATCTCTTGTGAGTTCAAGAAGTGAGAGCAGCACTGGTGCAGATAGAACAGACCCGGATTGTGAAAGGACTTGTGAAAGGGTAAGTGTTTTAGCTGGGGGGGGGGGGGGTCATGTATTGGAAAGTTTTTATCTCAATGTATAGTATGCAATAGAGTATAAAATTGGATGAGTTTAGAACCGCTTTAAGGGCCAAATAGTACCTGAAGTTCACCGTTTTTGAAAATTATCTGAGGGTAGTGGATGGTATATTTCAAATGAAACTATAGGTATCAGATGCACCATATAGTACATCATCACACACCAACTTCTAAAGTCTGAGTATATATATATATATATACCATATATGTATAGATAAAGATATAGAGTAATTCAAGTAGTTTCTACAATTTATATAATAATGGAGTTGATTTACTAAAACTGGAGAGTGCAAAATCTGGTGCAGGTCTGCAAAGAAACCAATCAGCTTACAGGTTTTACTGCCAAAGCTTAATTGAACAAGCTGAAGTTAGAAGCTGATTGGCTACCATGCACAGCTGCATCAGATTTTAAGCTCTCCAGTATCAGTAAATCAACCCAACTGTGCCCTGTTTGTTTGATTTTTTTTAAAAGAATTTAGACACTATGGGAATAACCTTAGTGGAATGGAAGCCCCAGGCCTTTCACGTTTTTTTTTATTTAGTGCCCTATGAAATGGGTCTGTTATGTACAAAATATGTTTTGGGAGTGGGTCTTGATATACACAAACATCAAAGCTCTTTTGTAGTTAGAATATAGGTTTTTAAAATTTCTTGAAAAAATATTTATTAAGGTCACCTTATAAATCCCTAGGGCTGCCAGCCAAAAATGTAAGGAAGAACTTCTGGAGGGAGGTGAAGGAAAGGACACATACACCATTCATATAACACTCCTGCCCAGTCTAAATAGTGAAAAGTGCAGGCATGTACACTAAACTAGGATCCAGATCAGGGAAATGACCTGTCCAACAATATATTATATTAAATAACAAAATAATATAAATACTCCATGTTTGCAAAAAGGGGTATAGAAACCATTTGTAAATATAAGACGTAAGACAATTGTGCAGATTGGGTTTAGATTTATTTTTATTCTTAGTTCTTTTGACAGTAGACATGATTGCACAGATTGGGATTCATTTATAAATGTAAGAACAGCTATAATGTGGGTGACTTGCAAGTGTCAGTGGTCCCTTTTTGACGGCAATGAGGAAGAAGTAATTTGGCCCACAAAATGATCGCTTCAGCTAAAGAAAAAAGTTTTTCCTTGAAGTGAGACTCTAAAGTCTGCAAAGAAAATCATCAGCCAATATTTCTTAAGTACAGTGTTGCCTTTTTAATTGTTTCCACTATTTGCTAAATATAAGGAAACAATGGAAATGTTGTTTCAGAGTCATTCCTTTCCCTGTTTTTCCTAAAATTTAACCCCTAATACAATCATTAACCCCTTCTGGACCGGAAGGATTTGCCCCCTTAATGGCCAGGCCTTTTTTTGTAATTTGACACTGCGTTATTTTAACGGACAATTGTGCGGTCGTGCGATGCTGTACCCAAATAAAATTGATGTCCTTTTTCCCCCCACAAATAGAGCTTTCTTTTGGTGGTATTTTTGATCACCTGTGTGATTTTTATTTATTGCGTTAAAAACAAAAAAAGAGCGACAATTCTGAAAAAAAAAAAAAAAAAACAATATCTTTCACTTTCTGCTATTTAACCACTTAAGCCCCGGAGGATTTGGCTGCTAAAGGACCAGGGGTTTTTTTGCGATTTTTTACTGCGTGACTTTAACGGACAATTGCGCGGTCGTGCGACGCTGTACCTAAACGAATTTGACGTCCTTTTTTTCCCACAAACAGAGCTTTCTTTTGGTGGTATTTGATCACCTGTGCGATTTTTTGATCACGCGCTATAAACAAAAAAAGAGCGTAAATTTTGCAAAAATAACAATATTTTTCACATTTTTTTATATGAAATTCCCCAAAAAAAAAAGTAAAAATCAAAATTTTTTAACATTTTTCGGCCAATTTGTTTTATGCTACCTATGTTTGGTAAAAAAAATCGCAAAAAGCGTATTTTGATTGGTTTGCGCAAAAGTTATCGCGTTTACTAACAAAGAGAAAGATTTTTGTCATTTTTGGTGTTTTTTTTTTTAACGCGTAATGGCGGCGATCTGCGATTTTTTTTTCGGTACTGCGACATTGCGGCGGACAGATCGGACCCTTGACTGACATTTTTGACACTTTTGGGGTTACCAGTGACATTACTGCAGTAATCAGTGCTATACATATGCACTGTTACTGCAAAAATGACACTGGCAGGGAAGGGGTTAACTTTATTGGACAGGGAGGGGTTAAGTGTGTCCTAGGGGCGTGCTTTCTACTGTGTAGGGACATTCCTATTGGTGTAAAAGCAAAGATCAACCGTTCTACATAGTAGAACGGTCAGATCTTTACTTTTACACAGGGAGAACTGACAGGCAGCTTGTTTACACAAGCTGCTCTGTCTTTCTCCCTTCACAGGAGCAATCGCAGTGTGACTGGCGGACATCGAGTCCGCCGGTCACACGCACTGACTTGCCTGTGAACGAGCCGCGGCGGGCGCGCGCCTCGGCGGGCGCGCGCCCGCCCGCGATAGGCTCGCAAGTCAGTGACAGGCGAGTGACGTACCGATACGTCACTCTGCCTGGCCGGGGCTGACCGCCGCAGTATATAGTCGTGCGGCGGTCGGCAACCGGATAACATTCCCAAAAAATTTTTAAAAATCGATTTTTTTCATCCTATCAGGCCAATTTGTATTCTGCTACATGTTTTTGGTAAAAAAAAAATCCCAATAAGCGTATTTTGATTGGTTTGCGCAAATGTTATCGCGTCTACAAACTAGGTGAAAGATTTATGTTATTTTTATTTCTATTTTTTTTATTACTAATAATGCCGGCGATCTGTGATTTTTAGCAGGACTGCGACATTGCGGCAGACAGATCAGAGCCCTAACTGAGATTTTTGACACTTTTGGGTGGACCAGTGACATTACTACAGTAATCAGTGTTAAAAATATGCACTGTTACTGTAATAATGACACTGGCAGGGAAGGGGTTAACCCAGGGGCGATCAAAGCGTTAAGTGTCAGCCCAGGGGGTGTTGTCCAATTGTATGGGGGAGGGATTTGTGGAATCAATACAGAGACCTGTGATCCTAAATAGGAGGATCACAGGTGCTCTGTGTTCATTCCAGAGAGAACAACAGTCTTCCCTCAGGAGCGTTTCCGCGAACCACCTTACAGGTATGGCAGTTCGCGCAGCCGAGCCAGCCTGCTACAGTATATCTTCAGCGGTCGGTCGGCAAGTGGTTAAGTAAATATATCACCAATTTTCTGGGTGCTATGCCTGGTGATATTGGCTATCTGATGACACCCATAGTAAGGAGATGGAATGAAGGTTTTAAATACATTTTTCAAGCAGTCTGTTCAGGTGCAGGGTGATGCATATAAAGTGAATCATTGTTTAAGCCAACCTTCAATAGCATTACAATAGCAATAAAGGATAACTAAAGGCAAACTTTTTTTAGTGTTGGACAGAGTGGAGAGAGATTAGAACACCTGTTTTTTAATGCTTTCTTTGTAAAAGAAAAAAATTGGATTGCTCCCATAACAGTAATAGAGGGTAAATCTTCAATTTGGGACACTAGTTCTGCTGACCCCAGTGACAACCAGAGAGTCCCTCACTTTGGAGCGATTTCCTCTCTCTTCCAGTTTTGGCTATGGGACAGGAAGTGAAGGTGTTACAGTCAGGGGTCAGGCTCAGAGACTAGTAGCTTTAGCAGTAGAGAGGCTCACACTGACCAGCAGAATATACAAGCAGGTCACTCTGGTAGATGACATGGCTTACCCGAGGTACTGGGGCTAAGCACTAACCAATGTGCAGCCAGGTAGAATTTACTGCTGCCCCAGTGGGAAGTTAGGGGTTAACTGCACTCCCAGGTTTTCTGTCTTGGTGGGTTTTTCTTGTGTCTGACCCTCTGGTCCTGTTTGCTATAAAGGGGACAGGGGACTCGGATGGCGGGAGAGAAATCACACACACAGTCTGTATGGGAGAAAAGACACAGAAAGCCAGCAAGATGTAGGATAATTAAAGAAATTTCAGTTCCACCTGAAAATGTCAATTGCTAGATTTTGCCAAGAATGGGCTCTGCCAAAAATGTACTCTTTCCTATGCAGGTATGCGGGGGGTAGCCATAGGCCTGAGTTAGGCTACCTGTACATTATACAATTTTCTTGTACAATTCTCCTTTGGATTTACCAAAGCCATATAATATGCAGTCAAACTTAAACATTTTCAATTTGTATGCAATCAGGCAGACCTCTGCACTACATAATTGAAGGTAGATCTAAAGAAAATTGAATAACAAAATTGTAATGTTTGGCCAGCTTAAGTGACTAGGGATGTTAGAGAATGTCTGCAATTTATTCCAAAATGTTACCTGTGACTGTCATCATGTTAATGTATTCTTTAAATAAAGCTTTTGAAATGTTGCCTGGTCTGAAGTTGCTAAAGGGGTGCAATGTAAGTACCCACACATATAGTCTTGGGTCACTGAACATACTGGGGTATGAAGATAGGGGTATGAGGAGTTAATACAGTGTGAAGATACAAGTGGTTACCAAGGGTAACAAAGCTTTCTCTAGCAGTCTGTCATTAAGCATGTACATGCAGCAGGTGAGATAGCGTCTTAGCCTGTGATCTGTCTCACATAGCATAGGGAGCAGATCTGCACTGCTGGGGCCCTCATCCTGTACACAGGTATGGAAGAGAAAGAGTTAAGTGAAGTGCAGGCATGGAGTCCACTCTAGATGCCCAGGTAACCCCCATACCATTACTGGGAGTGAGGCTGCAGTGATATAATGAATAGGTGGAGAGGGCAAAGGCTCTGTGTGTTCCTCCTAAATTCCCAAGTAACCATGGTGATGCAGTCAGTTCATGCTTGGCATGTGATCCTTGCTTGGTGCCCAGCGAGGAGGAAAACATGGAGGACGTAATGACCACACCAGCACCCTACCCCCCCCCTTTCAACAGGTGAGCAAGGTGGGGTCCAGTAGCAGATATAGCAGGTAGGGTTCAAGGAGAAGCATAGTCCACAAACAAGCCTAGGGTTAGTAAAAAAAGGTTGCAGGTTGGGATCAAGCAGAAACATAGTGAAGGAACAAGCTAAAGGTTGATAATGAGCGGAAGCGAAGATACAGATGGCAGCAGAAGCGTCAATAGTGAGATATTGGCTGGTGAGCACAATAATCTGGCAAACAGGAAGTGCAAAGGCATGGCTTAAATAGGAAGTTCACGGGATGAGCAAAAGATTCAAGGTTCAAGAAAAGCAAGACACAAGGCACGGTTCTCTAAGTAATTTGGTAGGGTGCTGTCTAGCATCTCAGGTGGGTCAGCAAGAAGAGATACTGCCAGACACTGCAGAGGTTGCGGGTTCAGACTTTGGTACTGACAGAAGGGAAACCTTCCCAATGGAACACAGATGGCACACAAAAACTCACAGGGATTATAAACCTCCCAAAATGAAAAAAGTTTGCCTTTAGTTCTACTTTAAGGCAAGGCTGTCATCTAATGTCAATGCATTTCAACATAAGGGAGTACTACCGAAAAAGTTTCTAGAGTTCAAAGCGGTATTTCATTGATTCCGCAAATAGCAACAGGAAAAAAATACACATCTAATGCGTTTCAGCGGCTCATCACTCTCCCCACACCCTTTCTTTCATCAGGGCTCTAAAATAAACTAGGTGTCAGCTGGACCCAGAGCAAAGCTCCTGCAAAAATTTGATCCAAACCAGAAGGCTAATCTTTAGGAAGTCACCCGTGTCAGTAGCAAAGCAGCTACAACTGACATCTAATTTTTTTTAGAACCCTACCAAAGGGGGAGTGCCAAGCCTCTGAAACGTGTTAGCTGCCTGTTTTTTCCTGTGCTCATTTCCAGATTTATTAAAATACCACTTTGAACACCAGGAAATCTTGTTAGTGTCCACTTTTTGGTTAAAAGGCATATGAATTTCTCTAATTAGATTGCTTCTTTCTTTCTTTCTTTCTTTTGAGAGGGGCACCTGTTCTGTGGAGAGCTGCAGAACACAATACATCTGGCTTTATAGGGACTTCTCTCATTATATATCGGGGATCTGTATCCAGCACCTCATGTTCATCTCTCCAATGTCTATGGGTACCTTTTAGCTATTCAGTGCCCGGAGAATTGGGAAAAGGGTTTATTAGCAATTTGTCAGCAAAAAGGAAATATTGTGTCTGTTGAATCACAGATATTGAACTTTAGTCATATTGCATATTAGCATCCACTGCTTAGCATCCACTTACCAGAGAAATGAAGAGCGATATCTCTCTACTCAGGTCACATGAGTACAAGGGAGAGCAATGACAAAGTTCTGCAAGAAGAAGACATGGACCATGTTATAGTGTATGACCTGGGTGCTTTTAATCCTTAAACCTTTCACTCATGTATTGAAATAATGTTTAACTTTGGACTAAAGAATCTGGAAACCAAAAAAAAAAATCTGGAAACACTGACTGATTCATCAAAATCAGGTTTACAAAATGTCTACAATTATGCACATTATTAAGTTATAAATATGCGCATTATCATGCAAATTGTTCACAAGCTGTATCTTCATGCCAAAGGGACACTAAGATTCAGGGCTGATTTTAATATCCAGGAGATGTCCAGATTTATGAAATAACTGCTTATAAATATGACAATTAATCCTAAAATGGCCATGTTTAGTGTCATATTTGACAAGATAGATGTTGTTCTGCAAGATTTGCTATTTGTATACAATTCCCATACAACTGAGTTTTGTGTGATAAAGGGAAAAAATAGAACTGCAGTCAAAAATTTGAAATATTTCTTCCAGCAGTTACAAAGGCCAATGTCTGCATGTACATATAACCAATTTCTTATTTCTTTACACCAAGTCCTTGGTTTAATTAGAGCCACAAAGCAATACAAATAACGTATGCTTATTGTGAGTTACTTTCTTACCTGAAACATGCCTTAAAATTATACTAAAGTCTCATTTTTTTAAATAAAAAATAACAAAAATGGTATACTTACCTGCTCTTTTGCAGTGGTTTTGCACAGAGCAGCCCCGATCCTCCTTTTTTTGGGTCCCTTGCAGACACTCCTGGCCCCTCCCTCCTGCCGAGTGTCTCCACAGAAAGGAGCTTGCTATGGGGGCACTTGAGCCGAGCCACTGCTCAGTGTGTCCATTCAGACACGAAGCCACCTCCTCCCTCTCCTCATTGGCTCACTGACTTTGATTGACAGCAGAGGGAGCCAATGGCTGTCTCAGCCAATGAGGAGGGAGAGTCCTGGGCAGCCGAGACCATCATGCAACATTGATGGATCGAGATGGGGCTCAGGTAAATATCGGGGGCACTGAAGGGGGTTACTGTACACAGAAGGTTTTTCATCCTAATGCATAGAATGCATTAAGATAAAAAACATTCTGACTTTATAACCAGGTAAACTCTATATGATGTCAACAAATCTCCCCATACACTAAAAGTTCATGAAATATGACACTGTCAGAGGTTAGATTAGGTGAAATTGCTGAATTGATCATCCTGCTTTTCCCATCTATGTCATATCAGCACCTAATGCAGACCTTCTAGTACAAACCTCAAATTGACATTTTAGATGTCATAAAGATGACATAATGTCAGGTGATAAAGATAGGTGAATCCACTCTACCTATCATTATTATTACAGGTTCTTATATAGCACTGTCAATTTTCGCAGCACTTTACACATATATAGTTGACATTCACGTCAGTCCCTGCCCTCAAAGGGCTTACAATCTAAGGTCCCTAACTCACATTCATACATACAAGGGCCAATTTTGACAGGAGCCAATTAACCTACCAGGATGTCTTTGGAGTGTGGGAGGAAACTGGAGTACCCGGAGTAAACCCACGTAGACACAAGGAGAACATGCGAATTCCAGGCCGATAGTGCCGTGGTTGGGATTTAAACCAATGGCCCTAGTGCTGGTAGGCAGAAGTGCTAACCACTTAGTCGCTGAACTGCCCACCTATAATACAAGTTTTAACATTCTCATTTAAACAAATACAGTAACTAAAAACAAAAGATCATGACATATTCCTTTTTAAATAACGTTCAAAGGCAATGAATTATTAGAAACATAGTAGAATGACAGCAGAAAAAAAAAATATATATAGATCTTTGTTTGTCTCAAGCATGCTTAACCACTTTAAGACTGGAAGGATTTGCCCCCTTAATGACCAGGCCCTATTTTGCGATTCGGCACTGCGTTATTTTAACAGACAATTGCGTGGTTGTGCGACGATGTACCCAAATGAAATTGATATAATTTTTTTCCCACAAATAGAAATTTATTTTGGTGGTATTTGATCACCTGTGTGATTTTTATTTTTTGCGCTATAAACAAAAAAAGAGCAACAAGTTTGAAAAAAAAAAAAAAAAACAATATTTTTCACATTCTGCTATATAACATTCCAAAAAATGTTTTTTAAAAAATCCTTATTTTTTTAACATTTTAAGCCAATTTGTTTTCTGCTACATATTTTTGTTTAAAAAAAAATCACAATAAGTGTATTTTGATTGGTTTGCGCCAAAGTTATCGCGTCTACTAACTACGGGAAAGATTTATGTAATTTTTATTGTTTTGTTTTTTTTTTTTTACTAGTAATGGCGGCGATCTGCGATTTTTTGCAGGACTGCGACATTGCGGCAGACAGATCAGACCCCTAACTGACCTTTTTGACACTTTTGGGGGTACCAGTGACATTACTAAAGTAATCAGTGCTAAAAATCTGCACTATTACTGTAATAATGACACTGGCAGGGAAGGAGTTAATACTGTGGGTGATCAAGGGGTTAAATGTATGCCTCATGCTTACTGACATGTGTGGGGGAGGGGGGGGGTGCTGTGACAGACACAGAGATCGCAGTTTCAGCTATGCTGAATCTGCTGATCTCTTCCTGTCTGTCACTGAGAAGATCCACCTGCTTTGTTTACATAAGCAGGCGGGTCTTCTCACCGTTTTCCCAACGATCGGGGGAGGAAGGCGGCAATCGGAGCCACTCCTCCCGTGGCCAGACTCCCGCTGTGTCTAAACACAGCAGGAGCGCGGCTTTGGTGGCGTGCGCCGCCAGAATCACTAGCAGTCCAGTGATGTAGGTCTACATAGCTGGACCTAGGGGAGCCGCAGTAATATTACTGTTGGCGGTCGGCAAGCGGTTAAATAACATTCAAAGGCAATGAATTATTAGAAACATAGAAGAATGACAGAAGAAAAAAAAAAAAGAGTATAGATCTTTGTTTGTCCCAAGCATGCTTAAATCTACTGTTGACTGACTCACTACCTCTGTCTAGAATAACGAATTAATGGTTAGTCATATAACTAAATAACTAAATATTTAATAGAATAACAAATCCATTCAATTCACTATCAATCTGACCCTCAAAAGAAATCCAGATGTAAACATAGTGCAGAGGATTTGTCCTGCACAAATCTATCTCTGTTTCCTACATTGAATTAGCATAGCTTAAAGCCTTGTTACAACTAATGGTGCAACATTATAACCGGAGGGTTTGTGGTGTCATACAAATGAGATAAGTTTATTTTCTGAAATGTACCATTTGTTCCTACAGGCAGGGCGGCTGTAAAAGTCAGCAAGGAAGCAGCAGGAATCCATCTCTTTGCACAGCAAGGAGCAGTGAGAAAAAAAGAAGAGAGATGCACCGAAGGTTGGACATGGCCCAAGTCTCGACTATACCTTCTGTATGTGACAGGCTCTAAAAACAGACTGCTTCAATATTGTAGAGCAAATGCACTCTAATCAGAGGCAACTGTTCTGCCATCCCCTCAGGGGGTTGCATGTGGAAGAGGGAAGGAAGAAATGTCTGTGTGTATATCAGGGTAGGGGGTAAAGGACTGTGCAACTCTCAGCCTCCGCTCTGACTTGATCAATATTAAGGGACAGTTGCTATTGTGGAATAAGCTACATTAAGACTGATGATGAGGGTAGCAGTCAAAGTTTCAAATACAATCAATGTAAAAAGAGCTGAAAGGCTTGCCAATTAAAATTCAAGGCTAAGGCAATAGGGGAATAAATGTCAGAAATATCTCAATTAACATTACAAATTAACATAAGATGAATCACAGGAAGAAACTATAGTTCATACAGGAGTTCAATGACATGTTCAATGTAAGAAGTAACCTTGCATATGAATCTTCTTACAGTACAATCATGTAATTGAACGATGATGGTCATAAATCCACAAGATGTGGATGCAAAAACATACCATTTTTTACAATAAAAAAAAAAAATCTCTAAACACGCACATGTGATCTTTACCATCAATTCAGGGTACCAACGAAGGGGTGAATGCATAGGGAGGTTGCCCATTGCGCAATACTCCAACCACAGCTATGTATGGCTCACAGTGCCATCTTAAGAGCATTAAAGGGCCCCAGGCAATGCAGTGCACTGGGGCCCTGCCTACACAATCACCCACGGGAATAAAAATGCAAATTATGAATAAGGCAATATTTATTGATACAGCGGTGCCAGGCTAATGATAGCTTCCAAGTTTGGCGGCTGGGTCTGGTGAATACACACACAGACGGGAGTCAGACTCGACTGTCCTGTGTGTGCCTGTTCCCTTGGAGGCAGACAGGCATTCCTGTAGTTGTGCGCATGGCCGACAGGTGCTTGCCACCTGCCAAGTTCGGCGGAGGGTTGCACATGGGAATCAGGACTAATGCTTGTCTGGGGCTGGGGCTGGGGCTGGGTCGCTGGGCAGGTTTGATAGGAATGCTCCTTTAGGGTCTCTATACATTTTACAATCTGACTGTACTGTTTCTTTACAATTTTAGATTGATTAAAACTATGTACAGTAATTATGAGGGCCTTCATAAACTAACCAATCAATCTGTATTCAATCAAACACGCCCTATATAGATCTTTATAGTTGTTAGTAGGTCTAAAGTAGATTGTATTCAGATTATAATTTGTATGGTTCTACTGGTCATGGGGCACTGTTTTTTTTTTGTTTTTTTTTTTACTTACTTTTTTACCTTTTACAGGCCCTGGGGTACTGTTTTTGTTATTCTCCCCAGGTCCTTGGGCACTGTTTGTTATTACTTTTCACTGGTCATGGGGGTACTGTTTTTTTTTTTTTTTTACCTTTTACAGGTCCAGGCATCGTTTTTTATTACTTTCCACAAATCCTGGGGTACTGTTTTTGTATTATATTTCACAGGTTGTTGGGTACTGTTTTTTTTTTTTTTTTTTTTACCTTCTACAAGTCCTGGGGCACTCCTTTTTAAGTTCTACATGTCCTGGGGTACAGTTTTTTTTTTACCTTCTACGGGTTTTGAGGTATTGTTTTTTTCCTTCTGCAGGTCCCAGGGTACTATTTTTATTACCTTCTACAGACTCTGTGGTATCTTTTTTCACCTTTCACAGGTCCTAGGGTACTGTTTTTTACCTTCTACAAGTCCTGGGGTACTATTTTTTTTATTTTCTACAAGTCACGGGGCCCTCCTTTCCGATCCTCTGCAGTGGATTCAGTGGATTTGAAAATCCCCCTGATGAAGACATGTGGTCCCTTGTGTCGTCACGCGTAGGGGAGGGGCAAGGACGGACGGAGCGCTTCACCAAGGTACTGGCGAGACTGTCAGGCTGAATCCACTGCAGAGGATAGGACACAGCTGCGGCATCTCCCACTATACCACCACAGTACTCTAAAGGTTGTTAAACCTGACCTGGATGGCTGTCTAAAGGTGCATGGATGCACCATAGCATGTGAGTCCATTGCCTTATGTTTTAACAGAATAAAAAGATTTTAAGGGTATAAGCACTATTGTGAGCCTTTTTACTTTCATGATACGCTGGCTATTACGGTGAAATCGGCTGACATATGGGATGTGATCACCTGGAAGTGCCATCCATAAGATATCCTGCATTTGAGCCTAACTGAATCTATTATAAGGTGAGAGCCCAATCACAAGGGGGTGCACGATTAGGATTGGGCTGTGACACCCCGGTCACTCACTTTGTTTGGAAACACTGCCACAATCAGGTGGCTCATGCACTTATAGAAGATTCTTTTGCACTGATTTTCACTAAAGACTTTATTTTTATATGCTGCGTGGACTTATATAAACATTTTACCACTGATATAACTCATCATTAATTGAATTTTTATATATTGTATGGATTGATATATATTTAATTTTAGCACTGGGATTTATTGCAATATTCACTTGTGTTTTGCACCTTGCACTTTTTTCTCTATAATATTGGACTATATCAATGGTACAGTATCATATTCATTTATGAATTGCACGTTGCACAATTTTTTATCTCTCAGCATTGGATTTTATCTATGATACAGTGTTTTATGCTTATAGAACCAGGATCTTTTGCTTGAGGGCTGAGATTTACACATATTTACATATTTTGCTATATATTTATTTTTTACACATTTGGATAGATTTTTATTTGCGCAACACTATTATTATATTTATTGGTTATCCGCACTTTTATGAGAAGTGAAGTGTCTGCGGCATTTTAAAAATCTGAGGCAGGTAGGTTGCTCGCAGGAATTTTTGTTTCAACATCAGTACCTGACCTCACAAATGCGCTTCTGGAAGAATGGTCAAACATTGCCATAGACACACTCCTGAACCCTGTGGACAGCCTTCCCAGAAGAGTTGAAGCTGGTATAACTGCAAAGGGTGGGCTAACTCTATATTGAACCCTATGGACTAAGACTGGGATGCCATTAAAGTTCATGTGCATGTAAAGGCAGGCGTCACAATACTTTTGGTAATTTGGTGCATAGTGCATACTATATATATATATATATATGTGTACAGTATCTCACAAAAGTGAGTACACCCCTCACATTTTTGTAAATATTTCGTTATATCTTTTCATGTGACAACACTGAAGAAATTACACTTTGCTACAATGTAAAGTAGTGAGTGTACAGCTTGTATAACAGTGTAAATGTGTTGTCCCCTCAAAATAACTCAACACACAGCCATTAATGTCTAAACCGCTGGCAACAAAAGTGATTACACCCCAAAGGGATAATGTCTAAATTGGGCCCAATTAGCCATTTTCCCTCCCCGGTGTCATGTGGCTCATTCGTGTTACAAGGTCCCAGATGTGAATGGGGAGCAGGTGTATTCAATTTGGTGTTATCGCTCTCACTCTCTCATACTGGTCACTGGAAGTTCTACATGGCACCTCATGCCAAAGAACTCTCTGAGGATCTGAAAAAAAGAATTGTTGCTCTACATAAAGATGGCCTAGGCTATAAGAAGATTGCCAAGACCCTTAAACTGAGCTTCAGCATGGTGGCAAAGACCATACAGTGTTTTAACAGGACAGGTTCCACTCAGAACAGGCCTTGCCATGGTCGAACAAAGTGCACGTGCTAAGCATCATATCCAGAGGTTGTCTTTGGGAAATAGATGTATGAGTGCTGCCAGCATTGCTGCAAAGGTTGAAGGGGTGGGGGGTCAGCCTGTCAGTGCTCTGACCATATGCCACACACTGCATCAAATTGGTCTGCATGGCTGTAGTCCCAGAAGGAAGCCTGCAAACAGTTTACTGAAGACAAGAAGGCTAAGTACATGGATTACTGGAACCATATCCTGTGGTCTGATGAGACCAAGATAAACTTATTTGGTTCAGATGGTGTCAAGCGTGTGTGGCGGCAACCAGGTGATCAGTAGAAAGGCAAGTGTGCCTTGCCTACAGTCAAGCATGGTGGTGGGAGTGTCATGGTCTGGGGCTGCATGAGTGCTGCTGGCACTAGGGAGCTACAGTTCATTGAAAGAACCATGAATGCCAACATGTACTGTGACATAAAGAAGCAGAGCATGATCCCCTTCTTCGGAGACTGGGCCACAGGGCAGTATTCCAATAGGATAACGACCCCAAGCACACCTCCAAGATGACCACTGCCTAAAGAAGCTGAGGATAAAGGTGAGGGACTGGCCAAACATGTCTCCAGACCTAAACCCTATTGAGCATCTGTGGGACATCCTCAAATGGAAGGTGGAGGAGCGCAAGGTCTCTAACATCCACCAGCTCCATGATGGCGTCATGGAGGAGTGGAAGAGGACTTCAGTGGCAACCTGTGTTTCTCTGGTGAACTCCATGCCCAAGAGGGTTAAGGCAGTGCTGGAAAATAATGGTGGCCACACAAAATATTGACACTTGGGCCCAATTTGGACATGTTCACTTAGGGGTGTACTCACTTTTGTTTCCAGCGGTTTAGACAATAATGGCTGTATGTTGAGTTATTTTGAGGGGACAGCAAATTTACACTGTTATCCAAGCTGTACACTCACTACTTTACATTGTAGCAAAGTGTAATTTCTTCAGTGTTGTCACATGAAAAGATAAAATAAAATATTTACAAAAATGTGAGGGGTGTACTCACTTTTGTGAGATACTGTACATATATACTGTATATATATATATATTTTTTTTTCCTACTGTTTATTACAAAGGATGGAATGGGTGTACTGATGCCTAGTGCATCTAGTGACAAAAAGTCTGCTTTAATTGAATATCTATTTCTGTTATTTCCATTGGGCTTTAAAGTTGCATACGACATGCCAATACATATGTCCCGTCTCAGTTTTTGAGAAATCTGCCCTGTATATGGAAGCTTCATGTAAAAAAAAAAACAGTTGGCAGAAAATTGTGCCTCTATAGAGCTAGCATTGCTCACCAGCAATTTGGATATCAGCCCAATAAACAGACCTTTTGTAATATAGGATGAAAGGTCTGCTCGTCTGTAAGGCCAGCATCACATGTAAACTAGGACCAAATGACACTATCACCACAAGCTGTTAGTCTGAGAAGATAAAACAAACAACTCCACACCCATGCAGTAATAAACCCCCTGTAATGTGGCCATTCAGTCAATGTGGCAAAATATGTTCTTAATGATTGGTTTGTACAGTCCTGCCTGCAGGTATCCCCCTCCTACTCCTAAAACTGTAGTCTCAAACCAGGATAAAATAACAACATCAAATTTTCACGCTGTAAACCTGCAGGGAGCTGAGATGGACTGTCCTGGGTCGCTTTTAACTATGTGATAAGCGGAGCTTTTAATTAGCACCTTTTCGTTTAACTTTCACTTCTTTATAGGCTGTTCATGGTCAGGTCCCTGGAGAGTTCCTGGGATCTCCAGAAAATCAATCTTAATTTGAACAACCAATAATAAAAAAAATCCCCCTTGAAGGGACTTAATAACCCTCTTCGACAACAGTTTCACCTTTAACCTTTTTTCCCATTGAGATGTGAATGTCTATTGGGTAAAATACAAAACACTGTTTGCCTCTGTATGACCTTGATATTCAGAATTTCTATTATATCTCCATGTTGCCATATGTGTCATACAAAGAGCCACAAGCGTACAAAAAATCCCTCACCATGCTTGGGTCTTCATGTATTATAAATGTGGGGCATTGTAGGAATGTTCCTAGTGACTTGAAGACAATTCGTGAAACCCTGTTTGTGAAAATTATGAGATCAAAATGCAACATAAACGCCTACATGCGAAATCAGACACATTTTTAGAACTGCAAAACAATCACCAATTCCACTCCTTTATTTTGACCATAAGCCACGAGTGCTTCAGTGCCTAGGACCGCAGGAAGGCAACACCAAGCCTGTACAAAATATACAAATCACAATAAATTTTCCCTATTTTGTTTCCATCTTTTGTCCACATATGTAGGAGAAAGAGGGTACAAGGAATGTTGAGAGTAGTCACTTGCGTCCTTTAGTTTAGGATATATAAAAATCATATTCCCTTTCTCTTCTCTCGTTATTTGTACACTTGAAAAGTAGCTGAATCAAATATAACATAAATCATGCATTCTGGTAGTAGATTGTACCAAAAATATGCACATGACATAACAAGTGGAGCTTGTAAAAACAGACATCACTATTCAGGTGACCTAAGGCTAGTAACATATCTAAATACAATTCTTCTCCTTAATTTATTTACATGTCAGCAAAAATTTGATTGGTTTAGTTCTCTTTCTAGAACATATTAAACTTTTATTGGTATTGAGCTTTTCCTACTATTATTATTACACAGGATTTATATAGCCCCAACAGTTTGCACTGTCTTTTACATTATAAAGGGAGACAGTACAGTTGCAATACAATTCAAGACAAGAGGTTTAGGTAGGGCCCTGATCATGACAGCTTACAATCTAAAAGAGAGAAGCAAGTGGTACAAAAGGTAATAACTTTGTGAGAATGAACTGATAAAGAAAGAAAAGTTCATTTGGTAGAAAGAGGCAGGAAAGGCTTTCAGGGATCACCTAAAGCTGGACAGAATAGGAGATAACCAGATGGATTGGGGTACAGTTCCAGTGGATAGGAGAGGCTCTGCAGAAGTCAAAGTCTTAGGATGTGAGCATGGATTTTGTTTGTTGGATAATCAGAAGCTAGTGAAGGGATTGGCGAAGTGGGGAGGTGGACACTGACTTGCATCACTGGCTTACCACATGTATGATCCTAATGTCATTTTGGATACAGTTTATGTGGTGTCCAAGGCTCTAACAGACATTCAATAATGGGAGATCTTTAAAACAGGAGGACCTAGTCCATTTTAAAATCATTTAGAAAACAAAAAATTGACTAGCATCCTCACTAAAGGCCATGCTAAATTGCTCAAGTCTTGGGTTTGAAAATAAGTCACAGTGCTATACTGTATTAGATGAAGAACATTTACCATGTATGAAACTATCGCATTTTGTTTGTTTTAGGAGACAACTACCTATGTCTGCAAAATGTGTCCTTTCCCCCCATTATTAAAAACGTATAGTTTCTCTAAAACAAAACATTAAAAAAAAACTGTTACCTGCAAAGTAGTCATGGAAAATTTAGCTCTCCTGCTGCCCATACTGCTGGTCTCTAAAGAAGTAAAGGGAACGCTCAAGATCCCGTAGAACCTGACACTCCTGTAAATGTAGGTTTTCTGGTCTGTTGTTCCCTTTTGTGGGTCCTCCTGCTACCCACTATATCAGGGGTAATGAATTAAAATTCAAGGAGGTCCGGTTGCTAAAATTTTCTTTGGGCCGAGGTCCGAATCTGAAGTCTTTGCTATGACTCAGAAAGATGGGCAAAAGAAAAACGTGTCCATCAGCGTTGCTCTTAACATAAAATATGCCCATCCGAGTGCCCCCTAACATAAAATATGCCCATCAGAGTACCCCCTAACATAAAATGTGCCCATCAGAGTACCCCCTAACATAAAATGTGCCCATCAGAGTACCCCCCAACATAAAATGTGCCCTTAGCATAAAATTTGCTCATCAGCGTGACCCTTAACATAAAATAAGGGACACGCTGATGGGCACATTTTATGTTAAGGGGCACTCTGATGTGCACATTTTATGTTAGGGGGCACTCTGATGTGCACATTCTATGTTAGGGGGCACTCGGATGGACACATTTTATGTTAGGGGGCACTCTGATGGGCACATTTTATGTTAGGTTGCACTCTGATGGGCAAAACAAAACGTGTAAATCAGCGTTGCTCTTAACATAAAATATGGCCATTAGAGTGCCCCTTAACATAAAATATGCCCCTCAGCGTGACCCTTAGCATAAAATATGCCCATCAGAGTGCCCCTTAGCATAAAATATGCCCATCAGAGTAGCATAAAATATGCCCATCAGAGTGCCCCCTAACATAAAATGTGCCCATCAGAGTGCCCCCTAACATAAAATGTGCCCATCAGAGTGCCCCTTAGCATAAAATAGGCCCATCAGCGTGACCCATAACATAAAATAAGGGGCACTCTGATGGGCACATTTTATGTTAGGGGCACTCTGATGGGCAAAACAAAACGTGTAAATCAGCGTTGCGCTTAACATAAAATATGCCCATTAGAGTGCCCCTTAACATTAAATCTGCCCATTAGAGTGCCCCTTAACATTAAATCTGCCCATTAGAGTGCCCCTTAACATAAAATATGCCCATTAGAGTTCCCCATAACATTAAATCTGCCCATTAGAGTGCCCCTTAACATTAAATCTGCCCATTAGAGTGCCCCTTAACATAAAATATGCCCATTAGAGTGCCCCTTAACATTAAATCTGCCCATTAGAGTGCCCCTTAACATTAAATCTGCCCATTATAGTGTCCCTTAACATAAAATATGCCCATTAGAGTGCCCCTTAACATTAAATATGCCCATTAGAGTGCCCCTTAACATAAAATAAGGGGCATGCTGATGGGCACATTTTATGTTGGGGGCACTCTGATGGGCACATTTTTATTTATGGGGCACTCTAATGAGCACTACAAAATATGCCCATCAATCTGCACACTTTAAAAACCTCCCATCAGCTTTAAGTGCAGCTATGACCACATTCCTTTCTCCCCTTGTGCTCCACATACCTGGAGCCAGGAGCCGAGCCGAGCCAGAAGCCACGAGCAGGGGGACGGGGCGCGCACATAATGTCACGCCCCAACTCGCTGCCTGGCTGAATGGGAGCCGCAGTCAGGAGCGGGGGGCGGGTCGTGCGCGTGACGTCACGCCCCTACTCGCGGCCCGAGAGGACACTGCCCGGGAACCGCAGCGCACACACAGTATGTCACTGGTTGCTGGGACACCCGCGGTCCCAGCAAACCATTGAATGAATAAAGGAGGCGGCCTCGCGGTCCGGGTGAAAGCATCGTGCGGGCCGCCAATGGACCGCGGGCCGCCATTTAGTGATGGCCGCACTATATCATTACAGGATGCAGTAGTCACATAGAAGCACTAGGAGTGCACAAGGGGGACCAGGAAGTGCTAAATCCTGCAGTATCCTCAGCTGGCACTTTCCATCCAATACTATAGATTTTGGCGGCATTTCTACATTGCAGGAAACAGTTTATTTTAATAATGTATATTAGATGATGAAAAAATACAACTAATAATGTTAAAAATAAGAATATGAAAATAAAGTCACCTGTGTGTGGCTAATCTTCTTTCTGAGCATGTCACTGTTAAAGAGCAGTCCAAAATAAAATAAAAAAAGATGCATTTCTACGAGTTAATAGGAGCTTTCTTTTATGTGTCAGTTGTGATGATGCAATGGTAGGGCTCAGACACAGCTTGACAACAAGCAATATTCAGAGTGTTTCCTTTGCATATATGTAGCACCCTCCTAGACAGGTGCAAGGTAAAAGCATCTATTTTGCTCCTGTCCTGATGCTTATCAGGGGAGGTGATCTGTTAGTTTTGCCTGTGACATGATTCCAGGTGTGATTCACTGGGTCTGAGGGAGTGTCCCCACTGTATCCAATGAGGGAGCTTGTTGGACAGTGGAGGAAACCCAGCCAGTGACACATCCTGTTTCATGGCAGTCCCAGTGGGAGGGCATGTGGCAATGCATCATGGGACTGGCCATAAATAGGGCAGGAGAATGTGACAGGGCGTCTTTTGGTGGGAGCAAAGTCCCAGGAGGAGGTGGACGGCTGTCTCTCCTCCTGCAGAGTGAGGAAGGTGGTCCAGGCAGTCGGCCTAGGGACCAGGAGGGGAGCTGGGCTGCAGAGGATCCAGTGTGCTGACCAGTGGAGCTGCTGGGCAGAGGACTTTGGGAAAAACAGTATCGTTAGTACCAAGGGATCTGCCTAGGGGTCTGCCTAAGAGAGGGGACCACTCCAGAGAAGTCAGATGATCAAGGAGCCTGCTCACTCAGAGTGTTATAGTAAAGGGGGTGCCGTGTAGTGAACCCTGAAGATTAGGAACAAAGGGGGTGCCAGGAAGGGCCCTGAAGTTGTTCAGCAGTACAGTTCAGTTGCTTCAGAGTACAGATTACTTCAAAGTACAGATTACCTCAGAGAATTACTTCAGTTCTGCGTCACAGCTAGTGACAGACTGAAACCAGCGGCCTAGCTGTGACTAGCTCAATTTCTGTGTTACCCAGCGTTACTCAGAGTTAACCAGCGTTAACCAGCATAAAAATAATAAAGACATAATAAACAAGACACAATAAAACATAAAAACCAAAGAAACTGGACTGATTCTTGTCTGAGGTAAAAACACTTGGAAAATGCCAGATTGTTCTACTGTTGCTAATGGTAACCCAGGGGGACCCGTAACCAGCAGCTCCCTTGGGAGTAGTGCTACATATTGTAGGAGATTAGCTCACAGGGATCACCTTTTCCAGCAAAATAAGGTCAGCATGCAGGTAATTTCTTAAAAGTCTGGTGGGTTGCCAGCTTTATTCAGCAGAGGTTTGCCAATATGAAACAAACAACAAAACAGTAAAATAAATCCTTGCCGTCCGGCGCTAAACTATACAGGAATTTTCCTCACTATACAGTGTGTGGCTGGTCCCCATCACCCACAAAAACACATGGCAAAGCAAACCTTTTCAAGTCCAAACAGAGCTCCTCTCTCAGATCCCCTTCTGAGTCTCAGGCCAGAGCATTTCTGTGCTCTTTTCCTGTTCATTTAAAGTTCACCTGAGCATGGACTCAGGTAACTCACAAACTCTGGACCGGAACCTAGCCTGTCACGGAGGCTGGAAAAACCCGGGCCGGATTCCGGTTCAGTCTCTCACTACAGAACGTATGCGCGGTGAAATATAGCGATTATCTACTACCTCACCACGCATACCATCACATATCCTCCCCATCTGCTCAAGCGCTGGCGATTGAGCAATCGACCCAATCATACAGTGCATGCGGGAGAGGGCATCTGCATTGTTTTGGAGCTTCCCCGGCCTATGCTCTACTGTAAATTTGAACAGCTGTAAAGCCAGGAACCATCTTGTCACGCGGCCATTTTTCTCCCTGTTGTCACACATCCACTTTAGGGGAGCATGGTCAGTGACCAACTTAAACGACTTCCCCAACAAGTAATACTTCAGGGAGTCCAAAGCCCACTTATTAGCAAGACATTCCTTCTCAATAGCATTGTTTTTTTCATGCTTGTTTAGCTTTCGGCTCAGGTATAGAACCGGGTGCTCCTCACCACCTCTGTTCTGGGATAGTACAGCACCTAGGCCCAACTCAGAGGCGTCAGTCTGTACCACAAACTCCTTTGTGAAGTCCGGAGTCACCAGCACCGGCAGTACACAAAGGGCCTGCTTTAACCTCTGAAATGCCTCCTCCGCTTCAGGATTCCATTTGACCATGACCGACCCTCTACCCTTCGTTAGGTCAGTCAGAGGGGCGGTAATACCCCGTAATGCCTAGGAAGGCCCGAACTTGTTTTTTGTTTACCAGTTGGGGCCACTTTTGAATTGCCTCAATCCTTTTGGTCTGAGGCTTGACCAGTCCCCGACCAATCACATACCCAAGGTATTTGGCCTCCTCCAGGCCTATGGCACACTTTTTTGGGTTGGCCGTGAGACCTGCTTCCCTAAGGGAATCTACCACTGCTTGTACTCGGGGCAGATGCGAGTCCCAATTTGGGCTGTGGATGACCACATCGTCCAAATAAGCAGCTGCGTATGAGCGATGTGGTCTCAAAGTTTTGTCCATCATTCTCTGGAAGGATGCAGGGGCCCCATGCAGACCGAAAGGCATCCGCTTGTATTGAAACGAGCCCTCAGGCGTGGAAAAGGCAGTCTTCTCTTTGGCTGATTCAGTTAGGGGTATTTGCCAATATCCTTTCTTTAGATCTAGAGTTGTTATGTAGTGGGCTGGTCCCAACCTGTCCATGAGTTCGTCGACCCGAGGCATCGGGTATGCATCGAACTTGGATACACTGTTGAGTTTCCTAAAATCGTTACAAAACCTGATAGTACCATCAGGTTTTGGGACTAATACTATGGGGCTCGACCACTCACTGTGGGACTCTTCTATCACATCCAACTCTAACATATTTTTTATTTCCTTTGCGACTGCCTCTCGCCTGGCCTCTGGGATTTTATATGGCTTTAAATTTACGCGAACCCCTGGTTCCTTCACTGTATCATGCTGGATCACATTGGTCAGTCCAGGTAAGGTGGAGAAAAAGTCTCTGTTTTTGTACACAAACCCCCTAACGTCATTTTGTTGTGCCACAGACATGGAATCTGTTATGGGGACATCAGGTGTCACCGTCACCCGGTCTGCTAGGGCCGGAGATGCGGCCAATAAAGTCTCTCTGTCCTTCCAGGTCTTTAAGAGATTCACATGATAAATTTGTTGTGGTTTCCTTTTCCCTGGTTGGTAGACTTAATAGTTGACCTCTCCTACCCTTTCGATAACTTCAAAGGGACCCTGCCACTTGGCTAGGAACTTACTTTCAACCGTGGGAACCAGTACCAACACTCTGTCCCCAGGGTTGAAAGTACGGACTCTGGCACCCCGATCATAGACCCTCCTGTTTGTTACCCTCCGGCTGGGAGCTAGCTTCCAGGTCCTCCGGCTCCCCAGCCATGACAGGGAAAGGAAGAGGATCTCCAGCTCCCTCGATTCCCCCAACAATGTTTCCTTCCCTTTGGCAAAAAGGGTCTGGTGAGAGTTCCTGTGCTTCCGGAGCAGGGGGAGCTCTCTCCACCAGCCTCCCCTTGTTCTCCCACAACCTCCAAAAATGGGGGAAATCCCTCCCCACTAAAGCTTCATGAAGTAGCGAAGGCACCACCCCCACTGAATGGGTGACACAGCCCCAAGGGGTATCAACCTCAACCACTGCTGTCTGGTAGTCCCGAGTGTCCCCATGGAGGCATGGGGTGTAGTTTTGTGGGATTTACACAATCACTTCTGACTAGGGTCACTACACTTCCAGAGTCTAGCAGGGCTGTGAGCGACTTTCCATCCACTGCAATAACACACATCTGTTTTTCAATGTGACTCTGACATGATGCAGTATATGCGACCTGTGCAAACAAAGATATGTGTCTTTTCCTATAAGCAAAATCGCATTGCATAGGTTCATCATTTATAGGACAGTTTGCAGCAATATGCCCAAATGCATGTCAGCGGAAACACTGTATGTGCTCTACCCCCAGGCTTGCTGCTGGAGTAGGTCCACTGATGCATGCGCTGGGCCCGGACTGCAATGGTGACACCCAAGTGTGCGAGTATCTCCAATTTCAGAGTCTCATAGTCCTGGGCCTTATCTGGGTCCAGGTCAAAATACGCTTTTTGCGGTTTTCCTGTCAGAAATGGGGCCAACAGACCACTGTTCATTTGGCCAACCTTTACGGACAGCGACCCTCTCAAAAGTCGCCAGGTATGCTTCCACATCATCGGCCGGTGTCATCTTTTGCAGGTGGTACGTGGGCACGTACCAATTTTGGTTCAGCTGGCACAGGAGATGCAAATGCTTTTTTCAACTCAAGCAGAGCCTCTGCAAACTGCCAGTTCATCTCCCGCTGGGCTGCCTGTTGTGCTGCAGCAGCCTCCTGTTGTGCTCTAGCAGCCTCTGCGATTTGGCGGTTGGTTTCCCGCTGAGCTGCATTGGCCTGTAGCAGGACCTTTAACATTTCCTCCATCTTTAAAAAATGCCCGCATCCTCTACCACGTGTGGGAGATTAGCTCACAGGGATCCCCTTTTCCAGCAAAATAAGGTAAGCATGCAGGTCATTTCTTAAAAGTCGGGTGGGTTGCCAGCTTTATTCAGCAGAGGTTTGCCAATATGAAACAAACAACAAAACAGTAAAATAAATCCTTGCCGTCCGGCGCTAAACTATACAGGAATTTTCCTCACTATACAGTGTGGGGCTGGTCCCCATCACCCGCAAAAACACATGGCAAAGCAAACCTTTTCAAGTCCAAACAGAGCTCCTCTCTCAGACCCTTTTCTGAGTCTCAGGCCAGAGCATTTCTGTGCTCTTTTCCTGTTCATTTAAAGTTCACCTGAGCATGGACTCAGGTAACTCACAAACTCTGGACCGGAACCTAGCCTGTCACGGAGGCTGGAAAAACCCGGGCCGGATTCCGGTTCAGTCTCTTACTACAGAACGTATGCGCGGTGAAATATAGCGATTATCTACTACCTCACCCCGCATACCATCACAATATATAAACATTATGGCAAACCTACTTCTTAGTTTTCCCTATTCCAGGAATGCATGCGCTGCTTTCCCCATAGTTGCTCCATTGGCAATACTGTCATCTTCTTTATTTGGCCAATGGAAGGCCGTGATAATGTTACATTCTGGCCCCCACTGTCAGCATCCTACAGACAATAGCAGTGTACAATGCACGTAACTAACCTACCAGCATGTGTTTGGAATGTAGGAGCCTACCCATTCACACACAGGGAGAACATGCAGGTAGTGTCCTGGCTGGGATTCAAATTGAGGATTCTAGTGCTCTAAGCCACTATGCTGCCCAGTACTAGAAAAGAGCATGTACAACTGTACAAGACTGAAGATAAGTCTTGCATTCAGTTTGTTTCTACATTATTTGTTTTTGGGGGTTATTTTTTTATTTGTTACAACGATTTATCTGTTGGGAGTCAGGCTGTATCTGTTTCCCTGTCACTGCATCCTCATGAAGGACACATGCAGTTAGAAATTGAAGTGATTGAAGTGATTTCCCTCTGGAAAATTATCTTTCTGCTTCAGACTTTTCCAACTATGCAGTTGTGCAATGCTGAGTAAGGCCGGCCATACACAGTTCAAATCTCGGAAGCAGCCAATATATTCTAATTGTTAATTGGCAGGCTGAATGTGCCAAGTTTATCGATCAATCAACTTTGGTACAACCAGCCTGCCGGATTCTCTTGCAATTATCGCTAGTGGCTTCTATAGCTGCTAGCAATAATAACTGTCTCCTTCCGGCTGGAACAGCTTTCCGGCAGGAGGGATTCCTGCATCAACACTGTCTGTGTTGATGGGAGAATCTAGTGGATTTCTTTCCTGCAACCTGTGCTTGGGTTGGCTTGGTAACCTGGCCTATGAGGGAAGGACACACACACAGGTCAGCCTCATTGTTACTGTTTAAGTAGTCAACATTGTTTGATTGAGTTTTTTCAATAAGAGAGTAGCTCAGCTCCTTCCCCTTTTTTAGCTCTATTTCCTTATTTTCTTGCCATAACCCCCTTACTCAGATAACTGGCAAAACACAGATGACCTCAGTAAAATGCAAAACCAGCAGCAGTATGTTGGCACTCTACATATCTCCTCATTTAAAAAAGTTATAATTCATATACAGTAAACTGCGGTAGTCCAGCCTGAGGAAAAAAAATATAGGCAGTTACTGCACTTGCTCTTAGATATTCAATAATTTATGAAACCAAAAATATTCAGTCCCATTTTAGCCATCTGGATCTGTTGTCACGTGAGCATCAGTGGCCCTTTTTTCCAGTAACAGAAATCAATCAGCTGCTCTCCGTGCAGCTAACCAATTTTAAGCTGGCCATAAACTAGTAGGAGTTCATTTGAAATGTCTCATTTGTTCAATTTCCTTATGGTTAGTAGGGTCAAATTAACAATCTTCTTTGACTGTACTGACAAGATCATTAAATGGAACAGGATGGAATAAACATTCTAACTACAAATGCAATTTTCATTTTGAAAAAAAATCATACATACTGTAATGTTAATGCTCTAGGTACAAAAGAAACTTGTTTAAAATGTCTGGGAATCCATTCAACTAGCAAGTCTGGACAAAACTTTAAAGTGTTACTAAACCTTGCATTCACTATATCTGGTCTTCCACAGTACACAGAACATAGAAATGCATTTTTTTTAGTAAATATAAACTGCTAAATACCTTTTCTCATCAGCAGTATATAGCAGTATTGTGACTTCTACCAGTGCCTGGTAAGGAGGAATTTCCATACTGCACTGGCTGTCCTATCATATTCAGGACCCCTGACCCTCTGTCTGGATAAAGCTGATTGGCCCTGTGCTGATCACATACACCCTCCTAAGAAAATAGCAATACACACCAAACTGAGCATGTGCAGACTGACTCCACTAACTCTGTCTTATCTGGACATGTTTTGTGGACAATTAATAAATATTAATCAAAAAAATTAGTTGACTCGTAAAAGGCAAGATTTAAGGCTCTGATGAACAATTTTTTCTTAAATTTCTGTACAAACTTAAAGCACATGATCACATTAAAGTCTAAGTGCAGGTTACATAAATACCGTATACAGTAGCTCACAAAAGTCAGTACACCCCTTACATTTTTGTAACATTTTTAATATATCTTTTCATGTGACAACACTGAAGAAATTACGCTTTGCTACAATGTAAAGTAGTGAGTGTACAGCTTGTATAACAGTGTACATTTGCTGTCCCCTCAAAATAACTCAACAAATACTCACAAAAGTGAGTACATCCCTAAGTCAAAATGTCCAAATTGGTCCCAATTAGCCATTTTCCCTCCCATGTAATGTGACTCATTTGTGTTACAAGGTCTCAGGTGTGAATGGGGAGCAGGTGTGTTAAATTTGGTGTTATCGCTCTCACTCTCTCATATGTGGCACTCTCTCATAAGTTCATAAGTTCAATGTGGCACCTCATGGCAAAGGACTCTCTGAGAATCTGAAAAAAAGAATTGTTGCTGTACATAAAGATGGCCTAGGCTATAAGAAGATTGCCAAGACCCTAAAAATGAGCTGCAGCACAGTGGCCAAGACCATACAGCGGTTTAACTGGACAGGTTCCACTCAGAACAGGCCTTGCCATGGTCGACCAAAGAAGTTGAGTGCACGTGTTCAGCGTCATATCCAGAGGTTGTCTTTGGGAAATAGATGTATGAGTGCTGCCAGCATTGCTGCAGAGTTTTAAGGGGTGGGGGGGTCCACCTGTCAGTGCTCAGATCATACGCCTCACAGTGCATCAAATTGGTCTGCATGGCTGTCGTCCCAGAAGGAAGCCTCTTCTAAAGAGGATGCACAAGAAAGCCCGCAAACAGTTTGCTGAAAACAGGCAGACTAAGGACATTGATTACTGGAACCATGCCCTGTGGTCTGATGAGACCAAGATAAACTTATTTGGTTCAGATGGTGTAAAGCGTGTGTGGCGGAAACCTGGTGAAGAGTACAAAGTGTGTCTTGCCTACAGTCAAGCATGGTGGTGGGAGTAACATGGTCTGGGGCTGCATGAGTGCTGCCGGCACTGGGGAGCTACAGATCATTGAGGGAACCATGAATGCCAACATGTATTGTGACATACTGAAGACATACTGAAGATGAAGTCGGAAATGACAAAACGCGTCGGGCGTAATTATATGGCATCCGCAAACAGCTGATCTTGACGGTGCGGGTGTCTCCAAATGATCTATTCACCAGCATGGAGAGGGTGAGATCTGCAGGAAATGCTTAGCAGTGTCATTTATGTGACTTTTAAAGACTGGATCATGTGAGTGTAACTATTAGAGTTTTAATAAATGTGATGATTATAAAAACATTAGGACACTAGTAGAGGTTATTCCGTTTTGCATATGCCGTAATCTGAAATCTCAGTGATGACGAGACAGTGAGAGGATTGTATATTAACCATCCAGGTGATCGAGATGGTTTATTTAAAGCATATTTTGCCTTGTTGATGAGAGTGGAAGGCAATTTGTTCTTGTGAGTGGTTCATTTATCTGGAGTGTGATTACACATCGTGGTGGAGTGTGAGGTGCTCTTGTAATCTCACATCGGGATACCACGGTCTCTTCCAAATTAAGATACTCACATTGGTCTTCAAGCTTGTTGATGGACTATTTTTAAGAACTATTTTTAAGAGCTATTTTTTAAGAACTACTTTTTGAAACCAAATTTATGATTCTACATACAGTTGGTGTTATGTAAGATTGTGCTACGGATTTCCTTCACTTGTAATTTTAATATTTAGTAGCATGTTGGTTTTGTTCTTTGTATTGTATACTGAAGACATACTGAAGCAGAGCATGATCCTTCCCTTCGGAGACTGGGCTGCAGGGCAGTATTCCAACATGATAACCACTGCCTTGCTAAAGAAGTTGAGGGTGGCCAAGCATGTCTCCAGACCTAAACCCTAATGAGCATCTATGGGGTATCCTCAAAAGGAAGGTGGAGGAGCACAAGGTCTCTAACATCCACCAGCTCCGTGATGTCGTCATGGAGGAGTGGAAGAGGACTCCAGTGGCAACCTGTGAAGCTCTGGTGACCTCCATGCCCAAGAGGGTTAAGGCAGTGCTGGAAAATAATGGTGGCCACACAAAATATTGACACTTTGGGCCCAATTTGGACATGTTGACTTAGGGGTGTACTCACTTTTGTTGCCTGCGGCTTAGACAATAATGGCTGTGTGTTGCGGTATTTTGAGGGGACAGCAAATTGACACTGTTATACAAGCTGTACACTCACTACTTTACATAGTAGGAAAGTGTCATTTCTTCAGTGTTGTCCCATGAAAAGATATAATAAAATATTTATAAAAATGTGAGGGATGTACTCACTTTTGTGAAATACTAAGTATAGAATGCATAAATTGTTATTTGAATTGTATTTTTTTTTTAAATGTCACACTTAAGAGACTTTCCAATGTTTTTTTTTTATATTCTTGCAAGCTACATCACATAAACCCCTCTGATACCACTCTACTGAAAATTCCTGCAAAATGTCAGTCACCATATGTTTGGGGCTCCTGAACCATAAGCATCATATTAGATTCAACATTGCAGTTCAACTTTTAAAATCAATCACAATGGCTGTGATCCCAAGTGGCAGAACATCATGATGAATGTGATGAGGAGGCACTGTGCAGCATTTCACAAGATTGCCACAAAGCATTACAGTCCTGTGGGAGGGTAACATGTATTTCTACTTCATGTTTATGCCCTTGTATATATTCTTTTGTGCTAGAAATGTTTTTTGTTTTTAATGGCCAATAAACCTGGCAAAATTCTCCATGAAGCAGCATTTCAGAATAGAAGTTGTTGACAAGATGCATGTGCTGTAGTGAAAGGGATTCTGCCACACATTTTGCAAAATCAGATTGTTACAGGATACAATGTGCAGTCAGGGGATCCAGAAACAAATCTGCTGAAAATTATAACCATACTGGATTTACTAGTTATCCCAATTTAAGAAGCATATCACCTGGATGTTGACAATGTCAGGGTAGTCCGTACAAAATAATAAAGCACCATTAATAATAGGAATCATTTATAAAGTAAAAAGTAGCACTGTTTCCCATAAAATGACCTTTCATTAAGTTTTTTGTATACATTTTTAACCTGTTGCCACCTGTATTACACATATGTGCAGTGGCAAAAGGGTGGTATTTAACGGCATAGGTGTCGCTGGGAGGCCAATGTTTCTGTGCTGAGAGTGTGCTCACTTTGCGCTTCCAGCAGAGAGACTGAGCTGTCAAAGACAGCTCTTGGTACCTACTAATGATCGGTCGCCGTCAGGAACATCTTCCAATCATGTGAACACTGTGATAACCAATAACATTGGTCATTCAGAATCTTTTAACCGGTCTCCGGGGCAAGAGTGAAAGTTTTATTGATGCATTAGTCAGAGGCATAGTCTTTTTTATTATTTAACAAAATAAACATTTCCCTGGTTAAATGTCAGCCTTAAACAAACCTGAACAAAAGTGAAGGCACAATATTTATATTGTCACCTCCTTTTGCTATTAGTTAAAGTGTTTCAAAAGGTTCATTTTAAAAAAAAATAACAAACATGTCATACTTACCTGCTCTGTGCAATGGTTTTGCACAGAGCAGCCCTAAACCTCCTCTTCTTTGGTCCCTTGCTGTTACTCCTGGTCCCTCCCCCCTGCTGAATGCTCCCATAGCAAGCTGCTCGCTCTGAGGGCACTCGTACTTGCTCCCGATCCACCTCTGTGAGTCTATGAGTCACTGGCTGTGATTGACATGAGCGGGAGACTTTATCTCATCCAGATATGTACATCTTCTGAAAATTTTGAAACCATGGGAAAAAAAAAATATTTCTTTCCCTGTTTTTTTTTTCAAGGAAAAATGGGAATTTTGGGAAAAAAATTAAAAAATTCAGTCTGGAAGGCTTGTACAAATTGAAAATCATTTTGTTACACTGGGAAGGTGAAATGCAGTGTATATAAAAGTATTATGCTTAAAATAAATTACAGCTTATTCAGGAAAACTAAACTTGCTTTTTAAAACTGAATTTTTTATGACAAATGGAATAACGATGACTGTATATGTAAAGAACATTTCACCTATACATGAGAATAGATAACAACCCCCTTTCCCTCATAGCAATGTAAAAGCTTCCTGCCAATATGCATTTTCAGTTATTGACAACGCTGATCCAAAAGCATTTGTTGCTTTTGCAAGAGATTGAATAATGTTCTCCTGATTTTCAGGTGTCATTTTATCTATAAATGAAGGAATTGAGAGCCCTTGGTTTGCAACACTTCCTTACTTGAAGATTCTGCTGATGAAGAAACACTTTGTGATGATCCAGAAGCAGAAGAAAGAGTGTTTCTGGAAAGAGAACTCTGGAAGGAAAAGCTACTCACACTTTCATTCTGGTCCTCATCATTTCATTCCATAAATTATTTTTAATATCTTTAGGGCACCTCTGGCCTGCAAGGGTGTGCTTAATCATCCTTGTAGCATTTGGAAAATAATATTTCTTCTTAAAATATTTGAAAATTGCAATGTTGCTCTTAGCAGAAATTGCACTGTCGAAATGTTTCCAAACTCTAGCTGTGTCAGGGTGCCAGGAAACCAGACCACACAGGGATGCAAGTAAAATAAAGCAGTTTATTGGTGCAAACAACAATAAACGCACAGCAAGAGTGAGGAAGTGGGAGCAGGAACAAGCCGGGGTCAAGTCCAGAAGCGGGTAGTCATCCAAGCTGGGGTAGAGTCCACAAGCAGGTAGTCTGCCGATGCCGGGTCGTCTGCAGATGCCGGGTCGTCTGCCAATGTGGGGTCGAGAGCCAGGAGAGTCATCAATCAAGCCAGGTCATACAAGGAGGAACACAGAAAGCAGAAGACTGCTAGTGGAGATGCACCTTGAAGCACAAACACAAGGGCAAGGACTGCTACCCATCAGGTGATAGATATAGTCAGGTGTGCAACATCATCAATGTGTGATGCCCAGGCAGCAGGCAAGTGATGATGCAATCAGTCTAAAAGGGGCAGCAGTCTGCACATGGCCAAGATGCCAACAGAAGGGCAAGGTAAGACCTTGACAAGATGTCGGTCTCACCATTTTACTGAGGAGGAAAAGAAAAAACAATTTACCGACCAGACTATAGGTGAACTTTATACTGTGATGGCAGAGAACATTAATAAGACTCAGTTAAGGTTTGTAAAGATAAACAAATTTGCAGGACAAATTCATTGAGTATACTCTGAGGGTGAGGTTGAGGCTTTTCAGGCACTAATAGTTTTGAATGGTGGTGTTTCAGTGAAGTTCCTTTGGATCCCCTTAAAATTGGTGTTAGCAGCAAATATTTATGTTGAGTTATTAGATTAATCGGTGTTGGATGGCACATATATGGTGGACATTGAAAAATTTGGTGGGTGGTGGGAGTTGTTGATACACTCAAAGATTTAAAGTTTCTGAACTGGACACTTTATTGTTTGGCACTTTAAAAGATATTTAATTACAACACGAGACACTTTGATTTAATTTTTAATTTGGGCATTTTTTTTTGCACTTTATCCTTTGCACTTTAGATCTTTGCACATTACCCACTAGACAATTTATTTATTTAATATATTTTTTTAGGGTTTAGATATTAGGATATTTTTATTTTTTTTAATTAAAAGTTTTATTAGTTTTTCTTAGAAAGAATAACAAACAAGCATTATAGGTTCAGCAAACAATTAACAGATGCATGGCCATACAATGATGAAGATTTTTTGTTCAAGGGAGAAAATATAAACCAAAACGGGAACACTCGGGCATCCATTGCCTGAAACTTGCATCATGAAACGTAGTTAGGTGAGAGCCTGATCATGCCTGGTTCTGTGTTCCGAAGAGACACACTTTAACACACCACGATAATAAACAACAGGTGTACAGTAGGCAGGTGGAAAGATACCCTTCCACAGGGAGGACAAAAGTAAAATAAAAAAGCAGTAAAGCTAGAAGCAGAGCGGGTGAAAAAAGGGGAAAAGTAGAGGAAAAGGGAAGAGGGGCCAGGGCGAGGCTGCCGGGGCAGAACCTCAAAGAATTTCCAAAAGGCACAATATGATCAGCCGGGTTCTTGTAGATAGGTGTCAGTGCCAGAAAAATATACCCATGGTCTCCACAGATCCCTAGTGGTTTCTTCAGTATTTTTAATGGTGGCCGTCAGATGCTCCATTCATTGGATCTCATTAATTTTAGAAAACCACAAGGAACGCTTGGGAGTCTGCCATCACTTAGCGGGAATACGAGCTTTTGCAGCGTTGAGGAGCTGAATAGTCAAAGATTTTTTATACTTTCACACTGAGCACCTCGTCAAATGCAATAAACAAAGCGCAGGGTCATCTCCCACCTCGACCGAAGTCAGCTGCCTGACGACCCACGTGACTTCGTCCCAAAAGCCCCTAAGTTGGGAACAAGCCCAAAAGATGTGTATCATCGTTTCCCCCCCCCCCACCCCCCCTTGGCACTGCATCTCCAGCAACAATCCGGGGTCCTGGCAACCATCTTATAAAGCACAGATGGAACTCTGTACCATCTTGTCAGGATCTTGTATCCCACTTCCTGATATTTATTCGCCATGGAGGCCTTGTGAATCAGTCTCAATCTTATCAGCCAGTGTAGGGGAAAACAAGATACCCAAGTCACGCTCCCATTGACGTAAGAAGGGCAAATGAAGACCCTCCGTCGCATCAGAGAGAAGAGTGTACATAAAAGACAGGGAGTGTCTAGAATGGTCACCCCTCTTGCACAAGGTTTTCGAACTGCGGAAGAGGAGCGAACCCCTGCTGGTGGAGAGAAAGGAGGAAGTGGCGAATCTGATTCACACTGAGGGGGTCAAGGTTATCCAGAGACCAGCGAGAGATCTCAATGGGAGATGGGACGTCGCCCCCCGAACAGACATCCCTGAGGCGCATCCTACCAGACCAGGCTAAACTTCGCACATGGGCACTCGTACAGCCCGGGGGGAACTCGGGGTTGTCCAACATAGGCAATAAGGGAGAGGGTGAGGGGGCCACCCTTGGGTGTGGCCCTACCGTTCTGGCCTCCCGAAGAGTAGTACCAATAACCGGGTGACCGGCAAATGGGTCAATAATGGCAGGGGGGGGACCATGGGCCTAGAGGCAGCACCTGACCCATCACCTCACGTTCAAGACTCACCCACTGCTTGGCCTCCGCGTGGCAGTGCCAATCGAGGATCCGCACCAGGTGGGACGCTCTATAATACCATAGGGGGTCCGGCAACGCCACCCCTCCCTTGATCTTAGGAAGAGATAGTGTTGAAAGCTTGATTCTGGGAGACCTAGAGGCCCACACAAAAGATCTAAATGCTTCCCTAACCTGCTTGAAGAAAGAGAGAGGAATTACGATCGGAAGCCTGGATTACATAAAGTAGACGAGGCAGGACATTCATCTTGAGCGCATTATATCGACCAAACCAGGAGAGTGTCAATGACTGTCAAGCACGAAGGTCTGCCTTAATTACCCCTAGCAATGGAGGGAAATTGAACCGGAAGAAGTCAAAGGGGGTCCGGGTCCGCCGTAACATGTACCTCTAGATATTTAAGGGAGCTAGAGGAGCTAGAGGAAAGGAAGTCTGTGATGTACCCGCGGCCACATCCGGGACTGAGACATTAAGCGCCGCGGACTTTACAAGGTTGATTTTGTAGTTAGAGAGGTGGCCATAATGGTCCTGGGCCTGGAGTATGGCGGGCAATGACGAGGTCGGATTGGAAATTAAGAAGATTAGGTCATCCACATAGGCGGCAACTTTATGATGACTCCCGGCTCTCTGCAGCCCAGTTATGTCCTGATTAGCACGGACCGAACACAAAAAAGGCTCCAAGGTGAGGACAAAAATGAGGGGTGACAACAGACACCCCTGTCGAGTGCCGTTTGAAATAGGGAAAAAATCGGACCGCCAGTAGTTAACAGCAAGAAGAAAAAGAAAAGGGGAGGGAAATGGCAGGGAACAGAGGAGTGGCAAAAGACTACCAGGCCAAGACCCAGGAGCTGGGAAAGGAAAAGATAAAAGGACTCAGGAAGAGAAAGAGAATGTAAAAGAGAAGAAGACCACCGACAAACAAAGACGATATGTCGGGATAATATCTAAATTTGGTCACAATAAACCTAGCGCAACCAGGCGCTACCTAGTATGGGGAAATGGAGTTCAACTCTGTGAGAGTGACAGGAGGCATGTCCCGCGGGCTCCAGCCACAAAACTAACATTCCACAAACGTCAAAAACCAAACCCAAAAAGGGAATTCAGGGAGCCTCTAGGGGCCGTGGCCCGGGTGACAGAGTTTGCAAAACTTAGGGTTCGTGAGAGGCAGAGGTATCTGCTGGATATTTAGGAAGGAAGCCTCTTCTAAAGATGATGCACAAGTAAGCCCGCAAACAGTTTGCTGAAGACAAGCAGTCAAGCAGACTAAGGACATGGATTACTGGAACCATGTCCTGTGGTCTAATGAGACCAAGATAAACTTATTTGGTTCAGATGTGTCAAGTATATGTGGCAGCTACCAGGTGAGGAGTACAAAGACAAGTGTGTCTTGCCTACAGTCAAGCATGGTGGTGGGAGTGTCATGGTCTGGGGCTGCATGTGTGCTGCCGGCACTGGATAGCTACAGTCCATTGAGGGAACCATGAATGCCAACATGTATTGTGACATACTGAAGCAGAGCATGATCCCCTCCCTTCGGAGACTGAGCCACAGGGCAGTTTTCCAACATGATAACGACCCCCAAACACACCTCCAAGATGACCACTGCCTTCCTAAAGAAACTGAGGGTAAAGGTGATGGACTAGCCAAGCATGTCTCCAGACCTAAACCCTATTGAGCATCTGTAGGGCATCCTCAAATGGAAGGTGGAGGAGCGCAAGGTCTCTAACATCCACCAGCTCCATGATGTCATCATGGAGGAGTGGAAGAGGACTCCAGTGGCATCCTGTGAAGCTCTGGTGAACTCCATGCCCAAGATGGTTAAGGCAGTGCTGAAAAATAATGGTGGCCACACAAAATATTGATACTTTGGGCCCAATTTGGACATTTTGACTTAGTGGTGTACTTACTTTTGTTGCCTGCGGTTTAGATTTTAATGGCTGTGTGTTTAGTTATTTTGAGAGGACAGCAAATGTACACTGTTATACAAGCTGTACACTCACTACTTTACATTGTAGCAAAGTGTCATATCTTCAGTGGTGTCACATGAAAAGATATAATAAAATATTTACAAAAATGTGAGAAGTGTACTCACTTTTGTGACATACTGTATATATTACTAACAATAATAGTTGCGCTAAATTGTGAAAAGTGAAAATATTTACATTCACAAAATATAAATGAATAGTGTAATGTGGTAAAAAGTCAATATCAAACACCACTGACTGTCCAAAATATAATAAAATTGTGTGGATCTTAAAACGTGAAAGTATGACACAAAAACTATATCCATGCATTAATGTAGAATCCGCCACCAAATGCAATATCCAGTAGGTTAATCTGCTTACCATAACAACCTCACCTCAAGGGTCAATAACGCTTGTAACACTTAAAACCAAGGCATCCAGCTCCAAAAAGGGGATCGGAGGGTGCTCATCCTTGGACCTCCATCCAGAGCTCACTTGGCAACAGGACATGGATACCCTGTCAGTGCAGAGAGGTGTCACAGCGCAGATCCTACTGGCCTTTTTCATATATATATATATATATATATATATATATACATATATATATATAGAGCACCCCCTTAGATAGGTGCTAATGTAGGTGTATATTGTTTTTGGTTTCTCTGCTTAACAGGGAGACAAAGGCAGCCAGGTAAATCTTGGAGCTGTCTGCTTAACAGAGAGCTTTGATTGTTGCATAGAACCTGCCCAGTGTGCTGTAAAGTTGCTCATCCTGGCTTAATGTTTCACACTGATCCAATAGTGATGCAGTGTATTGGATAGTGGGAGGAAACCATGCAGATGAGAGCAAGGAATATCTGTACAGCCCTGGCCAATAGGCATGGGAGGTGCCCCGGTGCATTCTGGTGACTGTACTTATATCTGAGGTGCACATGGGGTTCCTGGTCATTGACTGGAGAGTGGGGTTCAGGTGAGGAAGGGGATTCTGCCTCTCCCCAGCACAGGCTGCCATGCGGCCTCAGGTGGTCGACCTGAGGGCCAGAAACAGAGATGCTGAAACCCAGGCATTCTTTTGAGAGCTGACTGAGGATGTCCATGGATCTCATCTGGTACTACAGAGGAAGGTGACCTGTGGACAGGGCCTTGTGAGTACAGACTTCCCACAAGGATCCTAGAGACTGTTGCCTCTAAAATCCCCTCTTGGTGCTTGAAAGTCAGCATGCTGGGTGTAAGGGGATACAGACTGAGGCTAGTATTCTGAAGATTCAGTGTTCATTGTGTCTGCTTCTAACACACACAAATTACCTATTCTTTCCATGCAAGTGCTGTATGGTTCAGCAGAAGATCTGCTATTCAGTTTCACTAAGTGAGGCCAAGTGAGAGTTGTCCTCACCTGTACAAAGTTGAATTTGGAGTATCTCTCTAATCCCTTCTCCTATCTAATTTCTCCAAATAAAACACCAAAAACAAATCCCCTAGACTGGTCATTAGAGACAACATGCAAAAGAGTATGTGTGTGCACCTGGCAGTGTGTGAAAATACCCAGTATCTGGCAACAGCATAATAAGAGGGAGACCCAAGATAGATCTATATATATATATATATATATATATATATATATATATATATATATAGTATATTAGAGAGAGAGTTGGGCACATATCTGTTTAGGTCTTCCACTAGTCACTTTCTCGTGTGAATAGCAGACCACTCATCTTCCCCTTTTTCTATGTCTGGGCTTCTCAGGGACAAGGGGAAATTCTAATTTCTCAATGCAAAGCTCTCCAAATTGGCCTCTTGCCCAACATGCTCTCTTTTGATCAGAGGAATCCACCAATCACAGAATGGACAGACCACACAGGAAAAACCTTGAAGGAGATTATTGATATGCAAAGTACCCCTTTACACACACACACACACACACACACACACACACACACACTACATTTATGTGTGTATGCATAAATATTTGAGAAGGAAAAAAAAGTACTCAGTAACAGGATCTATTACACACCAATAACAGACAAATTACATTTTATAACACTCCCCTCCCCTTTGGCTAAATTGCCAACATATGACAAAAGACATGAAGGGACAGAGCAAGTCCGTTGGACCCTTGGACCTTCATTGGAATAGTATTGGGATACTGCTGAAATCATTTAATCATTCAAGAGAACATTAGCGCAATAATGTGACAAACCCTTAGTAAAGGAAATCCAGTGTCCCATTTTCCCCTGTTTAACCAAAATCTGGATACAGCATAAATTCTTTAAAAACATATACAGAGGTGCTACAAATAGTCTTTAGCGAAATACAAGATGCTGGTGTTAGAGCAATATCTGAAACGTATCAGAACTGAGGATATCTGATAGCTGAGACATCTCTGTCTGTGGGCACAGCTATTTGCTATCCAGTAACTCCGCTGAAAGACATGTCAGTCAACTCCACCTCAGCCCCTCATCAACCTACTATGGCTGAAAATGTAAAGCAATAAGCTCAGGTGTATAACATACATTTAAATATCTCTATTTCCGTTAAAGGGAAGAAACAGATAAACTATGTGTTCCAACGCAATTAAAATAGTATTTACATCACCAACATTATGAGGTCTATTTATAAATTGACCAAAATTGCATTTTTACTGTAAGTTTGACAATGCTTAGTTATTTAGGTAATTTTCCTGCCTTTACTCTATTTATAAAGCATTCCTATACCATTATTTCAAACAATAAATCATTTGAAACATTGTTTTAAACAATTTTCGGAGTAAAAATAATTGAATGTTGTCACTTTATAAACACTTTTACATTTCTGAGTGTCATTTCAGTTTTCAGATTTCTTTCTCCAATCTAAATTTGTAAAACCAGTAGTCATTATTCTTAACAGGGTTTTTTATTTGAACTGATACTGAAATAATGTTAAAATTACTATAAAAAATTACACAATAGCTTAACAAATTGTTAAATACGAATAAACGTAACCTGAAAAATAAATACCGAAACTGTCTAAAAAGCAACACCTATTGACATATACTGTATTGTTTAAATCATGAAATATATATATAAATATATATTTTAGATGAACAGAAAAATACTAATAAAAAGCAGCAGCAAAATAGAATAATGAAAAAAAAAATCCAATTTATCACAAATTCTTTATAAATAGGTTTCGTAGCAAAGCTTCCCATACACACAACGTGATGATCTCAAGTTTATGGCTTAGGCAGAGGCCCTTGGCTGGCTGCCCTTGAGGAAACTAAGGCCCTAAGGCCAGATCACTATTCAGTGGAATGTCATATCCTATAATGTAACCTTGATGCTTTGATTTAGGCAGTCTTACATAAGAAAATAGTGCAATTTGCAAAACTATGCTGTAAGCCACTGTAATCCATCATTTTTTTTAATTAGCACTGAAAAATTAAATAAGTAATACAAATTCCCTGCAGCACGCCAATGGTGCAGGGTCAAACCCCATGTTTATTAGCTGCAGAAAATGCAAAATGCACATAATATTTTTGCGGGAACACATACAGTACCTTCGAATTAGATATTGAGAAAGCTACAACAATCACAAAGGAAATAAAAAATGACTGGTAGAAAACGTTTTGTGACAAATTCTATTTTTGGATTCAAATACAAAGTGCTAAAAGCTGTGAGCAGATGGTTGTTTTTTATTTATCTGGGGGGAGAAAGCTTGTTTAGCAACAATTTTGTCTTGGTCTATCTTTTTATACCACAGAAAGGTCCAGTCAAAACATATGTTTCTGTCCACTACATACTGTTGTCTCTGGAATTGCTTCTTTCTGCCCAGAATCATATTTTCCTCTATTTTCATAACAGTATGACATTGCTATTACTGGGTCCATTTTTTAACACCATTCCAGGGAAATACAAAAGTTAGTGATATGAGTTTAGAATGTTTTTGACAACTTGTGGTATAATGTATAAAATGTATTTCTTCACAGCAACAAACTTCACTTTCATGTAAAACTTTTACCTTACATCTTGTCGAAAATCAATTTCACCACATAAAATCTCACTGGGAAAATCATGTCATGAAAAGAGGTAATGAAATATTTGCAGTAATAATACATACAATAATAATGATAATTTTCACAATATATTTTATATATTTTTTTATGCCCTGTAGTCCTGTTAAAAATGATTAGCCAGTGGGGCTGGTTTTCTAAAGAAGTATAGGTTTTTAAATTAGCAAAATAAATGTTCACTTTCCTTTTCAATGTGTACTTTCACATTATAAAGTGATTGTTAGTAAATAAGGTATCTGGGAAGCTGTATCCACTTTACCCAGTCATGTGCCAGCATAAATCCTAAATTTTAATATCCCTCACACGTGGTTTAGTATTTAGCCCCTTCACACGGGGCAGAATCCGTCTAAGCGCCTGATCCCCGCCGAGCAGGTGGGTAACAGGTCCCTGTATGCTCCGCTATACAGAGCGGACACAGACACTGCACGCTGCTCTATTGGGTGGTAGGATGGAAACGGACTGCATCTGATTGTCATCCGATCCGCCGGATTGATGGCAAACGTATCCGCATCCTTCTGTTTTTAGCTGATTTTATCGGATCTGATGCTGGCGGGTGTCAGCAGAGCTAATATCTGGCACCCCATAGGGAACAATGGGTGGTCCTATCGAGTCCAGCTGAAAAATGGACAGGCAGACCCGATCAGTCCACAGACTTGAAAGGGACATAAGAGTAAAAACAGGTTCATCCTAATTATCAATGTTCACTTTGCAAGCAGAACATTCAAATTTCAATGTTAACAGCTTGTAGTCTGTTAGTAAATCCCCCCAAAGTTTTATTAACTAAAGAAAAAAAAATATTATTAATGGAACTTTGATTTAGTAAAATCCCATTTATTGTGATACTTTTTCTGTATCTGTATATAGAGGCAGCATATGCTGTATTTCTTTACAGTCTTAGAAACTTAAAATAGTTTCAAATGCTTACTCTTTAAAGACTACAGTATAGGAATATCCATTTACTAAAGAAAAATATACACACTATACCAGCAATAACCATGCTAGTTTGTCTGTGGAACAACTTATTGCATCATTACAAACTAATAATAAAAAAACATTAATATATAATTGGTGAACTATAACTATCGCTATAAATTTATTCGACAATAAGCCTTTGTACTGCGACAGGTGAGCAATGAAAAGGATGCAACAACATCCTAGGTGTGCTGTATCTTCAATGCTTAGTCAAGTTGATATAACAAACCACAGGCAAAGCAAGGCTGAACATCAAATGAGATGTGAGGTCAGCAACATCCTTAGGTTGTTCATCCTTGCCTTACAAATTGAGCAACACATTCGCAGTGCAGCCAGGGGTCAGAGGTGTGATGTACTTTAAAGTTAAGCCAACCATAAAGCTCTGTTGTACCAAGTGTTGTGGTACTGTGATTTTTATTTTCTGTCCCTCCTTACCCACAGTTTTTTTCCTGGCAAATCTCAAGGCTGCTCATTTACTATGCAAGAGAATCCTACCATGTGTTTTTACTCCAGATTAGTGAATGGCTTTAATTTGTCCACCTCGGGATTTCTTCATTTCTAAAAATCACTTTGTTTGACTGTGTGGTACACAACACCATTCTGGAACTGCTGAAGGGGAAATGATAAAATGACTTAAATATCCCCTTTAATAACTTACAGTAGTCATCATTTCAGATGAGAGAATTAAAAGGATAAATGGATTGATCTAACCACTTTTTATTACTAAGCAATATACAAAGGTTGTTAGAAGGAAGCATAAAATATTTTTCTACAGAAAAAAAAAGACATTTAGTCGTTGGACATGTGATGAATAAAACATAAATTATCTAAATGTTGCTAGAAAACTGTATGCAAAATGCTGAATGTTTCATTTGTGGGAAAAAAAACAAGACAATGCAAGAACCTTTTATAGGTTACAACCATATGCAAGCAATATTTAGTCTGTTCAAATGTCACGTGTCTGAATGTCTATGTGAATTACAACCAATTAAATTACAATTTCCACTTTTATGTTTTTTCTAGTATCAGCTAAAAAATATTATAGCAGAGGATATACATAAAATGGTACAGTATCCATAACCAGGATAAATTAAAATAAAGTTCAACTTTTGAAACTCATTAGATTCATATCATTAAAATGTGAAGAAAATAAACAAGAATGTATAGCCATAGCAACAAGTCAAATGTCAACTGTCAGTTTTGAAGTACAGGCTAAAAGAATGAGAGCTAGAATCCGATTTGTCACCATTGGCATCTCATTTACTTTTAATTTGATTCATCCTTGTATTAACCAGCCCCTGTGAGAGAAGTTGGTTTATCAAAGATGTTTCTTTCCTCTCCATCTTGTTCAATAATGTGTGAAAAACACAACCTTTTACCCTAAGCTTGATTGAACACAATAGAGGAAATCTTGGATACTCCAAACCATCAAGTCACCCAGTGTTTAGTATATCCTTTATTGATTTCCAAGGTATGGGTGAGTAGTTTATAAGATATATTACATTTAAAAAATAAGGATAAAATAACTTGTGGCTGCCAAAAAATAAAAATAAAATACATTTCAGACCATCAAATATTGTTTAATTTTGTACAGAATCAACTTAAAAATAAATACATTAAACCAAAGTAAAAACCAATTTTCCGTACCTGTGCGTTATGAGATAATTATTGTATATAAAATAAACCAACTATGCTGAAGTCTTCTTGGTCAAAATTCCATTATATATATACGTAGCTGTGTTAATCTGCTTCATTCAGTATTTCTGCATACCCCATACCATTTTCATGAAGGTGAACTTTTACTGTTGTATTCAGCAAGACCTAAGACCTAATATAGCTTATGATGATGTACAGCAGAAAATTCATTAAAAAGTATATACATTAATCAATTTTCTGCCAGAGGGCTTAGACACTGTTAGAAGGTTTTAAACACATGTTTCTGTATCATCCATTTTCTTGGGAATTGAATCAATAATAAAACCCAGTTACTAGCATAATTTCAGGTACAAAACCATGGCATCATCCATCAAGTCGAAAAAAGCCAGCGGGCAGTGGTCACTGAAATCATTTAAAAAACAATTTATTAAAATGAACCGAACACTCTGGAGATCAGATTGTTTTTTGTTGTTATTGTCCCTACAATGAAAAGCCCAGCTGAGGTCAGTTAGGGGAGGGACCCCCATCTCCCTGTATTTAACTGCATCTGTCTCTTGAAATCTCATTATGTTTCCCCAGCAGGGTCTAATCAACTTGTTCTAAACCCAGCTGGTTAGAGAGACACAGAAAGATAGTCAGGCAGCAGTGGCCTCCAACGGATGCAATGGTCCAGTCTTAAGGGATCTCTTCAATAGGCTTTTAAGGCTAAATGAGGTGTAAGTCTATTAAAAAAGGGTTTGCGCAAAGATCACAACTCCCCAGGGGCATTAGCCTGTCACTCTTAGGCAGTTAGTTTTGTTTTGATATATTTATATAAAACACATATAAACAAATGTGCTGAAAAAGATAAAGGTTTAAGCTAAAATTCATGTTGTTCCTATTTAGTTCAGAATTAAATGAATTAACAGGCAAAACCATGGCCTGTTGATTTATATAAAATACATGCTGAGAAATGCATGAAGATTGGAGAACATATGATAAGAAAAACATATAAAAGACAAAGGTATATGTTACAATACATTGTCTACTTTAATTCAGAGCAAACTAAGTATTAAATGAATTTGGCTGATTTTTTATATATATATATATATATATATATATATATATATAGTTAGTTAGTAAATTAGTAAATACTAGCCACCAGCTTTCTATTTACATGTATTGGTAGAGGCATGGCAGCTAACTGTTTCAACTTTAATGGAGTCACACCTAGTATATTACACGTGAAATAAAATGCTTTATTAATACACACTTTGGAAATAAGGGGAAAATTACATAATTACTGTGGCAATAAATGAGGTTATTGGGTCCATTATTGGATGTCAAAACATGTCAACTCTTTGTGTCTGCTAAAATGTTTGATTAAATGAAAGACAGCAATGATCAAAACAACTGAAAAGAAAGACGAAGCAGTCAGTATATTCAGCATTTAGATGGAAAAAAGGGACCAAACCAAGTCTGTGGGTGACCAAACCTAATCTCTGGTATCCAGAATCTCAGCAATGTTCTATTTATATCAATGGGAATAGCTATCAGCTCTTAATTGATCATAGTATGGTATTCCATTTTTAACCTGAAAATTGACGATTCTTTTGTATAAAAAAAGACCTCCTTGAACTGCTGAGTAGGGGTAAATTAGAAAGATGATTGAAAGATGTTGTAAATTATAGACCACAAATATTGTTCTTACTCGTTTGACCCCTAAATATAGAGCAGGGTACCTCCATCCTGAGAGCCAAGCCTCTTTACACATGTCCTCATTTCAGAATCTTTCAAAAACTTGCCAAGATCTCTTCCATTTAAAAAAGTATGTTAGTTGAGTCCTTGTAAAAATACATCTCAAACTAGTATAAATTTGGGTGAAACTGTACTTGGGAAAGCCTGGTTTTAGCAGCATTCATGTTCAGATTTGTTACTGATAAATTAATGATTATTTTATATTTATGAACATAAGAATTACAGTGCCTTGCGAAAGTATTCGGCCCCCTTGAACTTTGTGACCTTTTGCCACATTTCAGGCTTCAAACATAAAGATATAAAACTGTAATTTTTTGTGAAGAATCAACAAGTGGGACACAATCATGAAGTGGAACGAAATTTATTGGATATTTCAAACTTTTTTAACAAATAAAAAACTGAAAAATTGGGCGTGCAAAATTATTCAGCCCCCTTAAGTTAATACTTTGTAGCGCCACCTTTTGCTGTGATTACAGCTGTAAGTCACTTGGGGTATGTCTCTATCAGTTTTGCACATCAAGAGACTGACATTTTTGCCCATTCCTCCTTGCAAAACAGCTCAAGCTCAGTGAGGTTGGATGGAGAGCATTTGTGAACAGCAGTTTTCAGTTCTTTCCACAGATTCTCGATTGAATTCAGGTCTGGTCTTTGACTTGGCCATTCTAACACCTGGATATGTTTATTTGTGAACCATTCCATTGTAGATTTTGCTTTATGTTTTGGATCATTGTCTTGTTGGAAGACAAACCTCCGTCCCAGTCTCAGGTCTTTTGCAGACTCCATCAGGTTTTCTTCCAGAATGGTCCTGTATTTGGCTCCATCCATCTTCCCATCAATTTTAACCATCTTCCCTGTCCCTGCTGAAGAAAAGCAGGCCCAAACCATGATGCTGCCACCACCATGTTTGACAGTGGGGATGGTGTGTTCAGGGTGATGAGCTGTGTTGCTTTTACGCCAAACATAACATTTTGCATTGTTACCAAAAAGTTTGATTTTGGTTTCATCTGACCAGAGCACCTTCTTCCACATGTTTGGTGTCTCCCAGGTGGCTTGTGGCAAACTTTAAACGACACTTTTTATGGATATCTTTAAGAAATGGCTTTCTTCTTGCCACTCTTCCATAAAGGCCAGATTTGTGCAGTATACGACTGATTGTTGTCCTATGGACAGAGTCTCCCACCTCAGCTGTAGATCTCTGCAGTTCATCCAGAGTGATCATGGGCCTCTTGGCTTTATCTCTGATCAGTCTTCTCCTTGTATGAGCTGAAAGTTTAGAGGGACGGCCAGGTCTTTGTAGATTTGCAGTGGTCTGATACTCCTTCCATTTCAATATTATCGCTTGCACAATGCTCCTTGGGATGTTTAAAGCTTGGGAAATCTTTTTGTATCCAAATCCGGCTTTAAACTTCTCCACAACAGTATCTCGGACCTGCCTGGTGTGTTTCTTGTTCTTCATGATGCTCTCTGCGCTTTAAACGGACCTCTGAGACTATCACAGTGCAAGTGCATTTATACGGAGACTTGATTACACACAGGTGGATTCTATTTATCATCATTAGTCATTTAGGTCAACATTGGATCATTCAGAGATCCTCACTGAACTTCTGGAGAGAGTTTGCTGCACTGAAAGTAAAGGGGCTGAATAATTTTGCACGCCCAATTTTTCAGTTTTTTATTTGTTAACAAAATTTGAAATATCCAATACATTTCGTTCCACTTAATGATTGTGTCCCACTTGTTGTTGATTCTTCACAAAAAATTACAGTTTTATATCTTTATGTTTGTAGCCTGAAATGTTTCAAAAGGTTGCAAAGTTCAAGGGGGCCGAATACTTTCGCAAGGCACTGTATGTATTTGAAATATTTCAGAAGTAGTCCAAGTCCAAGACTCTCCAAAGTGAGAGAATAAGAGATATCCTAAAGGAAAAGAGTGATAACATAGAAAGCCTGATGTATGTGTTGGATCTTCTTATCCACACTTTTACTACACAGGGCTGAAATTCCTTAAAACACTTGTCAGAGAAATTTTGAGGTCTTTCAACAACAACCTTTAGAAGTCTTAGCTGGGAGACATTTTTTAACATGCCTAGAGCTTTCTGTATTTTCCTACTGTTTTAGATGGTGTAGAAGGTAGGTCCTCCACTTAATACAGGGGGAAGGACCTCTCACAAGAAGCACAGTTGCCCATACACAATGTACAACCCCTAAACAGCATACACAATGCAACATTTATACGGGGTGGGATAGAACCAGGGTCACAGATCAGTCTTGAACTAATATAACCAGAATCTGGAACAATTCATTGATTTAAATGTCTAGAAGAGCACAAAAGTGTATTTTTTAAGTGGTAATATGTGTAAGTGGTAATATCTGGACAGCAGTATAGAATTTAGCTACATTATAAACCACAGCCCTCTTAATAATATTCTACTAAACATGATAGGAGTGTCCAATTACTGTCTGTACTGGTCGAGCTCCCTATCTACCGACATTACCTTTTATGTAGCAGTCAGAAAGGGAGTGATCCAAGAATTAGAAACCAAAGAATACCATTAGTTAAGAGGGACTTTAAAGGCACCGTACAGTGATAGGCACAATTAAGAAAATTTAAATTGACAACATTTATTATTCACAATTCATTCATAAATCTTTACATCAAATTTCATATTCTCGCTCTAGTAAGTAATTTGCAATAGTTAATACAATACTTTGATACTCAAGAGAGTCCATACACAGCCCGTATTATAAAACTGCGCTTGATGTCCTTATATTGTTGCATTGTTTGGAAGCTCCAGGTTCAAGGAGTTTTGCAGCTAGAACCACTGCTTCTTCAGGTTCAGATAACAAGATCATCACAATAATAAAAGCATGAAGAAACATCAGGCACATTCAGCGCTCCAAATCGCCACCAGGGCACTAGTGGCAGAGACAGCTCCAACTCTTTCCCAACCCAGGGCAGGAAATGGTGTTAAAACACTGGATTACACAGAGAGGAGCTCAAAGACACCACCAGTCCAAAAACCCAAAACAGTCAAACTATCATCCAGTCCATCATACTGCCCTCCGAATTGTAAACACCCAGTGCCTGCTCAGTCACATGACAATCCGGAACTTTTGCTATAAATAAATAAATAAATAAAATGCCTAAAATACATTAAAAAGGACTTTCACCCTAATATGACATTCATTTTGCTCTGCCTGCTTTCCCTTCCCTCTCAAACATTTGGATATTAACATTATATATTTTTTTGTTAAGTTATTAGAGTTTTGTGCTGCAGTGCAGCACTTCCACATTTCTTGCCTAGGCGAGAATCACCAGATTGTGTGCATGCACAAATGTGCTGCAGGGTTTCGGGTCCTGGTAGAGCCCAAAGTTTTCATGCACATTTGTGCATGCGCTGGTTTCCCTTATATGCACCAATACAGGGCTGTCATGGATATCCCAAAACTTGCAGTGTCTGCACATGCGCAAAAAAATCCCCTGTTCATTTGCAGATGTTCTGAAGGGCACTTGTAGGAACCTAAGGCCAAGCTGAGCCCTTCGGCACATGTGCAGGTGAAGGGGGGGCAGAGCCATGATTAAGGGGACATAAGTTCCTCTTTAAATGCAAATACTGTATATTCTTATAGAAACATAAACATATATGGGAATGGCCAATGATGGATTGAAATTTCGCTCTATCAATGGCTATAAAGGCAGACGTTTTTTTACCTTAATGCGTTCTAGGCACAGGAAGCCATTGGCTCACAAGATTTTTTGTCAGGATCAACTTATCGAAAAGATAAAACAACCCTTTTTAGCTTGGTTGAGGAGGATGGTCCTCCTACTGACACCACTCGCCTATGGATGAGTTTTTCTGCAGAATCTAAACCTACTGTGCCACTCTTCAATGACATTTAATATAATTTTTCCAACTGAATAGCAATTATGTACAAAAAACATTCCCTGTCTATGGACTGCCAACAAAGCTTGCATGTGCAGGATCTTTATTCAGTTGGGATCCCAAAATATAAAGTGTAAGGTACGTCACTTGGAGACAGATAATTGACAGATAATAAACAAATGGAAGTACAAAATAAAAGTAACCCCTCACCTGTTATCACATGTTTATCAGTTAAGCGGAGACATGATTTAAGGGCCATATTACTTGACTCATATGAAAAATCTGTTAGGAGAATTAGGATGAATCACTATATAACTGGTATTAAGGAGGGAAAAATCTTGGCAAGAACATTGAAAGGACACTTTATCCCTTTGAGTCCCTCTAAAACTTAATTACAGGACCCTTTGAATATAGCTAACGCTTTCAGTAACTATTATAGCTCATTGTATAATCTGAAAGCAGATGGATCTATTTCTCAACCCTCCCCTGCATCTACACAACCATTTTTGTCTAAAATCAACTTGCCCAACATCTCACAATCTCAATTGCAAATCCTAAATACTCCCTTAACACCCCTTGAAATAACCAAAACCATTGCTCAACTTCCTAGTATTAAATCACCTGGACCTGATGGATTTGTAGGCAAATAATATAAACAATCTAGCACCATTTTGTGCAACTATTTGGAACCTGTGTTTAACCATGCCTCCTCTTCCTTGAGTTTTCCTACTGAGATGTTAGCACTGATCGTACCTGGAAAAAAGCCTACTTCACCTCAGAATTTCCACCCTATCTCACTGCTAATTTAGATTTCAAAATACATGCTAAGCTAATAGCAAATCATAGACAATTTACAGAACCTTATACACCCTGATCAATCGGGCTTTACAAAAGAACAGTAATCTTCTGACGCGAGGCAATGTTTGCTCAACACTATTTATTATGCAGGAAACTCTCGAATGCCTTCTCTACTTGATACCCACTTGATGCTGAGAAGGTGTTCGACAGGGTTCATTGGGAGTACCTTGAGTAAGATTTGAGGAAACTTGGATTTAGTGGTCACCTATACTTGGCTATTATTGCCTTTTTTTCCCTTCTGCTAAGGTCTTGTAATACTGTCCTGTCTAAACCATTTTTAATTACCAATGGCACCAGACAGGGGTATCTGCTGTCACCTATCATATTTAATATGATGATGAAACCTCTAGGCACATATATACGAACACATCCAGAAATGAGCGGTTTTACCATAGGTGAAATGGAACATAGGATCAGCCTGTTCCCTGACTGACTGATCCTTAACAATTATTGGTGGCAGTACATTTTTCCCTACCTTTATTTAACTCAGTGTCCTATTATAAAGTCAAACTCCATCCATATTAGACCTGTGGCTGACTGATTTCTCTAAACAACACATAAGCTCCTTATACCTATATTCCTGGGCTGAGTCTGGCATAGGCTATTTGGGGATAACCTTAAAGTCTTGTTTTATTTTATATTAAAATAACAAACATGTTATACTTCCTGCTCTGTGCAGTGGTTTTGCACAGAGCAGCCCAGATCCCCTTCTTTTTAGGTCCCTGGCTGGAACCCCTTGCCCCTCCCTACTGTTGAGTGCCCTTACAGCAAGAAGCTTGCTATTCAGACAAAGAGCTGCCATTCGGTCCCACCCTCTCTCTCTCCTGATTGGCTAATTGAGTTTGATTGAAAGCAGTGGGAGCCAATGGCGCAGCCAATCAGGAGACAGAGTCCCAGACGGCTGAGGCACTCATGGACATGGCTGGAATAAGAGGGGGCTCAGGTAAGTATTAGAGGGGCTGCTGCACACAGAAGGCTTTTTATCTTAATACATAGAATGCATTAAGATAAAAAAAACTTTGACTTTACAACCCCTTTAACTAGATCACAATCCCTTCTATTTAAAGAAAAGATACAACAAAACACTTTTATTGGTATGACCAACAAGTTTATTGTTATGGTTTACTAATACTTCAATACCAGCAATGAAGGAAATAATACTCTTTTTGAACACATATAAATTCATAATAGTTTGTCCAGTGTTCTTTGATAAACCAAGAAGTAAGAAATGAACACACTTAAAAATGCACAAATAGTTCTTGAGTAGGGTTGAGCGGACACCTAGATGTCCGTGTTCGACGGGTTCGGCCGAACTTTAAAAAAAAGTCCGGGTCCGTGTCCCGGACTTTTACCGAACTTTTCCCGGACACCGAACCCCATTGAAGTCAATGGGGACCCGAACTTTAAGGCACTAAAATGGCTCTAAAACACCAAAGGAAAGGGCTAGAGTGCTGCAAATGGCAGCAAAACGTAATTAAGAGCATGGCAAGTGCTCTGCAAACAAATGTGGATAGGGAAATAACTTAAAACAACAAAAAAAAACAGAAAAATAAAACAATGTTCTTCTTCATCTCTGAAGGACGAGGCCCATATGGAGTAGGAGGGAGGTTGAGGTGGTGGTGGATGTGGCGGTGACATAGGCGTGCGCACAGGGTGTGCTGGGTGTGCCTGGGCACACCCTAATCACCTAGGGCACATAGCATTGCCAGTGAGGAGATGGGAAAGATCTCCCTGGGACCTGCTCTGCTCTATTTCTCCTTGCCTACAGGTACATGGCCCCGATACATTACTCTCCCTGCTGGCAAACACATGCATGTGTATTTCAACTTTGGGGTGCACACCTTAATGCAATAGGCTGCGCACACCTATGGGCGGTGTAGGTGGAAGCGGCGGTGGAGGAGGACCAGGGCCGGATTAACAGCATCATGGGCTTGGTGCTGAGGATTTTGAAGGGCCTTAAGGGCCGTGCCTTGCCATGCACCCAGAGGAGGAAGGGTGCAGCCATGCATGCCTAATTCAACATGGGATGCTGTCTCTGAAGCCCATAAACACATCCATGCATCGCCAACTGTCCCTCCTTGTCCGGCCTTCACGCTGTGTGGGGAGGTTCTGAGGGTGCTGCCTGGGGAAGCGAGCATAGAAGCCAGACTTCTGTGTTTACAAGTGACAGAAGAGCGGTAACAGTGAATATGGCCAACCCGGGGCCTATATAAAAGGTAGGGGCCTGGAGCTGCAGCTCCAATAGCCCCTACATTAATCTGGCCCTGAGGAGGAGGACGAGGTAGCCAACACTGCTTCTTTTCAAAAATTTTAAATGAGGGTACACCCCAAAAGAGTGAGAAAGAGCAAAAATGGAACAATGGGTGGGTAAGGTCGGTATCCATTGCTATTCTGCATAAGGTACGGAAAAGTCCCGTGGGATCCATGCCTGGTTCATTTTAATGAACGTGAGCTTGTCCACATTGTCTCTGGACAGGCGGCTGCGCTTGTCTGTTATAACGCCCCCAGCCGTGCTAAATACCCGTTCAGATAATACACTGGCTGCAGGGCACGCCAGCACCTCCAAGGCGTAAAGGGCAAGCTCAAGCCATGTGCCCAATTTGGAGACCCAGAAGTTGAAGGGGGCAGACCCGTCATTCACTACATGTAGGCGTGTGCACACATACTGCTCCACCATGTTGGTAAAATGCTGCCTCCTGCTAAGACGTTCCATCTGAGCTGCTGGTGCTGCTGTTTGTTGTGGCGTGCTGACAAAGCTTTTCCACATTTCGGCCATGCTAACCCTGCCTTCTGAGGTGCTGGCGGTGCCCTGGTTGCGTTGGCGACCTCCTCCTCCTCCTCCTCTGCCTTGTGCTTCCACTGTGGCCCCGCTGTCAGATGGGAATGCCAGCAGCATGGCGTCTACCAGCGTGCGCTTGTACTCGCGCATCTTGCGATCGCGCTCCAGTGAGTGAATTAAGGACGGTACGTTGTCCTTGTAACGGGGATCCAGCAGCGTGGCCACCCAGTAATCAGCACAAGTTAGAATGTGGGCAACTCGGCGGTCGTTGTGGAGACACTGCAGCATGTAATCGCTCATGTGTGCCAGGCTGCCCAGAGGCAACGAAAGGCTGTCCTCTGTGGGAGGTGTATCGTCCGTGTCCTCTGTATCCCCCCAGCCACGCACCAGTGATGGCCATGAGCTGGCCTGGGTGCCACCCTGCTGTGAACATGGTTCCATCTCCTCCTCCAGCTCCTCCTCCTCCTCATCCTCCTCATCCTCCAGAACTGTGCCCCTGCTGGACAATTGCGTCCCTGGCGTTTGCGTGTGCAGGAACCCACCCTCGGAGCCCCTTGCGAATGACTGCCCTGAAAGCCTTGGAAATGTTACCTCTTCATCCTCCTCCTCCTCCTCATCCTGTGCCACATCCTCTTCCATCATCGCCCGAATTGTTTTTTCAAGGAGGCATAGAAGTGGGATAGTTAAGCTGAGAACGGCGTCATTGCCACTGGCCATGTTGGTGGAGTACTCAAAACAGCGCAACAAGGCACACAGGTCTCGCATGGAGGCCCAGTTAAATTAAATAGCGGAATAGAAAATATGATCCAAAAAAAGTGTATGTATATCACACGTACACAACCACACTGGGCCCCAATTACTATTGTTTGTACCCCTAAAAGGCTAGATGAGGAGTAGGGGGAGTATGGAACAGGCAGCACCCTCAAACCTTCAGAAGTATGAGATGAACCCCAACAACTTGGAAAGGTGGATCTCTCTCACACGTACCGACACAGACTATCCCGCAATTCAATTGATCCTCAAAGGTTTTTATTGAATAGCGGAATAGGAAATATGATCAAAAAAAGTGTATGTATCTCGCACGTACACAACCACACTAGGCCCCAATTACTATTGTTTGTACCCCTAAAAGGCTAGATGAGGAGTAGGGGGGGTATGGAACAGGCAGCACCCTCAAACCTTCAGAAGTATGAGATGAACCCCAACAACTTGGAAAGGTGGATCTCTCTCACACGTACCGACACAGACTATCCCCCAATTTAACTGATCCCCAAAGGTTTTTGATTAAATAGCGGAATAGAAAATATGATCCAAAAAAAGTGTATGTATATCACACGTACACAACCACACTAGGCCCCAATTACTATTGTTTGTACCCCTAAAAGGCTAGATGAGGAGTAGGGGGAGTATGGAACAGGCAGCACCCTCAAACCTTCAGAAGTATGAGATGAACCCCAACAACTTGGAAAGGTGGATCTCTCTCACACGTACCGACACAGACTATCCCGCAATTCAATTGATCCTCAAAGGTTTTTATTGAATAGCGGAATAGGAAATATGATCAAAAAAAGTGTATGTATCTCGCACGTACACAACCACACTAGGCCCCAATTACTATTGTTTGTACCCCTAAAAGGCTAGATGAGGAGTAGGGGGGGTATGGAACAGGCAGCACCCTCAAACCTTCAGAAGTATGAGATGAACCCCAACAACTTGGAAAGGTGGATCTCTCTCACACGTACCGACACAGACTATCCCCCAATTTAACTGATCCCCAAAGGTTTTTGATTAAATAGCGGAATAGAAAATATGATCCAAAAAAAGTGTATGTATATCACACGTACACAACCACACTAGGCCCCAATTACTATTGTTTGTACCCCTAAAAGGCTAGATGAGGAGTAGGGGGGGTATGGAACAGGCAGCACCCTCAAACCTTCAGAAGTATGAGATGAACCCCAACAACTTGGAAAGGTGGATCTCTCTCACACGTACCGACACAGACTATCCCCCAATTTAACTGATCCCCAAAGGTTTTTGATTAAATAGCGGAATAGAAAATATGATCCCAAAAAAGTGTATGTATATCACACGTACACAACCACACTAGGCCCCAATTACTATTGTTTGTACCCCTAAAAGGCTAGGAGTAGGGGGAGTATGGAACAGGCAGCACCCTCAAACCTTCAGAAGTATGAGATGAACCCCAACAACTTGGAAAGGTGGATCTCTCTCACACGTACCAACACAGACTATCCCCCAATTTAACTGATCCCCAAAGGTTTTTGATTAAATAGCGGAATAGAAAATATGATCCCAAAAAAGTGTATGTATATCACACGTACACAACCACACTAGGCCCCAATTACTATTGTTTGTACCCCTAAAAGGCTAGGAGTAGGGGGAGTATGGAACAGGCAGCACCCTCAAACCTTCAGAAGTATGAGATGAACCCCAACAACTTGGAAAGGTGGATCTCTCTCACACGTACCAACACAGACTATCCCCCAATTTAACTGATCCCCAAAGGTTTTTGATTAAATAGCGGAATAGAAAATATGATCCCAAAAAAGTGTATGTATATCACACGTACACAACCACACTAGGCCCCAATTACTATTGTTTGTACCCCTAAAAGGCTAGGAGTAGGGGGAGTATGGAACAGGCAGCACCCTCAAACCTTCAGAAGTATGAGATGAACCTCAACAACTTGGAAAGGTGGATCTCTCTCACACGTACCAACACAGACTATCCCCCAATTTAACTGATCCCCAAAGGTTTTTGATTAAATAGCGGAATAGAAAATATGATCCCAAAAAAGTGTATGTATATCACACGTACACAACCACACTAGGCCCCAATTACTATTGTTTGTACCCCTAAAAGGCTAGGAGTAGGGGGAGTATGGAACAGGCAGCACCCTCAAACCTTCAGAAGTATGAGATGAACCCCAACAACTTGGAAAGGTGGATCTCTCTCACACGTACCAACACAGACTATCCCCCAATTTAACTGATCCCCAAAGGTTTTTGATTAAATAGCGGAATAGAAAATATGATCCCAAAAAAGTGTATGTATATCACACGTACACAACCACACTAGGCCCCAATTACTATTGTTTGTACCCCTAAAAGGCTAGGAGTAGGGGGAGTATGGAACAGGCAGCACCCTCAAACCTTCAGAAGTATGAGATGAACCCCAACAACTTGGAAAGGTGGATCTCTCTCACACGTACCAACACAGACTATCCCCCAATTTAACTGATCCCCAAAGGTTTTTGATTAAATAGCGGAATAGAAAATATGATCCCAAAAAAGTGTATGTATATCACACGTACACAACCACACTAGGCCCCAATTACTATTGTTTGTACCCCTAAAAGGCTAGGAGTAGGGGGAGTATGGAACAGGCAGCACCCTCAAACCTTCAGAAGTATGAGATGAACCCCAACAACTTGGAAAGGTGGATCTCTCTCACACGTACCAACACAGACTATCCCCCAATTTAACTGATCCCCAAAGGTTTTTGATTAAATAGCGGAATAGAAAATATGATCCCAAAAAAGTGTATGTATATCACACGTACACAACCACACTAGGCCCCAATTACTATTGTTTGTACCCCTAAAAGGCTAGGAGTAGGGGGAGTATGGAACAGGCAGCACCCTCAAACCTTCAGAAGTATGAGATGAACCCCAACAACTTGGAAAGGTGGATCTCTCTCACACGTACCAACACAGACTATCCCCCAATTTAACTGATCCCCAAAGGTTTTTGATTAAATAGCGGAATAGAAAATATGATCCCAAAAAAGTGTATGTATATCACACGTACACAACCACACTAGGCCCCAATTACTATTGTTTGTACCCCTAAAAGGCTAGGAGTAGGGGGAGTATGGAACAGGCAGCACCCTCAAACCTTCAGAAGTATGAGATGAACCCCAACAACTTGGAAAGGTGGATCTCTCTCACACGTACCAACACAGACTATCCCCCAATTTAACTGATCCCCAAAGGTTTTTGATTAAATAGCGGAATAGAAAATATGATCCCAAAAAAGTGTATGTATATCACACGTACACAACCACACTAGGCCCCAATTACTATTGTTTGTACCCCTAAAAGGCTAGATGAGGAGTAGGGGGAGTATGGAACAGGCAGCACCCTCAAACCTTCAGTATGAGATTGTGTTCACTGTACCCCACAAAGATTGAGTTCACTGCACCCCACAATGATTGTGTTCACTGCACCCCACAAAGATTGTGTTCACTGCACCTCACAAAGATTGTGTTCACTGTACCCCCCAAAGATTGTGTTCACTGCACCCCACAAAGATTCTGTTCACTGTACCCCACAAAGATTGTGTTCACTGCACCCCAAAAAGATTGTGTTCACTGCACCCCAAAAAGGATGTTGTTCACTGCACCCCAAAAAGGATGTTGTTCACTCCACCCCAAAAAGATTGTGTTCACTGCACCCCAAAAAGATTGTGTTCACTGCACCCCAAAAATGATTTTGTTCACTGCACCCCAAAAAGGATTTTGTTCACTGCACCCCAAAAAGGATGTTGTTCACTCCACCCCAAAAAGATTGTGTTCACTGCACCCCAAAAAGATTGTGTTCACTGCACCCCACAAAGGATTTTGTTCACTGCACCCCAAAAAGATTGTGTTCACTGCACCCCAAAAAGGATGTTGTTCACTGCACCCCAAAAAGGATTTTGTTCACTGCACCCCAAAAAGATTGTGTTCACTGCACCCCACAAAGGATTTTGTTCACTGCACCCCACAAAGATTGTGTTCACTGCACACCAAAAAGGATTGTGTTCACTGCACCCCAAAAAGATTTTGTTCACTGCACCCCAAAAAGATTGTGTTCACTGCAGCCCAAAAAGATTGTGTTCACTGCAGCCCAAAAAGATTGTGTTCACTGCAGCCCAAAAAGATTGTGTTCACTGCAGCTCACACACAGAAAAATGGATGTGGATCACTGACACCTGCCTATCTCCAATCCCACACCACACAGCAATATCGATTGTAGTTTGTAGAACACAGTTTCCCTAAAATTCAGCAGACTCTGTCCCTAACAGGATTGAGAAGAGATCGTAGATCAGGATTGAGTGCAGATTCACCCCATCCCCCACACAGCAATATCGATTGTAGTTTGTAGAAGACACTGACCCTATATAATTCAGCAGACTCTATCCCTAAAATGCCTACAACTCGCCCTGCCTAAACACTCCGACCTGTCCCTCAATTCTATCCGGACACAAATGGTTTTTTCCTGCCTATCTTTCCCTAATCAGCAGCCAGCACGTTGATGTGTGCTCTGTCCCTGAATCTAAGCAGCATAATGACGCCGCTGCGGCTGCCTCGAACTTATAAAGACTTGGTCACATGCTTCAGACGGCCAATCACAGCTACTGAGACATTTGCAGGCATGGCTGGGATGGCTTAAGGCACACCAGTTAAACGATTGTTGATTGGCTGTTGAAAGCCCGCCATGAAAAGAGCGCCAAAGCATGCAAAACCCGGAAATAAAACGACCGAACACGGATTTTTACCCGAACATACAGTAAAGTGTCCGTGTCCGTGTTCGGGTACAAAAAATCCAATTATTCGGTACGAACACGAATAATACAGTCCGTGTTCGCTCAACACTATTCTTGAGGACAGAAATTGTTGAACATTCTCCTCTAATCTATACTGGCCATAATTTTAAACTGTTCCCATGCTCAAGAAAATGATTATCTTTCAATAATAAAGCTAAAACTTTTACATGACAAAACAGTTGTAGTGATCAATATATTGGTTTTAGACAGCAATACGTTTGTGAACTAGCGCAAATAAAATACTTAATTTCAATCTGTATATTTCCCAAGCAATCTAACTAATACCGTAGTGTAAAATTTACTGATGTATTAATTTATTAATGTCTTGAGATCGTCAATAACAATCAGTTTAAGTCATCAACCAGTTGGTTAGTCTAAAACATTCTAAATTTGTCAATACAATCAACAGCAGTGGTTTTGCCTTCAAGGATTTCCTGCATAAGAAGGTTTTAAAAAAAGGAACTGACACGATGCAAGAAAGCAATGCATATTACACTGAGGAAGAGAAAACCAACAGACATAATGTGATGGAGGCTGGGTTCTATTGTATTTTCTTTCAATAGATTTTACTGCAAACAACAATAACATAAAGCCAGTATCAAGAACATCAACGTAGAGATGACTGACAAACACAATTAACATAGTTAACTTTGGAGTAGAAATTAGATTGTTCGAATTTACTCAATTGCTTATAAGCAAGTAAATACTAAGCCAACGAAAGATACAAAGGGAAGTGAAAATTAAAATGTAAAAAATTAAAAAGTTAACATTCCATGTGGAAATAGTATCAACTATCTTCTCATCAAGCAAACTTGCTACTCTTATTCTATGATGCATAAATCTAATGTTCAGCTTCAGGCACAATTCTCGATACATAAGTACTAAAAGCATATATAAGAACCAACATACCAGAAAGTCAAAGGTATTAGGGAGGGAAGTTTAACGGAAAAGGAGAAAGTAGAAAAGAATGTAGAAAGGTCAGCCAAACCTTCAATCAACCACTCCAGCCGCTTAGGAATTAGTAATTCCTGGGATCAAAGAAATACCCATATGAAAATTGCCTCAAACTTTTTAACTGAGTCTATTAAGGTGCTAACCATTTTCTCCTGAGCCATTATCCAGAAGACTTTCCTCTTGGCTACCCTAATAGAGACCTTGGGTTGTTTCCAGGCTCTGGCTATGGTTAGTTTAGCTCCCAAAAAGATAAAAGAAATCAGCATTTGAGTGTGTTTAGATACCTTCGGGATGGTAAAGTTAAGAAGTGCTAATGAGGGAGATTTGGGAACCAGGCAGCCAGTAATTTTGCGAATTAGATAAAAGAACGTGTTCCAAAACCCCCTGATCTTCGGGCATTCCCACCATATATGAACCATCGAGCCTAACATCTGGCAACCTCTAAAGCATTTGGGAGAGGAAGAGGGAAACATTTTGGCTAACCTGGTGGGACCAGATACCATTTTGTGAGCACCTTGAGATTTCCTTCTTTTAGAGAAGATTTACAAATAACTCTGAAAGATCACATTAAGAATCTATTCCAGTCCTCTATGTCCCAGTTTTCCTGTAAGTCCCTTTCCCATGATAACATTTATGGGAGCTTAGTAAGATCTGTTGCCAGTGACGAGTAGCTTATTGAAAAACCTCCCCTTTGCTCCATGGCCTTGAAACACCAAAGCTCATATTCCGTGAATTTCGGGGGATTAGGATTACTTTTCCAATATATTTTGGTTGATGCGTGTCTCCACATTTTGACGAATAAGCCTTAATAGCCCTTGACGGGCTGTCTAATCTGTATCCTTTTTTTTGGGGGGGGGGGGTCTCTTGGCTATACATGTTGGAAGTGGATCAGTGGCTGGAGAGTTGTGGTATCTTTCCTATTGATTGAATATAAAGATAAGCGTATTAGACCTGCTGGTAACACAGAGGTCTAATTTTGAGGTGAGCGCAGTAGCTTGATGAGAGGTGAAGGTCTATCACCTGAAGTGGATTCTGGACTCATCATCTAACTTGTCATTTGATCTCTTTATATTTGATACAATTTCATCCAAATTGTATTTAAATTAATCTTTTAGTATTGGAATCGGTAGATCATGTAAAAACAAATTCATGTGGGTTGCATCCCCTTCTACACCTACGCTATATAATTTTTCATAAAATACATGAAAAGATCGCATTATACGGTTAGGGTTAAGTGTTGAGACACCCCCCGTTTACCCTCATTTTCAGCAGAGAATGTGTGCGCAGCTGGGGTGTTGGTTTAAAGGCTAGCATAGAGCCAGTTTTGTCGTGTTGATGATAAAATCTAGCTCCACTCCAACAAATGTTCTTCTCGGCTTTAGCTGTCAGAGCAAGATTTAGGTGATCAAGTTGGGCTATAGGGACCTCAGCTGGATTCTGTTTGTGCTGGGTGCGTAAAGATAAGAACTCCTTCTCAAGTTTCTCAATATCTACAAGTGTCTCCCATTTTATCTGTGCAGCAATCTGAGAGAGAGAGAGAGAGAGAGAGAGAGAGAGAGAGAGAGAGAGAGTGGTTTCAAGCTGTTCCTGTAGAACTTGAATGTGATCTGTGTTCTGATTGGCTCTTGAGACTGTAGAGTCCAGTTTGTGCTCAATAGCTTCCATTCTGGATCCTAGATTCTGGAAAGCAGCCTTGATGTTCCCTGTTATTTTAGCAGCTACTTGTGTCAACCCTTTGTCCAATAATTCAGATCTGGCCTAGTCCCCCTGACGCAGTAACTTGGGCAGGGCAGACTGGAGTGAGACAGCATGTAATCCTCCATCATATGCCCAATGAGCGATTCTGTGGATGCAGGAGAGGGGATCATATGTTGCTGGTTACTCACATGCCCGAGTGGGGATAGAGAAGTAGAGTCCTGTGTTGAAGAGTGTCCACAATCTGTATCTCCTTCCTCCAAAAGAACGTGTGGCTGATCTGCGGCCACCATCTTAGAGTCGGCCGGGGCGCCACTAGATGAAAAATGTGGCTGGAGGTCTCTCCAGACTGAACCTCCTGACATGTGTCAGTGGAGGATAGCTTCACCAGGCTGATGCTGCTAAGGGCGCTAGTCCTGTGGATTGTGATCAGCTGTGGGGTGCGCTGGACGGTGCGGATCTCCTGGCCTAGGCAGCCATCTTGGATACTACGGCGCATGCGCCTGCTAATGTATTTTATCATATTTGATTCAGTCCTCCATTCGGGACCAAGCAAGAAGAGGAAGGACTCATGATGCCACCTGACTGGCCTGGGGACTGCACAATAAAATGGTTAACATAGATTTTTTTTTTTTTTTTCAATAAATAAAAATAAGATCTTAATGAGTCATTGCAGATCAAGGAAAACATCAAAGCTGGAGTTAGAGTTTTACTTTACATTTCATGATCTGATACAGAACAGGTAAATTTTTATCATTCTCTTCAACCTTTTGTTCACAAGTAAGCTTTGTGCATCACATTTACATTAGAAAGAAAACAAACGTTACTACTGAAACCAGTAATAGATACCATAATTTACTAAATTTACTAGTGCATCCATACAGAGCAATAGAAACATTGCCAGGTCAATGGAACATGCCTGTATAAACCCAGTGATGTCCTCATCAGCATGGCTATGGTTGAAAAGTAACATATGCATTCAAATTAAGTCAATTTTCCCTTTACCATCTTGACTCTTTAGTTCCTTTCAAACCACCTCACCACCTCTTGTTGGTCTCCAAGCCCTGCTCCATAGAAGCCAAGGATTCCATACACTGCACTAATGATTCCAACACACCTGAAACAGCTTTATATAGTTTGGAATAAATAGCTTTACAATATTAGGTTGCATTTGTGCTGAAAATCAGCATATCTGAGTGCAAAGTTTGCTCTTAATGCAAAAAAAAAAGGGATGATTTCAATGGCTTTCCCATTGTTCTAAAATGAAAAATACACCCTTATTTTATTTATTTATTTTTAATAATAATTAAAGATAATATTTGTATTAAGAAGGCCCTACTCTGCTTTGGAATATAGCAACATCTATACGCTTTAAGCATAATTTTTTCAGGAATAATTTTGAGTTATATATCTCTTCATTTATAGTAGTCAGGTTTATTTAATAGTAACAGTAACCCATGGTAACTAGAGTAAAATGGTTGTCATCGGATGACTTCTAATATGAATTTTGATCTGTCATTTGTACTTTAATGTTGCTCTTTGCACTTGTCAAGTAATTTACCAAGCACAGGCAACTATTTGCCTTTCTCTTACATTACATTTAATGTGTTTTCTAGATGTTTTGCAAAAATTTTCAAAAGACCTACTCGAGCTATAGATGAACAGACATTTAAGGATATACCAACACTTGGAAATCTGTCCTGCTGACATCTAGGCTACATTAGGTTTTCTATTGCACTGCTGTTCAGTATCTGAGTTGCGACACGAGCCTTGCAAAAAAAAACCCATAAGCAAACCACTTCTGTATACAACTGCTTTTATCATGCAAATAACAAGCGTACATGGGCAAATTCCCTAGTCAGCATTTGAGTGAAATGCCATGCTGTATAGAAGGGGAAGCAATGAGGTTGGGGGGATAATGGGGGAGGGACACCAAGTGATTTTTTTCTCTCGGTCTCACCACTTCTAATTTAGCAGAAATGGGAGCTTAAAGAGGCACTGGGGACATATTCTATCATCCTTTTCTCTGCCATCAGCCCAACAAAGTAAGGCACATAGCAAGAGAAGGATGGGAAGGATAAAGTACAATACAACATAGGAGCGGTATAGGCTGACTAGCCTGCGGGAGAAGCAGAAAGCAGATGCAGATAAAAGCAATACCTGTAAAATATATATAAATTACATTGTTGTACAAAAGATAAAGCCATGAGCAAAGCTGTCAATTTAATCTTCAATGCTTGGGCATGAAAACTGCACTTTTATATTTTTAATAAAAACGTCACAAATGTGATCATTACTATGAATAGATACATGGATTAATGGATATAACTAGAATTGAGAATTTTAAAAAGATAAGTAAACCCATAGCAGGCGTGACAATGTTTGGAAGAATTTTCATGTACTAAGCAACCCTAAAGCCTCTCTGTCTTTGTGGTCTCATGGATAAGATCTGTTGGTTAGAGGATATAAGACATTCATTTAACCACTTGCTTACTGGGCACATTTACACCCCGTTCCTGCCCAGGCCAATTTTCAGCCTTCAGCACTGTCCCTCTTGGAATGACAATTGCGTGGTCATGTTACACTGTATCCATATGGGATGTTTATAATTTTTTTTAAACAAAAAAAAATAAAAAAATGTGAAAAAAAGTTTTCATAGTCTGTTATAAAATTTTGCAAACAGGTAATTTTTCACCTTCATTAATGTGCACTGATAAGGGTGTACTGATGAGCACTGATGGGCACTGATAGGCTGCACTGATATGCACTGATAAGGCGGCACTGATGGGTACTTATAGGTAGGACTGATTGGCACTAATAAGGCGGCACTGGTGGGCACTGATAAGGAGGCACTGATGAGGTGGCACAGATAGGTGACACTGATGGGCACTGATAGGTGGCACTGATAGGTAGCAATGATGGGTACTGAGAGGCGGCACTGAAGGGCGCTGAGAGGTGGCACTGGTAGGTGGCAAAGATGGGCACTTATAGGTGGCACCGATGGGCACTGATAGGCACTGGTAGTTGACACTGATAGGCAGCACTGATAGGTGGCACTGGTGGGCAATGGTAGGTACTGCTTAGCACCAGTGGCTCTCTGTGTATGGGACTGATGTCCCGTTTATACAAGCAGGTAATCGGCTTATTTTTTCTCCTAGCGCTATCAACTGGAGGAAAAATCAAGCCGATTTCCGGCTTCTCTTTACATTCTGTGATCAGCTGCCATTGGCTGATAGCTGATCACATGGTAAACGGCCGGGATAGGCTCCTTACTCCAATCTGTGATCAGCCGAGTCTCATGGACTCGCTGATCACAGATCGCCGCCCGTGCCCCACAGGGAGCGCGCAGGCAGTGCATTCACAGGAGGATGTACATAGACGCCCCCCTGTCAATTTTGGCCCGCGCTGTAGCCATCATTAGGCTACAGCACGGGTGGGAAGAGGTTTTTGTCATGAGCAATGGAACTGAACTGAGGTTCTACATTTGCATTCTCTATTGAAGCACAGTGACAAAAGGAAACACAATAATGAATCACCACAAAAAGATCAACTCAGTGCTTTAAATCTTTTGGTTCAATGAGGCTCCAATAAATTAGTAACAAGGAGTTTACAAAGCATTGGGTTTCTAGGTAAGGAGAGTACTGTCATACCTAAATACAACATGACTTTCTGTTTAAAGAACACAGAGCGTTACATGACAGTCCCAACTTTCTGCTCAGAGAGGATCAAGAAGAACAGTATTTGATAGTTAGCTCTTAGTGTAGAGGCACCAGGGGGGCAGATACAGCATCAGATCAATGCTGAATCTACATAAGTGAGTATGAAGAAAGAAAACTATTGGGACCAGCGCTACGGATAGTGTGGTAATCTACTAAGGGATAAAAAATTTGGGGGTGTAAGCTGCCACCAACTTTGGACTAGGGTACGGTATCAAAGTGTTATATGGGATGTTGGTTTGTGGCGCTACCCTTGCAAATAGTGGTGTGTATAATCTATGTAATGATATCTCTGTGAAAGTGCTAATGTGCATAAATTAGTAAATAAAAATTACAAAAAATGCAAAGATTAATACAAATGCAAATATGTGAATACCACTTCTTAAATAATCATTGCGTGCAATTTACTTATTAAAAAATGCTAGTGCTTATAAGTGCTGAAAAAAGTGCTAAGATATAAATGCAAATAATCCCCAATTGTGCATGAACATCCACTCACTACCCACCTGGGAAACTGTGATGTGGTGGGTTAACAAGACCCTATGTAAACAGCTTATAACAAAAAAAGTGCAAAAAGTGCAAAGCAATTAAGATAACATATTCAATCAATTAAAAAGATTTCCTATATTGCACCATTCAGTCCATATTGGCAGGCCTTTTAGTATTGAAGTGAATGTCCCAATGTGTCCACTATGCTGTGCCAACAAATAGTCAGTGTAGGTGTTACACCCTTCAGTGTTCACGGTGTCCTCACCCGTGGTCCCCAACTCTCCAGACAGACCTCCCCTTTCAACAGGGGTATAGAGTTTTGGGTACTGTCCTGCCCGTATTAGAATATCCCTGCTCTGGTATCCGATTCCTAGATGGGTCCAGTGTTTCTCAGGGAAAAAAGGATAGAATGCCCCATAGTGTAGTAATTCCAATCAATTATTTTATTAAAAGTAGTGACTCACAGTTGCAGAGTACAAAGATCAGCGTTATCGTGGTGCTTCCGTGTTCCACAGCCAAAAACCACAGTACCGGAAGTGACATTACATAATAATTCGTTATTACAACTTCATTTGGATAAGTGAGTATGATTGTTTATTTTTTTTTTTCAAACCCAATACTTTTAAGTGGCCTAGTAATTGTGGGTGACACACGCCAGAGGCAGCAGGCACAGTTGTGTGTGTGTGGGGGGTAAGATTGTTTTAAAGGCTACTATGTAAAATATCATAATTTCTGTTACTGGAGAATGACAAAAGTGGTGACATTTATGATGACCGTCTGTCCAGTAACAGATCATACTACTTTACAGTAACCCAACCTTATGAATATTGTGACTGTTGGAAAATAGAATGGTAGTACTATATGCGTTTGAACTGGCTAACCAGGTGTATATTTCACCGAATACAGTATACACTAGGGATGGAGTTGAACGTAAGTTTGACTCGAATAAATGGGCTTCCTCATCGGAACTTTGAGTTCCCGCATTAACATGGACTCTGAGAATTCCAATAAATCCCCTGCTGGCCGGGGGATTCAAACCCACAGGTTCTCACATTGCAAGCCTGGTATGCTACCACCTAAGCCACCGTTAGCTAAACAGACTCTCCCTAACTTTTATCTCACCCACTGTGTGTAGGGTGAGATAGGAATTAGCTAGTTAGGCAGGGAAAATGTGTTCAATTTAAGTGTGCTTGATGGTGGCGTAGCTGGTAGAATGCCAGGTATGCAATTGGGAGGTTGTGGGATCGCTTCCCCTGGCCAGCGGGTGATTTATAAGTAGAATTCTATAGATAATAATACATTGCCGGCAGGGAGAGAGATTTTTGCTTTTTACAGTTTGTCGAGATCAGATAGTGCAGTGTATACTACAAAGTTATGGATTTTAAGGGGAACCCCGCGCCAAAATTAAAAAAAAAACTGTGTGGGGCTCCCCATAGAATCCATACCAGACCCATATCCAAGCACACAGCCTGGCTGGCCAGGATGGGGGTGGGGCGAGCAAATGCCCCCCCCCCCCCTCCTGAACCAAAGCAGGCCACATGCCCTCAACAGGGGGGGGTGGGTGCTTTGGGGCAGGGGGGAAATAAGGAAAAATAAATAGGAAAAAAAAACGTAAAGTGCCCCATCCCTCCAAGATCACGCGCATTTTGCTGAGATCGTTAGAGTAAGAGCAATAATTCTAGACCTCCTCCATAACTTTAAATTGGTAACCTGTAGAAGTTTTGAAAGCATCGCCTATGGAGATTTTTAAGTAGCATTGTTTCTTGCCATTACACTAGCGTGCGCAATTTCGAACCATGACCTATTGGGTATCTATATACTTCATGTAACATTATCTTTCACATTATACAAAAACATTGGGCTAACTTTAGTGTTTTGTTTTTTATTAATTCATAAAACTGCAATTCAAAAAAATTGCGTTTGAAAAATTTGTGCGCAAATACCGTGTGACATAAAAAGTTTCACTGACCGCCATTTTATTCCCTAGGATCTCTGTTAAAAAAATTTTTAAATGGACATGAATAACAAATTGCAGATGAACTTCAGCTAACACTTTTAAAGCCATTGCAGCAGCCATTTTTTTCTTCCTTTTGGGTAAAGGTTTTACATAAATGAATAAAAGCTCACCATTGTAAACACTCCCATCATTGTTAACCTTTTGAGCTCTGGAAGGTTTTATCCCCCCTCATGACCAGGCCATTTTTTTGCTATTTGGCATTGCGCTACTTTACCTAGCAAATGCGCGGTCATGCAACACTTTTTCAAATAAAATGTATTTAATTTTTTCACACAAATCAAGCTTTCTTTTTGTGATTTGTTTACTACTGAGTTTTTTATTATATAAACAAAAAAAATTTATAAAATGATATTTTCTACTTTCTAATATAAAAATATATTACGTAGAGTCAAATTTCTTCATAAATTTAGGCCAAAATTAATTTTGCTGCATACCTTTGGTAAAAGAAAATCCCAATAAGTATAGTATATTAATTGGTTTGTGTTATAGCGTCTATAAACTATGGTAAATATTTTTGAAAACTGATCAATTCTGACTCATTTATTTAGGCCCTAAAACGCCAGAACAGTACAATTACCACCCAAATTATTCCTTTTTGAAAAGTAGACAGTCTAAGGTATTAAGCAAGGGGCAAGTTTATTTTTCAATTGTAATTTATAGAAAAAAAACTTTACTGTTTTCTTATTTTTTAATTCAAAAAAGTGTATTTATTCCAAAAAAAATGATCTCCATTTTATTCTCTAGGTTCTCTGCTAAAAAAAAAAAAATATATATATATATATATCATGTTTTGGGGTTCTAATTTTCTAGCAAAAAATACTGATTTCAACTTGAAAACAACAAGTGTCAAAAATAGTCCTGGTCCTTAAGTGGTTAAGCCACACCCTATATCTAGCACATTGCAAAGCATGTCCACTTTTTGCATGTGCTGTATATTGTCTTTTTCTTGAGGAAGGGGGTCCAACTTATGATCTTGCATGCAGGTCCACTGCATTCAGCAAATGCTCCTGCTAACAATAATATGTGTACTGAGAATACTCCTGGAACCCCATGATATTTAATTTGATAGCCAGCAATCAAAGCCAGAGGCTAAGCTCATTGTCCCTAACTCACAGACCAGTCTGGGAGTGTATGAGATAGAAAGGTGATTTTGCTTTTATTTAAGAGCAGTGGGCTCAGGGTTGTATATCCTGCCCTTGTGATTTTTTAAACCATAGCTCTGGGTAATCTATGTGAATTAAAAGGATAATAACAACCTTTGTTGCAGATTCCTACCTTTTTGTTATTCCTGTTTGTTCCTCTGTGCTAAATGGGTCTAATGGGAGTGTTTTTAAAATTATTAGTCAGCTGTGAAGCTGCAGAGCACTAATGAGGGAATCTGCTGGGTCTGCATCCCTTTAGACGCCTTCCTATTGGGAGTATCTCACCAAAAATGACATTTTTGTTGCAGGGGATGCCTGAAATCGGACTTGTATCTTAGGCAGACTTCTGGGAAAATCAGTGAGCCAATCACACAAGCAGGAAATTATGTTTCTGGGGTGTGGTCAGTACACATTCTGTCTACAGAACAACTCCAGGTAGCCATATGGCATTGCATTTTCAGAAAATTACAGTGGCTGCAGATTGAAAAGGAAAGGTCATTTTTAATAATGCAGAGAAAAGAGGGGAGGGCGGTGTGGAGTGACAGAGGATCACTGTTGGTGACACCTACAGATAACCTCCTTTACATCCCAGGTCCAGCAAAAAATTTCCTGTTGGCCCCATAAGACCAGAGAGCCACCGCAACCATAAAATATGGACACAAACTGGGAAGAGTGAGGGGACAAAGAGGTGTCACCTCAGAGGGTTGCTTAAGAAGAAGGGATGTTCGAATCTGATAATGTAAAAATATTATGAAGACTTTATTGTGAAAAATTGACAGAATAACATCTGGTACACAGTCCACCCAAATAGGGGGGGCAATGATACCACTGAGGATCAGAACTCATGTGCAAACAGTAATACAGAAGACAACATGTAAAACAATCACAAAGACACACGCGCCTTATCGCACACTCATCACCCAGGATCTAATCAGCATGTAACTCAGCATGCAGCAGTGTTTAGTCCTTGCGGACCATATCCCTGCTGAAGCTAGCTGAGTACACACTGAAATGCCAGCTATAAGGGAGAAAACCACAGCAAACTGTCTCCCAGTGTGTAGAAATTGCTGGAGCCCACATAGAAGGACCAATAAATGTGGCTGGTGTTATTGAGTTGGAGGTATCAAGTAATGAAGATACTTGGTAATGGTCACTGCTGATGTCCCTGTGTACATAACACTGGTAAAAATGATGATCAATGAACATAAAGCCAAAACCCAGCCAGTGATGTATGGTGAATGAATCACTAATTGAAGACACTTGGGGTTTATTGTGGTGAAGTTCCTCCTCACCTATGCTGGATGGCAGGGCAGGGTGGACTGTACTGGAGAACTCACTGCTAGTCCTCAAGAGAGACATGGTACATCAGGAGACTTGTAACAAAGGTAAGTGCATTATCAGGGGACAAGCAGGGTACTAAAAAGTCCAGCCTGTGCTGTGGGGGAGGGGAGACCCAACGGTACAAAGAGTGTGGGCATAAGCTGCAAATATGGATCCGACTGATTCAAGATATTCAAGGGGAGAGGTAAACAATCTTGCTGGCAAGTCACCGTAACAGACTCAAATGCAGGTGGCTATAGTAAAGTTCCAGGTGGTGCTGATAGGTATATCCTATATGGAGTATAAGGAACACTCTTACCACATACTGCAGTCTAATCGATCAAGGGATCAAAGGAATGTCTATTGCCGACTCTCCATCCCCTGTGATTTGAAGAAATTCCATAGTCCGGAGCAGCTATGCACGCCACAGTACCTCGCCAATGTTGTGGAATAATCAAATCCCGCGGTCTCCAAGCGTCTCCCCACTCTGGCCGGAAGTCGGGTTCTTCATAGCCGGATGTAGTATCCCGTCATCACTAAAGCTCAGCTCGGCAAAGATATCACTCCGGGTGAAGGGGGGGCGGAGGCGCGTGACATCGACGCGTTTCGCGTGCGTGACGCACGCTTCTTCAGGACGTCATTGCGCATGCCGGGATCCCTTTTTATAGGGCATTTCGATTGTTAATTGTTCCCAGGAGGGAAACAGAGAATAAATGTCCTGGCGAATTACATGTAAAGCACCATGTATGTTTATGATAGTGTTTAAAATAAACTTCTAAAACTATGCTAAATCTACATAGAACAATTTGCGAAAGTTATACATATAGATAAGTATTAAAAGAGTCATTAACTCATTTTGGTAGGAATACCTTAAATGACAGTTGGACACACAAAGGCCAATCTATTAGGCATAAGGAGCCATATTGAAGTAGAAGTGAATACAATAAAGTAGGTCTGAAAAATTCCCAAGCCTGAGCTAGAATAGCCCGGCTTGAGCATAAGTAAAATTAACATAGGAAAAAAGATGATTGTTTTACATGTTGTCTTCTGTATTACTGTTTGCACATGAGTGCTGATCCTCAGTGGTATCATTGCCCCCCCTATTTGGGTGGACTGTGTACCAGATGTTATTCTGTCTTCATAATATTTTTACATTATCAGATTCGAGCATCCCTTCTTCTTAAGAAACCCTCTGAGGTGACACCTCTTTGTCCCCTCACTCTTCCCAGTTTGTGTCTTAATTTTTAACATTCAATTACAATAAGACTTGTGTCGCAATTGAATACACTTTATGGTTTTTTATTTATTTGCTATTTTTTCCCCCCACGAAAGTGGAGTTACCCTTTAAGGCTGCACTCAATGGTCTAATGTTCTTTTTCAGCCTAACTATGTTAACTATATAATATGTCTATGAAGTACTATACCTTCTTATTAAATGTTGCCCAAATAAGGTAATGGCATATCCTCACTAGGAATGTTAACCCCTTTGCACCGCCTGTACACATATATTGAATGCGGCCTCAATGAAGTGGCTCTTCCTCCATGAGGCTGCATATTTGCATACATATGTTTGTGCTGGGAGCACCCTGGGTCTCATACTAATCATCGGGAACCAGGAATCCCAGTTCCTGATCACCTGATCGCTGTGATAGCCTCTGATTGACCATTACAGTGATCAGTCACAGTGTAGTCCGCCCCTGTATTTTTTTTCTCCTCTGAATGGAGAGAACGATACATTTTATCTTTCTCTCTTTGCTAGGGGAGAAAAATGTAAGCAAACAAGCGTGTGTAATAAAAAAAAGGTTTGATCTAGGTCAGGGTTAGTGTTGGACCCAAGTTGGTTTATTTTAGATAGGCTCTTGGCCCACAAGTCTTCTATTGCAAATCAGTACCAAGAGGTGGGATACAAAATACTCTCAAGATGGTACTGTGTTCCATAAAATGGATTGCAACATTCCAAATACTTGTTGTCACTGCAACCAAGCAGTGGGCCCAATGTCCTATATCTGCTGGTATTGCCTCATATTGAAGCCCTTTTGGAAGGATGTGACAACCACTATCAAACATTTGACATCAGTTGACCTCAGTGGGAACCCAGCCGCATGTCCCCTTCACGTGATGGACAGACACATCCGGAAATGCAAACAATCACTCACAATCCATCTTGTAAATGTGGCCAAGGCCTGCATCCTATCGCTCTGGAGACAGACACAGCCGCCAACTAATGGTCCTGTGGTATTCCAAAATCAACAACATGGAAAAAATGACTGCCACCCTAAACAACACAGAGGAAACCTTTTGGAGAGGTGGAGGCCCTTTTGATATTTCACTTGTACTGATGGCTACTTGCAGGCTCTATCCCAATCTGAGTCAGCCTCCAGACATGCCACCTGACTGCCTCAGTTTGTGGACCTTGAGGTGTGTAAGGCCCATGAAAAGTGACCCTCTGGTTTTCTTTACATCTTTTCTCCTCTTCTCCCTATCCCTTACTTGCTTCTCTTCTTTCCCCCACCCTCCTTCTTATTTGTTAGACTACCCCATCCATGATTTCAAACCGACTGTACTTTTAGAAGCTATGTGCGGTGGGTACAATTGGATGAAAGATGTTTTATTCTTTGTTTGGTTTATTTTACTTTCACCAATACTTTTTCTTGTGCAGTGCATAACTACCATGAGACCATTTACAGGTTCTAGTCTAATGCCCCGTACACACGTGCAGATTATCTGCAGACTTTTGTCTGCAGACTTACCTTTTCTATGTAGTGCAAGGGCCTGCCGGATTGCATACAAATTGAAAGTGTTTAGGTTTGACCTCATATTATATGGTTTTGGTAAGTCTACAGACAAAAGTCTGCAGATAATCTGCACGTGTGTATGGGGCATTAGCCAAGTTATGATCTGCTCTTGACCTAGGTTGACCCAGGCTTGCCTATCTGAGCATTATTTCTGGATATGTGGATTGGATGTGGATTTTTAAATTGCTTTGCTCACCTTTGTTCTTTGTGTTTTTTCTTTTTTTAATTTTCAAAAAAACGTTGTAATTAATGGCTGGTTGCAACTGTGTTATTGTGCCTTGTGTGCCATGAGTTATGCATAATGTTTGTAATATGCAAAGCCATAAATAAATAATTAAATAAAAAAATTGTATTGAAGACAATGTGTTTTAGGTAGGATAAAAAAACAAAATGCGTAATATTGTTTCTGGGCCCTACTACAGGTACAAACGACAAATAACATACACATCTGATATCACTGTGATCATCAAGAGCAGAAGAATTTATTTTTGGTTGTTCTTTGGTGGAAAGTTATGGTAATAGCAAGAAGTATTCAGCTAAACTAAAAAAAAAACCAATGCACCATTTGAGATGGGCTAGGAACTATGGACTATGGGATTGCAGTATACAGTACATAGAATAGTGTACATGAGTGCAACTAACGTGCACTGCTCATTCCAAACAGATACAAGTGAGGGGGAAACCTAGTGAATCAGGAGCTCACAGAAGACATTACAGGGGGGGGGGGGGGGCAGAAAAACACAGCAGGAAACAATAGTATAGAAAATAATAGGGCTATTAAAGTAGAAGTTCAGGCAAAACCTAACTAACGCTAAACCTGCTTTCTGAGACATTCTAAACCTAATCAATCTAACCCTGTAAAGCAAAAATAGCTGTACTTACCTATTTTACAGCCGGTTCGGTCCCAGCATCAGCTGTCAGCAGGGGCTTTAGTGTGGAGGCGGTTGCAGGAGAGGGAGCTGACAACGGAAGCCCCATAGTAACTCTATGGGTGACATCACTTCCCAGGCATTTCAAAGCCATTGTCAGTTCTCTCCTGTGTACAGCTTCTGCTGCTGGAGACTAGACTGGATCAGCTGCAGAATAGGTAAGTACTAGGGATAGACCAGTATGGTTTTTTCAGGGCTGATACCGATATCAATATTTTGGTCACAACGTATCGGTATAGGCCGATATGGGCCGATATTTTGTACATTTAATGTTTTGAAAAATAAAGACAATTTTTGACACAAATCTGGTACTGAACATGTTAATTTTTATTTAATGCTTAATGGTTGGCTTACTGGCACCCTGTGGAGGGTGGCTGGCTGGCTGGTACCCTGTGGTGGGTGGCTGGCTGGCTGGCTGGCACCCTGTGGTGGGTGGCTGGCTGGCTCCCTGTGGTGGGTGGTTGGCTTGCTGCCACCCTGTGGGGGATGGCTGGCTGGCTGGCACCCTGTGGTGGATGGCTGGCTGGCTGGCACCCTGTGGTGGGTGGCTGGCTGGCTGGCACTCTGTGGTAGGTGGGTAGCTGGCACAGGGGCTGTGGGTGGCTGGCTGGTACAGGGCCTGTGGGCGGCTGGCTGGTACAGTACCTGTGGCTGGCTGGTACAGGGCCTGTGGATGGGTGGCTGTTTGGCACCTTGTCTGTGGGTGGCTGGCTGTCTGGCATCCGGTGGTGGGTGGCTGGCTGTCTGGCACCCTGTGGTGGGTGGGTGGCTGGCTGGCACAGGGGCTGTGGGTGGCTGGCTGGTATAGGGCCTGTGGGTGGCTGGCTGGCTGGTACAGTGCCTGTGGCTGGCTGGCATAGGGCCTGTCGTGGCTGGCTGGCTCGCTGGTACAGTGCCTATAGCTGGCTGGCTGGTACAGGGCCTGTGGATGTGGGTGGCTGGCTGGCACCGGGCTGCTGTGGGTGGGTGTATGGCTGTGATACACTCCCGCGAGACTAGTCCCAACTCCAGATGAGGCTGTCCAAGGCGAGGGAGGCAGAATGACGTCACAAAAATATCGGCAATATTGGCCAGTTCCGGGGCCGATATTGATATATCGGGGAAAATGCATATCGGCCCCCGATATATCAGCCTTGCCGATAATCGGTCTATCCCTAGTAAGTACAGTGAATTTTTCTTTACAGGGTTTGATAGATTAGGTTTAGAATGTGGTAAAGATCAGGTTTAGCGTTAGTCAGGTTTTGCCTGAACTTGCACTTTAATCACTTGAGCTCCAGAAGAATTTACCCCCTTCATGACCAGGCCATTGTTTGCTATTCAGCTCTACGCTATTTTAACTGGTAATTGTGCGGTCATGCAACGCTGTACCCAAACTAAATTGATATAATTATTTTTTCACACAAATAGAGCTTTCTTTTGGGGATATTTAATCGCCACTGTTTTTTTTTTTTATATTTTGCGATTGTTTTGAAAACAAATAAAACAATATTTTTTACTTTCTGCTATTAAACATATCTAATAAAAAAATTCTAATTTCTTCATACATGGCCAAAATGTATTCTTCTACAAGTCTTTGATAAAAAAAAAAAAAAATCCCAATAAATGCATATTGATTGGTTTGCATGAAAGTTAGAGCGCCTACAAACTATGGTATATACTGTATATTTGAATTTTTTTATACTACTAATGGTGGCGATCAGCAACTTATAATGGGGCTGCGAAAGTGTGATGGCCAATCTAATGCTGGGGGAAACTGAATAACTGCCACTGACATCACCAGTGACAGTAATACAGTGATCAGTGATAATAATATACACTATCACTGTACTAATGACACTGGCTGGGAAGGGGTTAATATCTAGGACGATCAAGGGGTTAAATATGTGCCCAACTATGTGTAATGTGTGTGAAGTGTGCTGCTTTTTACTAAGAGATCTCTCAGTTTCTCATCCCTGCTATGCAGAGATGAGAAACTGACAGAATATTCTCTCTGTATAAAGCTCTGTGTTGTATACCAACACAGAGCTCTGGGCTGTGATTACATGTGAATCATTGGCCGGGACTTGCTGACAGGCTTTCATTGTGTACAATCTAAACCTAGAAGTAGGCAGCGATGTATGGGTACCTTGCTTTGCCCACAGCGGCCGCTCGCCCGCAGAACATTGCGGGCGGGCAGGGGGCAAGTGGTTAAGTACTGGGTGTGTATGGATTATTTTTGGAGAATAGGGATATCATTTAGAGTCACTTTATTAGCTGTGATTGTGTGACAATAATGCACTCCAACGCTTATATCTGCTGCATAGCGTACAGCTCCACAATAGTATGTTCCTATTATCCAATTACAAAAGATATTCATTTGCAAATATAATACTTGTAAAAATTGAAAAAAAAAAAAAACTGTGGCTCTGTTTTACAGCGTGCTTTCCTTTCTTTTTCCTGTTTTAGCAACAGCTCCATCGCTTTGCCTTTAATTTTGATCCTGCAAATGTTTTCTCTGCAGGGCAAGACAGTAACACAACAGACATAATTCCTTTGTAATGGCTGCTTTTACACTTTTTTTTCCTTTCCTTTTCCATTTCTACATAAGTTTCGGACTTTACATTTGTATCTCATTTAGAATTCTGAGAGCCTGGTGTACAAAATGGCGCAACATACAGCAGCCAGCAGGGGGTAAATGAGAGATCAGAAATGACTTATTGTAGTATTTACATTCCCAGATTCGCACAAAGGCTGAAAAAAAAAAAGTAACAAACCGCTTAATTTCATTGAGCCCTAGGGTGCTGGGTGGTAAATCAGTGTTTGTAACGCAGATTTAAAAACAGAGCAGGCAAATACTGCAAACAGAGAGACCGACAATTTTGCTAGCATCAGGGCGTGAAATTTCAGATATAAAAATTGCCTGTTTATAGCCTTATGGAGCCGGGCCTGGACATATTCAGTTTTGTGCTTTTGGAAAGATAAGTATGTTGCTTAGCATTAATCTAATGGATACTTGTTTAACATGACAGGACTTTGCAATGGCTCTATTCAGCATTGCTGGCACTCTTACTGTAACAGGGATCAGGTCCTCAAATATTACCTTAACCTGTTCAGTGCCATACTCCATACAATGGTACAATAGAAATCTTAATGAAAACCTGTTACATTTCTTAAAGTTGCACTTCAGGGTAAGCAAATATTGTCTAAATGTAAAAGGTATTTGTATTCTTACTTAAATTGTACTGTCCATTGTGTATTTTTTCCAGATCTCTGCAGTAATCCAGTATGAAATTTTTGTGCAAGGGCTAATTGTAATAAAGACCAGTCACTGCTGCTCTCTGTCCTTGTGCAGGGTGACTGGTCTTGTAAGCAGTCCCCTGATTCACTGCCAGCAGCAGTCCTGCTAGCCCAGGGCACCCCCATCATCCTCTTACTAGACCAGGACCAAGATGGGATACCCAACACTTGAACAATGGAGGAACTGCTCTATCTTGGTTACTTGATTGAATGTTTTACTGTGAACATGAACAGGGTGCCAAGTTTTCTTCAGTCAGGTTAGGTATAACCTACTACTTTTCATCAGTCAATAACATTACAGTCCATTTTTAGTTAAATTTAACAAGGGGGGTGCCAGCCAGCCCTTCCACCTTTTCTTCTTTTCCCTATTATGGGCTCTCTTCCATTTCCTACTCTAGGCCTACCACTTCCCCAGAGAAGCATACTGCATCAACAGTCCATAACTCACATGGCAGCTTACAGCAGGTTACCATTTCCTACCAACTTTCTGACGCTTCCTCACCCAAGTCCAAAATGTATAAGGGAAAGAGATAACCCAACCCACATTACACACCCCAGGGTCAGGGGCGAGGCTCCCCATGAAGGGATACTAACCCCTACTTACAGGTCTTGTGTCTACCCACTTGTAGGTTTCTGTAGGCAGCCTGTAGCCGGTGGTCCTGCTGAGTGAGTCTCTCCCACACAGGCTATGTACATCACAGTGATAATGTCACCATCACATTTCCAAGGTAATAGCTAGGTTTCTAAAGAAATTTGATAATCATAATTTATATTGTTTGTGGCTTTTTGTGCTAGGGTTTCGTTTTAAGTGTATCTAACAATAAAGCCATCCGGATCACTTTTACTGAAAATTTCTGAGCCTGGTAAAAAGACGGTACCAATCTCACAGCTACAGCCATGAGTTTGTTTTAATCATCCAAGGTCCAGGCCATTTAGAAACTGCACTATGGACATCACGTTGGTATTACCCCTAATACATTGCATAGGTTTGCTTTAAAGTGGTTGTAAACCCTCTCCTATACCCGGTGAAGTGAATAGCCTCAGGTGAAAAACAGAGATGAAACAAATCCTCCTGCATAGGTTTTACTTGTAAACAGTATCTGTTGTTTTTCCCCTTCTACACTCTTTGAAAAGTGTAGATCATGTTAGAAATCTTTCTTCCTCTTTCAACAGCACAAAGGGGTGGGTGGGGAGACTTTACATACACTGTGTGACAGCTGATTGGAGGAAAGGGGCAATCACATAGGTAGAGGAAAGAAGGAACATGCAGAGCTGTCAGGGTCCGGACTGGCGGCAGATGACTGCACTAGAGGTGGATCCTCTGTGTCAGTGAGGGATTGGCGTGGACCGTACTAGAGGACCGGTTCTAAGTTACTACCGGTTTTCACCAAAGCCCGCCGCAAGGCGGGATGGACTTGCTGCGGCGGTAGCAACCAGGTTGTGTCCCCCGGTAACGGCTCAACCTCACTGGCAGCTGAGACAGGCGTGGTACAATAGGACAAGGCAAAGGCAAGGTCAGACGTAGCAGAAGGTCAGGGCAGGCGGCAAAGGTTCAAAGTCAGAGGTCAACGGCAGAAGGTCAGATACACAGGCAAGGCAAACACAAATCGCTTTCTCAAGGCACTAAGGCAACAAGATCCGGCAAGGACAGGAAGGGGGAGTGGGTTTATATAAGAAACAGGAAACAGGTAACAGGAAACAGGAAACAGAAAACAGGTCACAGGAAACAGGAAATAGGTCACAGGAAACAGGAAACAGGTCACAGGAAACAGGAAACAGGAAGGGAGGTTTGGACCAGGCACCAATTGCTGGTGAACAGGCCCCTTAAATTTCAAACAACCGGCGCGCGCGCCCTATGGTGCAGGGGCGCACGCGCCGGGAACCACGTGAGCGGGGAGCGGAGGAAGGAGCCTGAGCGGGCACAGGTGAGTGGATCTGGAAGGTACGCCGCGAGCGCTCCAGTCCAGAAGCAGGGACCGGAGCGCTCAGCGTTACAGTACCCCCCCTTTGGTCTCCCCCTCTTTTTGGTACCCAGAAACCTGTGGATGAGCTCCTTGTCGAGGATATTGGACTCGGGCTCCCATGACCTCTCTTCAGGACCACAATTCTCCCAGTCAACAAGAAATTTTTTTTTACCTCTGATGACCTTGGAGGCGAGGATCTCTTTTACTGAGAAGACGTCAGAGGACCCAGAGACAGGAGCAGGAACGGTGACCTTGGGGGAAAATCGGTTAAGAATGAGAGGTTTGAGAAGGGATACATGAAAGGAGTTAGGAATACGGAGAGAGGGAGGAAGATGGAGTTTGTAAGAGACAGCTGGGTCCGCGTTTGGCTTTTGATTCTAAAAGGCACGAGGTAACGCGGACCCAGTTTGTAGCTGGGGACCCGAAACCGGATGTATTTGGCAGAGTCACCAGGGGCAAAGACAGGAGGAGTTCTTCTTTTTTTATCAGCATGTCTCTTCATGCGAGAAGCGGCCAGGGTGAGCGACTTTTGAGTTTCTTTCCAGATGGAGGAGAAGTCCAGGGTCAAGTCATCAACGGCAGGAACTCCAGAAGAGGTGGGAATGGGGAGGGGGGCAGCGGGTGACGGCCGTACACCACAAAAAACGGAGATTTGGTGGATGACTCAGAGTCTCTAAAATTATATGAGAATTCGGCCCAGGGCAACAGGTCGACCCAATCATCCTGACGGGAGGAGACGAAGTGTCGTAGATAGTCACCAAGGATCTGGTTAACCCTCTCCACTTGTCCATTGGACTGAGGGTGGTAGGCGGAAGAAAAGTTCAATTAGATTTTTAATTGGGTGCAGAGTGCTCTCCAAAATTTTGAGATAAACTGAACGCCTCTATCAGAGACGATATGTGTTGGAAGACCATGGAGACGGAATATGTGTAAAAAGAATTGCTTCACCAGCTGTGGCGCAGAAGGGAGACCAGGAAGCGGGACAAAATGTGCCATTTTGGAAAATCTGTCAACAATCACCCATATGACTGTGTTGCCATGGGATACGGGAAGGTCAGTGACGAAGTCCATCGTTATGTGGGACCAAGGCTGTTCGGGCACTGGCAGAGGGAGGAGAAGACCTGCAGGCCTCTGGCGGGGAGTTTTGTCACGTGCGCAGACAGTACAGGCCCGAACGAACTCCGTTACATCTCTCTCAAAGGAAGGCCACCAATAGTGTCTGGCAATTAGGTGAGTCGTCTTTTTAATTCCAGCGTGACCCGCCAGGTGAGAGGAGTGACCCCATTTGAGAGTCCGGAGGCGAAGACGTGGAGGAACATATGTTTTCCCTGGAGGAACTGGTACCAGTGAAGCAGGGGCAGTTGAAATCAGACACTCAGGAGGAATGATGTGTTGAGGAACGGTTTCATCTTCGGAGGCATCGGTGGAGCGTGATAGGGCATCCGCCCTAATGTTCTTATCAGCAGGACGAAAATGGATCTGGAAAGTGAATCGGGCAAAGAACAATGACCACCTGGCCTGGCGCGAATTAAGGCACTGGGCAGACTGAAGGTACGAGAGATTTTTGTGGTCAGTGTAGATGGTGATAGGATGAAGGGATCCTTCCAGGAGATGTCTCCATTCCTCTAGTGCCAACTTAATGGCTAGTAGTTCACGGTCTCCAATGGCATAGTTCTTTTCTGGAGGGGAAAAAGTTTTTAAGAAGAAGCCGCAGGTGACATTTCTTCCTTTAGCGGACTTTTGAAGAAGAACCGCTCCGGCTCCCACAGAGGAGGCATCTACTTCCAGGAAGAATGGTTTCAGCGGATCGGGCCTAGACAAGACTGGAGCGGAGGCGAAGGCGGTCTTAAGGCAAGTAAAGGCTTCTTCCGCTTGGGGATGCCAGGATCTCGGAGTCGCTTCCTTCTTGGTTAGTGCCACAATAGGCGCCACAATAGTGGAGAAGTGGGGGATGAACTGGCGGTAGTAATTGGCGAATCCGAGGAAGCGCTGGATAAAGCGAAGTCCCGAGGGGCGTGGCCAATTCAAGACTGCGGAGAGCTTGTCGGGGTCCATTTGAAGACCTTGTCCAGAAACTAGGTATCCCAGAAACGGAAGGCAGCTACGTTCAAAGAGGCATTTTTCAATTTTGGCGTAAAGATGGTTAACACGGAGACGCTGGAGCACTTGACAAACATGGAGACTGTGTTCTTCTAGAGTGGAGGAGAAGATAGTATGTCGTCAAGATAGACCACTACAGAGGTATACAACAAGTCCCAGAAGATCTCATTGACAAAGTCTTGGAAGACTGCAGGAGCATTGCACAGGCCAAAGGGCATGACAAGATACTCGAAGTGGCCATCTCTGGTATTGAAAGCGGTTTTCCACTCATCTCCTTCACGGATTCTGATGAGGTTGTAAGCGCCCCTGAGGTCAAGCTTAGTGAAGACCTTTGCTCCGCGCAAACGGTCAAAGAGCTCCGAGATGAGAGGCAGCGGGTAGCGATTCTTTGCCGTGATTTTGTTGACACCGCGATAATCAATACAAGGGCGTAGTGACCCATCTTTTTTGGCAACAAAAAAGAATCCTGCTCCGGCAGGAGAAGAAGACTTCCTGATGAAACCTTTCTCAAGATTCTCCTGAACGTACTCCGACATGGCCTTGGTTTCAGGAGCGGAGAGAGGGTAAATCCTGCCACGAGGTGGTGTGGTACCAGGAAGTAAGTCAATGGGGCAAGGGGGAAGGGTCTATGTGGTGGTAAGACCTCTGCCTGTTTTTTGCAAAATACGTCAGCAAAGTCTTGATAGGCTTTAGGAAGGCCGAGCAAAGGAGAGGAGATTTGTCTGGTGGGTACCGACTTGAGGCAACGAGTGTGGCAGGTAGGGCCCCATGATTTAATGTCCCCAGAGGTCCAGTCGAGGGTAGGAGCATGGCGCTGGAGCCAAGGCAAGCCAAGAAGGATGTCAGAAGTGCAGTTAGGCAAAACAAAAAATTCAATCGTCTCTTGGTGGAGAACCCCTATGGTCATGAGCACGGGTTCTGTGCGGTAACGCACGGTGCAGTTCAGATTCTCTCCGTTAACTGTGGAAATAAAGAAGGGCTTGACGAGACGGATAACAGGGATGTTAAACCAGTTGATGAAGGAGGCTTTAATGAAGTTTCCTGCAGAACCAGAGTCCAAGAAGGCCTCCGCAGAGAAGAAGACTTTAGTGGCTGGAGAAATTCGTACTGGAACGATCAGGCGTGGAGAGGAAGAATTTACACCCAGTGACGCCTCTCCCACGTTCACTAGGTGCGAGCGTTTCCCGGACGCTGAGGACGAAGAGGACAGTCCTTTAAGAAGTGTTCAGAGCTCGCACAATATAGACATAAGTTCTCGTTCCTCCGGCGAGACCTCTCTTGTTGGGTCAGGCGAGACCGATTCACTTGCATGGCCTCCTCGGTGGAAGGCACAGTAGCAGACTGCAAAGGGTGCTGGAAGAGAGGAGCCAGGCGTGGGTATCGCCTGACGTGAACAAGATCTTTTTCCTGGCGGAGCTCTTGACGCCTTTCAATGTAGCGCATATCTATGCGAGTAGCCAAGTGGATAAGTTCAGTCAGGGAGGCAGGTATTTCTCGTGCGGCCAGACAATCCTTGATATGGCTGGATAAACCCTTTTTAAAGGTCGCGCAGAGAGCCTCGTTGTTCCAGGCCAATTCGGAGGCCAGAGTGCGAAATTGTATAGCATATTTGCCCACTGTAGAGTCTCCTTGGACGAGGTTCAGCAAGGCTGTTTCCGCGGACGAGGCACGGGCAGGTTCCTCGAAGACACTGCGGATTTCAGAAACAAAGGACTGGACAGAGTTAGTGGCAGGATCGTTGCGGTCCCAAAGCAGTGTGGCCCAGGCCCAGACCAAGGCCTTCCCAGATAATAAACTGACCATGAAAGCCACCTTAGACCGTTCTGTGGGAAACTGGTCTGACAACATCTCTAGGTGCAGGGAACATTGGGACAAGAATCCCCGGCACATCTTAGAGTCTCCATCAAACTTGTCCGGGAGAGATAAGCGGACTCTAGCGGTAGCAGCAGCAGCTCGGGGAGGAGGAGATGCAGAAGCTGGCTGTGACGGCAGAAGCTGTTGAATCATGGCGGTCAACTGCGTGAGTTGTTGTCCTTGTTGGGCAATCTGCTGGGACTGCTGGGCAACCACAGTAGTGAGGTCAGCGAGACTAGGCAGCGGCACATCAGCGGGATCCATGGCCGGATCTACTGTCAGGGTCCGGACTGGCGGCAGATGACTGCACTAGAGGTGGATCCTCTGTGTCAGTGAGGGATTGGCGTGGACCGTACTAGAGGACCGGTTCTAAGTTACTACCGGTTTTCACCAGAGCCCGCCGCAAGGCGGGATGGACTTGCTGCGGCGGTAGCAACCAGGTCGTGTCCCCCGGTAATGGCTCAACCTCACTGGCAGCTGAGACAGGCGTGGTACAATAGGACAAGGCAAAGGCAAGGTCAGACGTAGCAGAAGGTCAGGGCAGGCGGCAAAGGTTCAAAGTCAGAGGTCAACGGCAGAAGGTCAGATACACAGGCAAGGCAAACACAAATCGCTTTCTCAAGGCACTAAGGCAACAAGATCCGGCAAGGACAGGAAGGGGGAGTGGGTTTATATAAGAAACAGGAAACAGGTAACAGGAAACAGGAAACAGGTCACAGGAAACAGGAAATAGGTCACAGGAAACAGGAAACAGGAAGGGAGGTTTGGACCAGGCACCAATTACTGGTGCACAGGCCCCTTAAATTTCAAACAACCGGCGCGCGCGCCCTATGGTGCAGGGGCGCACGCGCCGGGAACCACGTGAGCGGGGAGCGGAGGAAGGAGCCTGAGCGGGCACAGGTGAGTGGATCTGGAAGGACGCCGCGAGCGCTCCAGTCCAGAAGCAGGGACCGGAGCGCTCAGCGTTACAGTACCCCCCCTTTGGTCTCCCCTCTTTTTGGTACCCAGAAACCTGTGGATGAGCTCCTTGTCGAGGATATTGGACTCGGGCTCCCATGACCTCTCTTCGGGACCACGAGAGCTCCAGTCCAGAAGCAGGGACCGAAGCGCTCAGCGTTACAAGAGCTGTATAATGAATAGTAAAGCTCCCTGCTTATCTCCCTCTAAGCTCCCTCCCCGACACAAATTTTCAGCTACTGTTATCTCATGTGTCACAGAATATGTCAGAAGTGACTCATGCTAATAACAGAGGAATGAAGCACCAGAGAGAAACGGCACTTAGAGCTTTGGAGTGAGATAGGTAAACATTATATGTGCTTAGTTAAACTTTCATGAATGGGATTTACAACCACTTTAACACTTTAAATAAAGGAATCAAAAGAGAAAGCCCACTGTATGCATCTAACGATCCTGTCGTGTTTCCCAGCAGATACACCAGTGTAAGGTTCCTGCTCTTGGACCACCTACCCTATTGTCCATTGCTTAGACAAAACAAAGTTCAAGAATAATTTATATTTAATGACAACTATAATCTAGTTAACAGGCAAAATGTTTATGTCAAATTATTAAGAGTACACTTCATTCAAATCTATACATTTAATATGAAAGTTTATGCATGAGGCTCAACTCATTTAAAATTAGTGTTTTTCATCCTGGTAACGCTTGACATCAAATGCCCAGTCTCTCAGTGTAAAGTCCTTCGTTTACTAGCAATCTAATATACTAGGAACATTCCTATACTGTAATTCTGTAGGCTAGAAATTATAAACCAGTTGCACGTCTCTGGGTTAGAAGCCACAATTACACTGGGTTTCACAGTAAAAGATAAATGGAGTCATCCTAAACATTGCATTCTTTAGTCCAGAATTTCCAACTTCACTCAGCAAAGTCTCTGAAGCAAAATTATGCACAACCATATTCATTCACACACCACTTCTGCATGTGTTTTACAGTCCGCATGAGGCATTGCACACAAAGAAATGTTCCTCAAGAGTGTGGGTTTCCCAGCAACAAATAAGAGGTGAAAGTTTTGCCCAACATGACAATGGTAGAATTGTATAAAGCACTAAAATAGGTCAATTAGATTGGTTTTAGAAAAGTTGCTATGTTTTTCTAAAAACAGAGGCATCCTTCTGCACAAATGCTCTATGCTTTGCCCTGTTGGTCATTTATAAAATGTACTGCTGTAGACAACTGAGAATTGCTTGCCATCAAACCTACTCAAGAGGAGTGATGCTACAATATGAAGGAAGCCTTTCACCTGGTCACAATGTACATGGAGCATATAAGCCTTCAATATCTTTAAATTGCTTAGCAGCAGTGTTGGTAGTAACTGCATTTAAGTAAACGGCGTTACTTAACGCAGTTACTTTTGAGGGTAACGAGTAATCTATCAGATTACTCGTCCTGTCCCTGTAACGGCGTTGCCGCTACTTTCGGCTGCGTTACCGCAATTACATCTACCACCACTAGAGGCAGTAGATGTACTTGTATTCCCCCAGGGTCGGCAAGATGTCTGCACACGGACACTGGTGTCCGTGAGCGGTCCTTGCAGTGTCCGCCGCGCCGAAACTAGTCTCACTTTGCCCAGTGCCATCTGCTGAAATCGGATCAATCCTCCTTGATGCGATCGCTCGGGGGCGGAGCCTCAGGCCTCCCTCGGGTTGTCCGCTCCCGCCTCCTGTTCAGCTCTAGCTCTTAGCAGTGGCACCGCCCACAAAGTCGAGTGGTGGTGGAGACTGGAGAGAGACCTGCGTGCGCGGCTGCGCAGTGATCTCTCTGTGACTGACTGTCCAGCGCGGGAGAAGAACAGGAGGACTGTAACGGTAGGTAAGGTTGTGGTGGACTCACTGGACTGGAGGTCTGGGAACCCTGCTTGCCCTGCTTTAAGGGGGAATGTCCCCCTGACCTGCTGTAAGGGGGATCTAGGGGGGACCTGGGATGGCTGACCTGTCTGATATTGCCTGCTCTAAAGGGGTATTTACAAATATGGGGGACCCTCACCCTGTCCTAAGCCTGCTCTAATTGGGGATCTAGGGGGTTGCCTGCTCTAAAGGGGTATTTATAAATATGGGAGACCCTCACCCTGGCCTAGGCCTGCTCTAAAGGGGGATCTAGGGGGTCCCCCCTAGATCCCCCTTTAGAGCAGGCCTAGGCCAGGGTGAGGGTCCCCCATATTTATAAATACCCCTTTAGAGCCCCCTAGATCCCCCTTTAGAGCAGGCCTAGGCCAGGGTGAGGGTCCCCCATATTTATAAATACCCCTTTAGAGCAGGCAATGGCAGGCAGGTCAGCCATCCCAGGTCCCCCCTAGATCCCCCTTTAGAGCAGGCCTAGGCCAGGGTGAGGGTCCCCCATATTTATAAACACCCCTTTAGAGCAGGCAATGGCAGGCAGGTCAGCCATCCCAGGTCCCCCCTAGATCCCCCTTTAGAGCAGGCCTAGGCCAGGGTGAGGGTCTCCCATATTTAAAAATCCCCCTTTAGAGCAGACAGGTCAGCCATCCCAGGTTCCCCACCGATCCCCCTTTAGAGCAGGCCAGGGTGAGGGTCCCCCATATTTATACATCCCCCTTTAGAGAAGGCAAGGGAATCCTATGGGGGAACCTGCCTGCACTAAAGGGGGATCTATGGGGGATAAATATGGGGGACCCTCACCCTGGTCAGGCCTGCTCTAAAGGGGGATCTATGGGGGACCTACCTGCATTACTGCGGGATCTATGGGGACCTGCCTGCTCTAAAGGGGGATCTACGGGAGACCTTCCCTGGCCTGCACTAAAGGGGGATCTATGGGGGACCTGCCTGCGCTAAAGTGGGGATTTATGGGGGGACCTGCCCTGGCCTGCACTAAAGGGGGACCAATGGGGGACCTGCCCTGGCCTGCACTAAAGGGGGATCTATGGGGGACCTGCCCTGGCCTGCACTAAAGGGGGATCTATGGGGGACCTGCCCTGGCCTGCACTAAAAGGGGATCTATGGGGGACCTGCCCTGGCCTGCACTAAAGGGGATCTACAGGAGACCTGCCCTGGCCTGCACTAAAGGGGATCTACAGGAGACCTGCCCTGGCCTGCACTGAAGGGGGATCTATGGGGGACCTTACTTTTGCCAGACTGGCAAAATATATATAAAACAACCAGTGGCAGTTACTTACAAAACAATATAGTCCAGGAGACTCCCCCACCACCACAGGGCACTGGGCAGCAGGAAGTCCACCACCACCAGTCCACCAATGGTGCAACGCACACAGCCAGCCCAGAAGAGGAGAGAGGCACAGACAGGCAGGCCTGAGGCCTGCAGGAGGACGGAGCCAGAGGGACCCGGACAACAGTGTGCCTGCCAGGCCAGAGGCCACACCACCACCAGCAAGCCCAGCACAGCAGGTACCAAAAAAAAAAAAAACTCACAGACAGTCAGGAGTCAGGTCTCAGACACCCACCAGCCACCACCCACCACACCACCACCAGCAGCGTGCCACACCACCAGTGTGCCACACCGCCGCCACCACCAGTGTTCCACACCGCCACCACTACCAGTGTGCCACACTGCCACCACCAGTGTGCCACACTGCCACCACTCGTGTGCCACACCACCAACAGCCAGCCACTCCAGGCAGCAGGTACCAAAAAACAAAACAAAATACAGTTACTCACAGTCAGGAGGACTCAGGACTTAGACCCCCACAGTGTGCCACACCGCCACAACTATTAAAGATCTCATAGAACGTAATTGCATTGTAGAATAGTAAAAAAAGTCACAGTTACTTTGCTGAGTAACTAATTACTTTTTCAATGTGGTAACTGAGTCAGTAACTAAATTACTTTTTGGGAAAAGTAATTTGTAACTGTAACTAATTACTTTTTTAAAGTAAGATGACCAACACTGCTTAGCAGACTTGCTGGTTCTGCTCATCTCATAGTTCCATTTCATTCTCAGCTAGAAGACTAGCTGGAAGAACTAGAAGACAAGAACACCAAGACATATGCCCTCTACTGTTCTTCAGAGATATTTTACCAGCTTCTCCACTTCAGCTGAATCAGGTACCATAGGGAAGGCCTTTGTTGCACTGCAACATCACCTCCAAATGTTACCCTGGGGCATAACTCAAAGTTGTCCAGAAAGCAATAACAAAACTTTAAAATTAATTTTTCTAAAATGTACTATAACAGAATATATCAAAGAACATCACCTGCTCTGATCTGTGCATAAGAGGCATAATGCAGAGAAACTCATAGGGATTCCCTATGAAGACTGGACACCAGTCAGGTCACTCGGGTGCTCTTGCCTATCATCCTGGTACTTCTTTTTGGTCATTTTCTTGCATGTTGTCAATGGAGGAAACATAAGGTCACAATATGGAGGCATAATGCAGAGAAACCCATAAGGATTCCCTATGAAGACTGGACACCAGTCAGGCTTAGTGCTGACTATGAGGGTCTAATATATCCACATTTCCTTGTTTGTTAACATGATACTAAATGTAATGCCTTAATCAATATTGTCAAGTGTAAAATACAATACCAGTAAAAAAAGAGAAAGAGGAAGAAATTAAAGGATTTTCCAGGTATCGAGAAATAGTATTTACTAAAATCGTCACCAGCAGCAATGTATTCCATACAAAAGGGGCTCGTACAATTTGATAGTTCAAATACATTTAAATAGAAAGATTTTCATGGCTTGGGAGCACTGCTGGATTAGGTATCTTTTTTATACAAAGTACCCCACTTTTAGTTGGTTATTTACTCATTTTTTTTCAGTGGGTCATCATACTCCCTAGTTCTTTACTAGAAAAACATTTTTATGAGTATAAATCATAAAGTAAAATATAATTAAAATGAAAGTTTGCCATTAGAGAATGTATAGAACAGTGTTTAAAATATATTCACAATCTAGGTAATGGCCAAGGTCTCCAGAAAATGAGGCATTTCAAGTGGAAGGACCTAAAAGCTTTTGATGTACCATTTTTAATAAATGTCATTATCCTAGTACCCTCACTGTATTAGGGTAGCACATATTACTCTTGGCTGGCTGACTATGTTTGAACAGAACATGGATTCTGTAGTTAACATTATTGTCTACCACTGATCCTAGTTTTTGGTACATGGAATTTTATTTTCATGGCATTCTGTTAACATCATGATATACTTTGTAATACATGATTAAAATCTTTTTGGTTGGTATTTATATGTGTTGCAGTGCAGTGTTTTCTGTTTTTTATTTTTTTATATACATAATGAGAATCTGAATCTGCTTGAGAATATGAGAGTTTGTTTATGTAAGGGATCTTGTCACGAACATGAAAATTGCAGGAAAAAGCAGAAAAATAAGGTACAGTAAAACCTTGGATAGCGGGCATAATTTGTTCCGGAAACATGCTTGTAATCCAAAGCACTCTTATATCAAAGCAAATTTCCCCATAAGAAATAATGGAAACTCAGATGATTTGTTCCACAACCATTTATTCATAAGTCTTTTAGTTTGTAGTCCATATGTAAAGATTATAGTAATATGGTTGTGTAACCATAAAATGTCAATTCACAAATGGCAGCCTCCACAGAGGGATTAGAAGCAAAATCCAGCAGAAGCTAAAGAGAATAAAAGACAAGAGAGGCCCCTCTAAGTGTAGCAATATGGTTACATTTAATGAAGGTACAACATTTAGCAACTCACATGGTTGATGATTAAAACAGGCACATCTAAGTATGCAGGCATCCGGAAGAAAAGCTGTCCACAAAGACCGTCCTCCACACCGCCAGCTCTCACCGCTCCTAGTCTGCAATCGTGACTGGGAAGACAACCCTGTAGTAGAGCTATCTGAAAACAAGGCTTAAAGCACTCGTGGAGTGAGGTGTGGAAAGGATGACATCAATGGTGGTGGTGGTTGTGCGGAGGATGGTCTATGTGGGCAGCTTTAACCCGGATGTCTGCATACTTAGATGTGCCTGTTTTAATCATCAACCATGTGAGTTGCTAAATGTTGTACCTTCATTAAATGTAACCATATTGCTACACTTAGAGGTACTTCTCTTCCCTTTTATACTTAGTTGTGATTGGACGCTACTTGTATATCAAGACATTGCTTATTTATCAAGTCAAAATGTATTAAAAAACTTTGCTAGTCTTGCAACGTGCTCTCAAACCAAGTTACTCTCAATCCAAGGTTTTACTGTATTTACCTGCAGTTCCGTATTTGTATTATTTTTTATTTACTTTAAAATGCCTCTGAACTTGGTAGAAAAGACTGACTAGTCAATGCTCTAGCATAGCCACCTCCCTGCCTGCACATCATAATTCTCTCTTCTTTTGGGATTCACTATCGTCTTTCTATGCTGGCCCTGCTCTTCCACATCTCACTACATAACCTTGTTATATAGCAACCAGGTAAGGAATAGCGGAATATTACAGAATGTCATTGGAGTGACAACATTGAGTCTGCTGTGGCTCAAAATAGTGGCACCCAGCAGTGGTCTCAGATCTTTTTAATGGCTACACAAAGGAGGCTTTTACAGGTTAAAAAAAGTGCGTAATATATATTAAATGCACATATAATCTTATGGAAGATATTTGTTGAAATAAATGGTTTGGGGACATGCTTTCTTTAATGTTGGACTAGATTTTGAAAGAGAATTATCCACTTCTACTATGCTTTTTTTTTTTTTTTTTTTTTTAAAGAAGAGCAATAGATAAATGTGTGTTTACCATGGAAATGGTTTTTACTCAGTCCAATAATATCCTGAATATTTCAATTTGTTCATTTAAGTGAAGCTATGATACTTGCAGGTTATAGCCTGCCAGTAACTCTGAGGAAGAGCTCTGGGTGTGAATGCTAAATAGGCATATATCATGAAATTGGGTGGCTTGCACTGTGCATAAGAGGTCACACAGTAAATAGTAAACCCCACAAAACATGTTAGTTAAATGAAATAAAGGAGAGCTGAACAGCTCTATGTTTGTATGAATGTATGAATGTCAAATACATTGCAATCAAGGTCCCAGTCATAGAAATGTTAAATCCGAACTAATTAATAAAAGTATGTTTTGCAATTCATATTAAACTCTCTCTTCAAAGTTTGCAAAAAAAAACAACACAAAAAAAATCTAAATTTCTGATGAAAAACGACATGAACTTTGCTAATCCTTATATATATGGATAATGTCATTGAAAACGTTTTTTTTTTTTTAGACAATTGGATTTTCAACTAACACGTTCTATAACTGAAGTTATGTGAAATTGTAGATTGGATGCAGTAAATGCAGCCACTAGTCAAAATTTAATAAGTAGTTTTAATCAAGAGTAATCAAGATTACGCATGTTCCAGAACTATTAAAATTTGATTACAATTACAAGATCCTCAGTAATGGGATGTGCATCCTGTAATTGATCACGACTGCCTTTATGTACAAAATAATCCAAGACAATACCATTCTTCAAGCAGTGGGGAAACATGTCTGTGTTTCTTGAGTACATCTCTCTTTACTAGCCAAAAGCACCGAATGTAGCTCACAAAATTGTCTCATATCAGAAAGAATATTACTGTCAGGAATCTGAACTAGTTCTTTGATAACATGCCTAAAAAGAATCTGAACTGTGGAAGCTTTGCCCAAAAAGGCAATGAACTAGGCCCAAAAATTGGCTGTAGGCTTACTGCTTCTGATCCTTTCCACATTACAGATATACTATTCTTTGCTCTGCACTGTGTCTCTGTGTAGAGGTGCCATCTTGGTAGAGGAGGGGCTTTGCTTCCTCATGTAAGAGATGCTCCCCTGATGATATGATGATTGGGGAGGTAGCATTCAAGAAGCATTAAGAAAGGTGAAGAAAGCACAGATTTACAGTATTAATAAAACAAAAGCAGGCATAATCTTGCACTCCAGGTATAGCTTTATCTCCAGCAAGGAGACCATTGAGCAAAACAGTGGTGATATCTCTAAATCTCCCTTAAAGTGGAACTAAACCTACTAATTTAACGGTTTCTCCAATGTTCAGTTCCAAATGCTGCTTTCTGCAATAATATACCTCCTTAGACCCAGTGTCGTGGTCAGGTCAGGCTCAGAGACCAGTAGCTAAAGCAGTAGAGATGCTCCCACCGAGCAGCTAAATAGGTACACAAGCAGGTCACCCTGGTGGATAATGCAGGCTCCCTTGAGAAATAGGCTCTAAGCACTAACTGGTATTCACCAGAGCTCCTGAAGGTGGAGATGGGTTTTTCTATGTGTTAGGAGCAGTTCCTTGGGATCACTTTACCAGTAGCAGATATAGTAGGTAGGGTTCAAGCAGAAGCATTAAGAGCAAGCGGAAGCGTAGTTTAGGAAAAACCTAAAGGTCGGTAACAAGTGGTAGTGGAGATGAAGACAGCTGTTGGTATGAAAAGGAGCAGGATATCGGCTGGAGAAAGCACAATAATCTGGCAGACAGGAAGTGCAATGGCATGGCCTAAATAGGAAGTTCATAGGAGGATCAAGAAGTTCAAGGCTCACCAGAAACAAGGTACAAGACAAGATTATACAGGGGTTCAGACAGGAAGCTGTCCATCAGCTCAGGTGGCTCAGAAAGAAGAGCTACTATCAGCTGCAATAGAGGTTGTGGGTCCAGATCCAAACACCCAGTCTGTCTGGACAATGTGGTCACTTGCTGACTTGGCACCATCCACAGGCAGCTTAACTCTTCAATAAGATACAGGAGTTTAATCAAAAGTAATTTTACTTGAGCTAGTGCAGTACAGAGGATGTTTTCCAGTCTTGTAAGAAGACAATTACTTTACTAATTCCTATCTCTGTAAATATGTTCATGGATATGGTTTTAAGTCTCTTGGCACAGCCCAGCAACTAAGGACCGCAACATTTAAATAAAAAAATCTAGTTCTTGCAGAGGTGAGATGTTTAAGCCCTGGACTACTGCCTTAAATGTGGATCTCCAGCTTCTGTAGTTCTCTGGACAGTCACTGAACTTTATAAGGCCAGTGTTGATTGTTTTTCTGCAGGTCATGTACTTAGCAAGGTCCAACATATCTGTTTCTTGATGCCTTTTTCTGCTAGGTGTTGCTTCACCATTGCAAGAGATGGTGGTATCCAATACATGGTATTTATATGTTGGAGGAGAGAATGGAGTAGCAGATGGTTTCAGTGGAGGTAAAGGTTTAACATCTGGAAGTCTCATACTGTGGGTCTCAAGAACAGTGTGACTAGAAGTTTGAAGGTGATTTGGTGGGATGGATTCAGGATAGTCTGCGTTGGCACATGATTTGTTGCATTGAATGGTAGTAACTCTGGAGGTAGAGAAGTGTCTGTTGTGTCAGGGTGACCTAAATGTCCGATCTCTGCAGCTTCCTCTGCTCCCGAATATATTATGGGTTGGTGTACAAGGTTTAAAGCATCCAGTGCAGTTAGATGCTGACTGGTCTGGCTTAGGAAAAATTTCCAGGGTCATTGGAGGTTGTCAAAAAAGGATGATGAAAGACTTCTTGCTTCGCAGCTTGTTCCAAAACTCTGAGTTTGGCTAAGGCTGCTGCCTTTCTGTCCTTCTGAAGGACTTCTAGCTAAGCTTCCACCTGAGCTACATCTGCTTCTGCCAGCATTCATGCTTGGGCAGCTAGTGCTCCTGCCTGGGCAGCTTCTATTTCCATTTGCACATGAGCTTTGGTGGCTTGCTCTTCTGCCTGTGCATGAGCTTGAGAGGCTTGGGCAGATTGTGCTCAAGCTTGAGTGGTTTTTGCTTTAATGACGGCTTCCCTGTTGCCTCTTAGCAATGATTGCTGTGAATGAGACCTTAGTGATCTATAAGATGTCTTGGAGTGCCTTGAAGAGATACAGTGCCAGGATACATTTTCATGCAAATTTGGTATCTTGTTATCTGTCAGTGATTTGGCCTTCATAAAAGTGAGGTGCTTTTCTTTGTTAAGGGCAGTAAAACAAATTCTTGCAGAAACTATTCTGTATTAAAAGTTGATAAAATATTTTTTGACAGTCTTTTAAAGCTTTTCTAAGCTCTTTTTAATTACATGAGTTCACTGTTTATTTGCTGTGCATTATTACATGTTTCATCCGAAGCAGTTATACATTGCATAGTCCTATTTCACAGATCAGGTAAATTATCAGCTATTTCTGCCTTTTTAGATTATTAGTTCTCGTAAGCTTCAAGAAAGGCTTAACTGTATGTTTGGGTCTAGCAGCTATTTCTCCCTGTTGCAAATCAACTTTATCTTTGGAAAGAAAATGCTGCTCACTGTCTGAATGTAATGAATGCACAGATTCGTGTTGAGACATATTGGGCTCCATTCACAAAGTGGTATCTAGCACTTTAAGAAATGTGGTAAAATACCGCACAGCATTTTTCAAAAATGTTTTGGCATTTACAAAAAAATGTTACTTAAATTCTGCATGTGCTATTTATGAAGTGATGCAGGATTTTTGCAGTCATTTAACAACCATTAGTAAATAGCTGGTTGTCAGGAGAGGGCGGCCGCCGCATCCTTAACAACTGAAGAGTCATCAGCTGTCAGCGGGGTGAAAAAGTGAAGCAGAATGTCCAGGGAAAGCTACATTTATTGTTAATAACTTAAGGTATAATGTGGTAATAACTTAGTTGTTGTCAATACTACACATTCAGTTCTTAACCAAACACACTAACATTGTTTTCTGGAGTATTTTCATGTACATTGTGACTACTAGCACAAGAACAAAGTACGCTACCTTCAAGACATTCCTCTGATGACAACTGCCATGGTTGCCAGTGTGCTCATATCAGCTCTCAGCTGATCTTTGAACCCCTCAAGTAGCTGATATTTTTTGGTCAGGTATGCAGCACTATGGCCAATGAAAATCTAGATTGAGCGTAACCATGACAAAATAACAAATGTTCAGGTTCACTGTAATATTTTCAAGAATATTTGTTGCATGTACATTGACTGCAGTCGGGTGGCCCTTAAGCGCAAAATCACATACCCATACGTGATTTTGTTGAAGGGCTCTAGGGGGCGAGCACGTGCCCCTGGAGCCTTGCTCACGCTGTGATTAGACACAGCGGGAGCCAATCAGCGGATGCGGTGGCTGCCGGCCCCCCACGATCGTGCAGGAGAATGACAGAACAGCTGTCTGCCTATGTAAACAAGGCAGACGGCTGTTCTGTCAATCAGGAAGAGAGAGATCTTGTGTTCCTACTAATTGGGAACACAAATCTCTCTCTTCCTGCAGGCAGTCCATCCCCCACACGGTATAGAAAACACTCCCTAGGAGCACACTCAACCCCTTGATCGCCCCTGATGTTAACCCCTTCCCTGCCAGTGTCATTTATACAATAACAGTGTATATTTTTAGCACTGATCACTGTATTGGTGTCACTGGTCCCCAAAAAGTGTCACTTAGTGTCAGATTTGTCAGCCGCAATGTCGCAGTCCCACTATAAATCGCTGATCGCCACCATTACTAGTAAAAACAATAAAAAAAAAATAAAAAGTCCATAAATCTATCCAATAGTTTGTAATGTTGAATGCAAACCAATCAATATACACTTTTTGGGATTTTTTTTTACCAAAAATATGTAGCAGAATACATATTGGCCTAAACTAATGAAGAAATTAGATTTTTTTTAATTTTTTTTATTGGGGATGTTTTATTTTATTTTTTTCAAAATTGTTGGTCTTTTTTTGTTTATAGCGCAAAGAATAAAAACCGCAGAGATGATCAAATACCATCAAAAGAAAGCTCTATTTGTGGGTAAAAAGGGCATCATTTTTTTTTTTGGGGGTACAGCATCGCATGACCGTGCAATTGAAAGTTAAAGTAACACAGTGCCGAATCGCACCCCCCCCCCCCCATGTGATGAGGGCGATCATGTCCTCTCTCACTCTCAGATCCCTCAGTCGGGACTCGAGCAGGGAGGAGAAGTCTGGCATGGGCAGTAATATTAAACCTTAGCAGAAGAGGAGGATCATCATCACAGGCATCCATCACACAACCCAGTTACGGTACCTGCAGTGCAGAGCATTCCACTGGATCAAAAGAGGAGGAGGTGGGTGGAGCTAATTTCTCGGTGCGGAGGAGGAGGAAGTTAAATCCTCCTCCACTGTGAATGCTGGGGCCTTTGCCTGTCTGGGTGCCTGATGTCACTGGTTGCTAGACGCCAGGCGCAGCAACCAGTTCGGGAATCAGGCAGTATAGCTGATAGGGTGGCTGGCTGCTGTGTGTACGTTTCATTCTGGGACACTGCTTTGTCCTGGAATGAAGGTGCCTTGGACAGACATGCTAGATACACGGGACCAGCCTGTCTGACACCCCTCAATGTGTGGTACCCGGGGCAGACCTCCCCCTGTTGGTATGCCACTGGACCAGACCACATATATACCTGAATGCGTAGCCCAAGATGACAAGGATGACTTGGACAGCAAGAGGTGTAGGGAAGAAGTAGTAGCTGACAGGTTCAGAAACCTGTGGGAAATGTGGTACCAGGTGCACATGGAAGTGCCTTTGAGGAAGATTGGGCTCCCTTCAGGCAAACCTGCCGTTAATTTATCCACTGCTATTTGTACTCCAACTTGGAGACTCTCAAAACTATAGAGTTAGGACCACAATATAGAGTGGATGATTAGCAGGGGAATGCGGTTTTCACATATATTTGCAAAGGTGTGCAACTAAACCCTCTATTTTTAGCATGAATTGTTAGACAGGGATAATTTGGTTTACTTGCAGGCTAGCTGCTAAGTGTGCTGGGAAATTTTTTGATGTTTGAGATGAGGTACCAGGGTAGCAGGCAGAAATTGTAATCAGTAAAACAAGCTGGAGTCAATAAAGGAACAGATGAGCAGACAGGTCAAGTAGGAGCTAGGACAGTAACAGGAAATAAAGCCTACGCTTAGTTATAGAAAAAAAAAAAAACTTCCTCTTCCGATCCCACCACACCACTTGAAATCTTCCTCTGAACAACAGCCCCCATCCCATACAATTGTGGGAGCTGTGACAGGCACTCATTAAGAATGCCAACTATGCCCGCAGGGGAAAATAATCTGTGAATGGTGAAGACGAATCTTTCAATCGTCCACACATCCTCCATTTATAGATAATTTTTCAGTCATAAAAGTGATAGTACGAGATGGAGGAGGAGGCATAAAGGGCGGGCATAGGCCGGCACTCTTGATGAGAGCCTGTCACAGCTCCCTTAGCTCTGTTAATACTCACTGCACCGGAAGAATATGACGGCGAGATAGGGGGAACTGGTCTGAGATTTCCAATAAACCAGAATACAGCAGCACAAAGGACATGACACCCTAATAGCAGGACATGTTCCTTGTGCTGATTTTTTTTTCAACTAAACGTAGGTTTTATACACAATCAGGTTGTAGAATCATAGATCATGGGTAAACTGCTACAAATCTTTTAATGGCCTAGCAGGACTTAGCTTACGCATAGCCCTTTTTTCACCACTACAAGCATGCCATTGGATGTGAGTGTAAGGAGGACAAGCACAGGCCTCGGTAGAGGTGCGCGATCATGCACAAATCTATGTGAAGAACCATATGCAGACATGCTTGTGCCAGTAATCAAATGCTCAGACGTAAAATCTTTCTGACACCGCACTTACTTAATTTCTCTCCGTTTCTCTTTTTCCAGAGCAGCCTACATTTATCCTGAGGTTACCTGTGGATTTTTCTTTGCATTCTGAACAATTCTTCTGGCAGTTGTGGCTGCAATATTTCTTGGTCTACCTGACCTTGGCTTGGAATCAAAAGATTCCATGAATTTTCACCTCTTAATAAGTTAACAAAAAGTACTGACTGGCACATTCAAGACTTTGGATATCTTTTTATATCCTTTTCCATCTTTATAAAGTTCCATTACCTTGTTATGCAGGACTTTTGGCAGTTTTTTCTGCCCCTCGTGGCTCGGTATCTAATCTGCTTAGTGCATCCACGTAAGAGCTAATAAAACTCGACTATTTATACACAGACACTAATTGCAATTTAAAAAGCCACAGATGTGGGAGATTATCCTTTAATTGCCATTTTAACCTGTAGGTGTCACCTTGTGCATCTGTACCAAGGCCAAATATTCTAGGGTATGTAAGCATTTGATCAGGGCCATTGAGGGGGTTTCTATTATCATTATAATTTAAAAATTAGCCAAACAACTATGTAAAAATAAAGAGATTCATATGATCACTATCCTTAAATAAAAGACAGTTTGTTTGGCATGATCAGTCATATTTTCAAAATAATTCCATAATTTCACTATTTCTGCCAGATTATGCAAACATTTGAGCACAACTGTACTTTAAATTGCCCCAGGGCTGAGAACTCCCCTTCCTGGGGAAAGACTATCTTTCTAGGGCTTCAAACTATTTTTTAGCAGTCTAACCACCTGCCCAGGGATTGGCTGGACCCTGATTAATATTCAGACTAGTCATTTAAGTTCTCCCTCCCTAAGCTCTAGAAACTTCTTCTAGAGGCAGGGGGAAGCAATCAAACTCCCAGCCTGTGAAACCCTGAACAGATCAAAACAAAGAATCTCTGTTCCCTTGATTACAGAAGGTGCCAAAAATGAAAGTTACCTAGCAACCTAACTAGGGGGGTGGTACATAATTTAATTTTGGCATTGCAAAATGTATAGTTTTAGTTTGAACTGTAGAACCACCACACTCCCAGTTAGGCTGTCAGGTAAGTTCAGGGTAGTTCTACATATACAAGGTTACATATATGAAAATGAATAAGGTTTAAATCTAAAAAGAAAGTTAAGTTGTGGCTGCACTATGACTGCAGCCCTATAAGTTTAATATGCCAATGGGAAAATAAAAACCAAAATTGTTTCATTTCACATTGTTTGAATTTAGTCTAACTGAATTTTTTCTTTTTTCAATACATACTGAAAACTCTGCAAGCGTTTTATCTAACTCAATTCTATTGCTCATCTTAATGACTTCTGCTCCTATCCATTGAATAACCGCACAAACAGCAAAGATTGCGTGTCATGCAGTCAATATTTACATACTTTAAAAACACTGCATATTATGACACGGGTGTGTGTGCTGCACGTACTAGCTGTGTGCAATAGAGAGCTAGCTTTGAGAGTTAGCATCTGCACCCATTCACCAGCTCAATCTTTCTCTTTTAGATCTCCCTTTTATGAAGTAATTATCCTCCCTTTGCCTTTTTCCCTATTTATTCCTCTAGTCGGCACATTCTTGCATCTTTCCTTCTCTTATGGCTTCCTTCTTTCTCAGCTATAAAAGTGCCAGATTGGAGTTGCAGTCTAAAGAGGGATCATTTGCCATTTGCCACCATATGGGCCCAAAAGCAAAATCGTCAGCTAAGCGATTAAATCAAGTATGTCGAACAAAATGTTATGAACTGACATTATGGGTATATAATTTTATGCCATTTGTTGCCATCTGTTTAAACAAACAGCCCCCCTCACTCACAAACACTCATCAATATATGTGGTTCTCACACAACACACTGTACAGCTTTTCGTGTTACCCATCTAAATATATATATGCTGCTTTTAGCATTTATTTTTAGCTAACCCTTTGTTCGGATTCGGTGGTAAAAATGCAGTCTACGGGTTTTTATCATTCCTTTTTTACATGCCGGCAGTAAAAAAATAATACTGAAACTCTAATTTATATTAATTAATGGAAATAAAGAGCATGCCCTCCCATTTATCAATAACAGTAAAGAAACAAATGCTGTACTGTATCTACTGGATACATTTATTGTGAAGAGCGTTTTCAACTTAGAAAAGTAGAAAAACATGTTGAATAAAACAAATATTAAAATAATTAGTTCAGTCAAATATTTCAATTATCAGCGGAGTTTCATGCAATTAGATAATTCTCAGATTTTTACATCTCTTGATCCTTCTGCATTTTTCTTTGAGACTCCACCTAACACGCAGTCCAAAAAAGGTAATTTGTTATTCTGTGCCTTTTCCTGTGTATACATGATGTATTCACTAAAAGCTTCTATTTCCAGTGTTCTAATCTTGAACAGCATATCATCCACATATCTGAACCAATGACTTGGTGCATTTCTGCTATAAGTTCAAGGCTTTCTTCTATACCCCCTCCATGTACAGATCCCTAGAATAGGAGATACAGGTGATCCCATAGCTTAGCCATGTTTCTTTTTTTTTTTTCCAAATTCTTTATTTATTTATAAGTGCAGAAAATGAATATACAACATTAGAACAATGGCATATAAAAAAAAAAATTGCACGCATAGAGATACATCAGTCAAGGACAATTATACTGACCAAAAAAAAAAATAGTATATACAGGCTGGATAGAAATATGTGTTGCAGAAATTGTAACATACAAAAATAAAGCAGGTCCAAACAGGATTGATGCCAGGTAAAGGAAGTAACTTCAAGGCTGCACCAGTCTAAAATGACAAGATCGTTTATCTTACAATTATTTCCTGATGGGTTGTTATAGGGAAGAAATGGGGAAGGGGGGAAATAAAGGCAATAGAAGGTCAAGGAGGGGGGGGAAGGGGGGAGGAAGAAGGAGGGGACAGATAGAGTGGTAGCTCCACCAACTGAGAATTCGGCAGGATGTCAGTCTCAATGCCTGGGTACATGGGTAACTGGCAGAAGGGGACTCCCCCCGTCACAGAATTCCCCCCGAGGAGGGTCCTTCCCTCATCAGAAATAGCAAACAGATTCCAAAACGACCAACTCTGAGAATATTGCTCTCTCTTACCCTGAGCCGTCAAGACCAAGTCCTCTAGGGTCTCCACCGATCTAACCTTGTTGAGCCACATAGCTATAGAGGGGGGATTGGTGCTCTTCCAACATAGACTAATACAAGCCTTGGCAGCATTGAGGAGGTGGCGTAAGATAGAGTTTTTGTTTTTTGTGACAGACATTTGTGAACAATGTAGAGGAAAGGAAGCAGGGTCATCCGGGCCGGGAAGTCCGTAAATTTTTGGATGATTCGTCTCACCTCCTCCCAAAATTGTGTGAGCCTGGGGCAGCTCCAAAAAATATGGAGCATGGTTCCCGGCTCCCCTTGACACCGCCAGCAGCGGTCTGATGCATTAGGAAAAAATCTGCAAAGAACCGTGGGGGTATAGTGCCAATGTTCCAATGTTGCATTCGTTTGTAGTTTATCTCCTGAGTGCGGGTGCAAATTGAGGATTTAAAGGCGAGGAGGATAATATTTTGGCGTTGCACTGACGTAAAGATTGTTTTTAATGCCCTCTCCTATTTGGACAGTCCCGAGATTAAAAACCCTCGGGAGGTACAATGAGCAAGGCATACATCTTAGACACGGTGCGGGGAAGAGGGTCTCCAGGTGAACAGTACTCCTCAAACACAGTCATCAGGCAGGAAAAGGCCGACAGACTGCCCAAGGTGTGAAGGTAATGTCGCAGACTCACAGCTGCAGAGCCTGCCAAGAGTTCATGTGATACTTCCCCTGTGGGTCAGTCAGTGTAGAGATTGAGGGCCAGGCATGCAAATCCATGAAGTGTGATGCCTGAAAGACTCCCTGTGTCAAAAGTGAATGAAACGCCCCCTCTTCCGTCCCTGGCATGAAGCCTGGATTACCCAGGATGGGAAAGAATGGAGAGCGGGGAGAGGAGAAGTTAGGATTTTGGTAAATAACAGAACAGACTCGAAGAGTGGGACCAATGGTAGGGTGTGCCCGCAGTGGGGGCTGAAGGGATGAATAGCACCAAGGTGCCCTGCTTAGTGGTAGTGTGCTATGATTCTGTTCAATGGACGTCCACAATTTGAGCGGGCCATGTCTACACTAGTCCACCAGACGGCCCATGTGCGTTGCTTGGTAATACTTGTGGGTATCTGGCATAGCTAATCCACAGTGGCTCTTCGAGAGGGTCAAGAGGCACCTGTTAAGTCTAGGGGGTTCACCAGCCCAAATGTATTTGGTAAAGAGTGCCTGTGTTTATTTAAAGAAGGCTAACGGGCCGAGAAGTTTGTTTGTCCTATACTTATTTGTTTTTCTGTTATCTCATCTTGAAAAATTTAATAAAAATCATTGAAAAATAAAGAAGGCTATTGGGATAGATACAGACAGGGCCTGGTCTGCCATCGCTCTAGAAGAGTGCAAACCCTACTCAGGAGGGGGGGGATTCAGTTTAAAGATATCCGCTGGATTTGAGGGTAGAAGTGTCCCCAGATATTTCAGTGCTGTGAACGTCCATTTAAAGTTAAAATTAGCTTAGAGGATCGAGCGTGTGGAAGGAAGAAGGGATATTCCCTTGGCCTCAGATTTCGAAAAATAAATTTTGAGATTAGAAAATGCTCCGTATCTGTCAAATTCAGTGAGTAGATTCCAAAGGGAAATATGGGGGGATGTTAATGAGAATAGGAGATCATCCGCGTAAGCTGTGTTCTTATGGATGGACTCCCCTACCTGGATACCGGTTGGAACGCAGGGCAGTTAGAAAGGGCTCTAAGGACAATGCAAAAAGTAGGGGCGAGAGTGGACAACCCTGACAGGTGCCATTAGATATATCGAATGGTTCAAAAAAGACTCCATTCGCTTTCACCGGGGAGCGTGGAGAGGAGTAAACGCTTAGGACCCAATGAAGCATCTATTCCCCAAAGCCCCTGGAGCGTAAAACTGCAAACATAAAGTCCCAGCTGACCCTGTCAAAAGCCTTTTCGGCATCTGTACTGAGGAATATACAGGGTGTACGTGTACTGGGTGCTATGTGAACTAAGTTAATGGCCTTGATCGTATTGTCCCTTGCCTCTCTAGAGAGGACAAACCCACTTGATCTAAGTGGATGAGTTGAGGAAGCAACGACTGGAGCCTGGAGACCAGCAATTTAGTAAAAAGCTTCAGGTCTACATTAAGTAGGGAGATTGGCCTGAAGCTGCTGCAGGCAGTGGGGTCCTTGCCTTCTTTTAGGATGACAGAGATGTGAGCCGCGAGGCTGTCAGAGGTAAATGAGGAGATTGAGCCTAAGTTATTAAACAGCTTAAGCATATGAGGGGCCAGGAAGGGGCAAAGAAGTTTAAAATATCGGATAGTGAGGCCATCTGCGCCTGGGGCTTTCCCAGATTTAGTGGAGGCAATGGGTTTCTGTAGTTTTTCTGCAGTAAAAGGAGAGTGTAAGACCTGTCGGTCTGGTGAGCTGAGATGCGGGAACCGCATTGAGGATAGAGTCAATAGACGAAGAGGAGAGGGGCACAGAGGGAAGGTTGTAAAGAGAGGAATAATAGTCGTGAAATGATCAAGCAATATCCTTTTACGACCTGCAGCTTCTAAAATATATGGGATGTACGTCGTAGATCGAAGATCTCTAAGAAATTTCGCTAGCAGTTTCCCACACTTTTCACCCGATTTATACGACAGTTTTTCAGACTTGTAAGGCGGCTTTCTCCTTAAAACGTATAAATTATCCCAGCTGTTGAATCCTCACTAAGACAGGGCGCATTAGAGCCCTGCGCTGTGGTGTTGCCCTGGAAAGGTTGGGAAGAATCCTGATGGTGGCACTGTCAAAGTCTATGTCTCCTGTCACAGACCTTGCGCAGAATAAGTTCCTTATGAGAATACCGGTGGAGATGACAAATCACGTCCCTAGGCCTTGCAGGATCAGTAGGACAAGACCCCAAGGCCCTGTGTACCTGATCAAACTCCAGGTCCTGTGGCTGGATGGAGGTATTCAGACTCTGGCAAACAGCCAGCAAAGTCGGTTGCAAAGACTCCTGACCAGTGGCTTCAGGCAGGCCCCGCAGCCGCAAATTGTTACGGCGATTGCGGTCCTCCATCTCCTCCAGGTGCAGTTGGAGAGCTGCCGCGTGCTCTGACTGTGCGGCCTGTGTCTGCTCCAGCCGGGACAACCTGGTTTCCAAAGCCGAGAGGGAGGCTTCCCCGGATGAAATCTTATCAGACATATGTTGCTGCTCACCTCTCAGCACTTGCAGATCCCTGCGGTGCGTTTCCTCCATGCAGGAAACCAGGGCCTCCATGTCCGTCTTGGTAGGCAAGGCCTGTAGCAGTGTACGTAGGTCCGTAGGCACCATCTCCAAAAGCTGAATATTCCTCACTCACGGAGAAGCATGTGGGTGCCATAGAAGATCATCAGGGAAACCAGAAAGTGACCCGAGGCCGCCGAGGTGGCAGGGGAGGCGGGGTGAGCCGACATCAGAGCCGCCACGTGTGGTAGGTTGCGTGGCTCCGCTGAGCTGGTACGTGATGCTAAGGACTGAGTATTGGAGAAATACTGTTGGATCTCCAATCTGGGAGAGGCCCTGTGGATGCTTTTCAGCTTCCGCTGTTTGGCTGAGCTCATCCCGATGAAAGCTGCTGTTGTGATCACTGAATATCTCGGGGAGATGGCCGGAGCTCAGACAATGTGTGTCTTCACTCCGCCATGTCCAGACCACGCCCTGCTTAACCACATTTCTATCTGTTGGGCCGGAATCACACTGCCATGACTTCAAAGTCACCCAACTTTAAAGCCGACATCCCAGCGCAGTTTCGGGACAACTTTAATAGGGCTTTTTTAACAGAAGTCAATGCAAGTCATGCCAAAGTCAGATCAAAAGTAGTGCAGAAACCTTTTCTAAGTCGGAGAGACACAAGTCGCTCCTATTAGAACAGTTCCATTGCACTAATTTGGGCATGACTTCTCATGCGACTTGTGCTCTCAAAGTCGGAGTGCATGCTGCATCAGTGTGAACCAGGGTTAAAAGTAATCAATGTTCTTGAAATAGTCAAAGCTGAGAAAAAAGGTTCAGCAAGGAACATACTTAAGCTGGGTGCACACTGATAGTTTTTTTTTTTGTTCTGGTCAGATGTTGGTTTTCCAGCATGTCCCTTCCACAAAAGCCATTTATTAGACTGGCTTCTGTCAGAAAGACAGCTGCACACACTGTCCGCAAGTCAGCTGGTTCCCGCTGAACCAGCCGATTTTCAGCCAGTGTGTACCCAATCTTAGTTTCATTTAAATCCTGTTTGACTGTCTAGAGTCTTATCTAATTTTAGATGTTTATATACAATCTCAATAGCTTTTGCAATCTGCAGTTGATATACAGGTGAAAAGAGATGTGACATCATATGACACTATTGTCTCTTATGGTTCTAACTTGAGACCACGCACATTTTTGACAAGTTCTTCAGTGCTGTAAACATGCTGTACCATGTTGCCAACTACGAATGATATGATAGCACCAGATACTTAGCAATGTTATTTGTGATGGAGTTAATGCTGTTAACAGTCAGTCTTTGAGGGGCACCATCCCTGTGCATCTCAGGGAGTATGTGCAGACATGGTGTAGCTTCCCTGGGACAGAGATGGTGGCACAAATCAGACCAATGACTTTTACTTTTTCTTACTCTTGTGAACAGTCTATCAGTTATTCCTGTAAAAAATAGTGGGATCCCTTTATAGTGGTACATAAATGTTGGCTTCACTGAGAAGAGAATAGTAATCGGCTGTATTTATGACTATGGTGCAACTCCCTTATTATGGTGTGAATCCCTACTAAGTTATATAAGAGCCTTTCTCTCTAGTGGGATCAAGCGGAGAGAAGGTGAGTGACATGGACAGGACGCACTGCAAGGACCCTCAAATTATATTGTTTCGCCTCTTTACTAGTTTAAGACTTTTATAGCTGGAAAATTCTATAGCTAGGATAATATTTACACAGGGACATATAATGCGGTACTACAGCAAAGTTCAGTCCCTTAGCTAAGTCTTCCTTCTCCAGCTGAGTAAGCTCTCTGTCTGACGTATTCTTTACCAAAGTGTCCTTATTGCTTTGGGGTGCTATTGCTGGTCTGTAGTAGCAAGTTGATGAACTTGCAGATCTGATTTTTCAACCACTAAATTCAAACATTCTTTCTAGAATCTCAGCAAGTACTTTTGATGCCAAACTGCTGTTAAATTTCATCAGCTTTCTCTTTCGAAGCATTACTGGCGAAGTAGGTCTGTCTTACTCACTCAGTTAGCAGTTGTTTTCAAGCCTTTTGTAAAATCCTTTTGGCCATATAAGCTTTGACTGCGGAATCCAAGCATAGACTGTTAGGAGTAGGTCCATGATGTCGACACTGGAGGTTGAAGCGTAGGCATTGCTGTAATCCAGAAATAAAGATTGTAGGCTAGCGCTGAGGATTACTATTTTTTCTGATACCACTGTATAGTGGGCTGCTGCTGGTATAAAAGGTGGTGTACCTTTATAAAGTGTATAGTGCAAAAGTATACCTGCGCTGCTATCAAATCAAATACATAAATAAATCCCAATAAATATGGTGTATAAATAATCTGTGTAAAGTGCTAGTGCTCAACTTCAAACACACATTACTATATCATAGATCCCAAACAATATATAAAAAATATTAAAAATACAATAAATACATATTTCATCATGTGTAAATAAATATCAAATAAAGTCTTTCAATAAAAGATGTGCTTCAATAGTGACAGTCTTAGTGCAAAACATAAGTCCAAAGTGCTGCGTGCTCGTAAAACAAGTGCTGGTGCTTTCTCTACACGAGTAGGTGCTCCCCTCCTGGACCCCTACTCACCAGAAGCCAAATAATACACCGCTTTCAGAATATCCTTAGATAGGACGAGCCTTAATGGACCATCAACTCAATCAGCTTTTCTGTAGGTCGTATCATCCAGGTATTGCTCAAAAAATGAAAAGAGATGCTAGCATCGTGAAGTATGTAATCACTTTATTCGATGCACACAATACAAGATACACTTACAATGTGACAAAGGTTAAAACGCCTAAAGAATCATCCCACGGGTTGCCAATCCAAACGGCTATACTCACTCCCCGTGTCCCCGTATGTCGGAAGGTGGATGTAGTCTGGCGTAGTACGTACTCGGACGAACAGCTTGACGCGTTTCGCTCCGCACACAGAGCGTTATCAAAAGGCTTTTGATAACGCTCTGTGTGCGGAGCGAAACGCGTCAAGCTGTTCGTCCGAGTACGTACTACGCCAGACTACATCCACCTTCCGACATACGGGGACACGGGGAGTGAGTATAGCCGTTTGGATTGGCAACCCGTGGGATGATTCTTTAGGCGTTTTAACCTTTGTCACATTGTAAGTGTATCTTGTATTGTGTGCATCGAATAAAGTGATTACATACTTCACGATGCTAGCATCTCTTTTCATTTTTTGAGCAATACCTGGATGATACGACCTACAGAAAAGCTGATTGAGTTGATGGTCCATTAAGGCTCGTCCTATCTAAGGATATTCTGAAAGCGGTGTATTATTTGGCTTCTGGTGAGTAGGGGTCCAGGAGGGGAGCACCTACTCGTGTAGAGAAAGCACCAGCACTTGTTTTACGAGCACGCAGCACTTTGGACTTATGTTTTGCACTAAGACTGTCACTATTGAAGCACATCTTTTATTGAAAGACTTTATTTGATATTTATTTACACATGATGAAATATGTATTTATTGTATTTTTAATATTTTTCATATATTGTTTGGGATCTATGATATAGTAATGTGTGTTTGAAGTTGAGCACTAGCACTTTACACAGATTATTTATACACCATATTTATTGGGATTTATTTATGTATTTGATTTGATAGCAGCGCAGGTATACTTTTGCACTATACATTGCTGTAATCCGCAAGTTTTTTCAACATGTTATTCCTGCACCTTTTTCATGGTATACACCCCAAAATCATTGCCAATACATCTGTGAAGGTTCTCACTATTAATAGTTATTTCCATTCAACTGGACGTGTTCTGTAATGTAAAAGACATTTAATGGGTCTACCCTGGAAATTTGATATAAATTAACCATGTAAATTGAGGAATCACCTATTGAAGTTACAGTTCCTGAAATAATTTTGCATGCAAGTACTTCACAAAATATTTATGGCATTGTTTTATCTCCATTACAATTTTGCAAGTTGCAATAGTCTAATTCGCAATAACATTGCAAAAACAAACATAGATTTAAAGATACAAGAGTATCCGAGGGGAGAGAGGACATCACTGTTGGAGGAAGACGGGTTGCTCCTGGGGGACTGTCTATCAGAGTCATATGGAACCGGATTCCATTAGGAGCGTTACAACACTGTGGGCAGACATATTCCCTCTGGACTTTTCTTTACTTCCCTCTGAGAATCATTGCCAATACGATAAGCATCCACATTACATCAGTGTCCCTGGTGATGGGGATCTTCGTGGAAAAATACAGGGATACTGTCTTTGATCTATCCACCCAACCCTCCTTTTCTTCTCCTTTTGGTTTCCTTGCCCTTTTTTTTTTTTTTTTTTCCATCATTCAGTTGGGGCCTTTTTAACTTCATACATGTTTGTTATTGTTCCATGGTAGCTGTTCCCTCTTCACCCCAGACTGAAGTAAATCAATTTGTGCAACCTCCCTATAATATATCCCTGATAAAAGTATAGCAGCCTGAAACGAGTCAGGTGATATGGAGTCAATTTGTACTACTCTAGGATGCATATTGTTATGAAGATGCTTGTTGCTCATTTCATTGTATCTGCCTTGGATTTACTGATTATACAATATTACTAGCTATTTTAATATGATACAGAAAAAATCACATCTTTTTTACTCTCTTTATATTGGTGTCATACCTGCCTGAAAAATCCCCACTTCTAAGGGGGAATTTTTGGTTCATAAAGATACAAGCAGTTGATGCTTCCCCTGTAAAGTCTAGTCTAATCCAACTCCTTTTTCTTATGCCATCTCTTCATTTATTAGTGACATCATTTATTGGAAGAAAGCAGGTTGGCCCAGCTAAACTAGATTTTTATGTAGCAAGTTGAGATTCTCATACAACCACAGCAACCCACACCACTGAATCTACTGATTATCTAACATGGTGTATACTGAAAGTCTGCATGTAAATGTTTCTGCCATGTGCTTGGCTTGCATTGTCAACATTTGTAATAGGTTAATTGTATTTTAGGGCCCCAAAATACCTGCTTTAGTTGAATTTTTGAAGGACTGCACAAACGCTCTTGTATGACAACTGCTGAAGTCAATGTTCATAACTGAAACGATAACTAAATAACTGAAATGATCAGACAAATGGACAATCAGAAGTAGGAATGGGGGAGGGGGAGGGGAGTAGAGGTTCTCCCCTTTGCTACTAATAACAGTGCATAAGCAGTGAATAGCTGGGTATTAGGGAGGCCATCGTGTGTTGGCTCCTTAACAACCGGCTATTCATTGGTTGTTAAGGACGCCCATGGGTGGTTGGTAAGGAGCCAAAACCCACCGGTATCCCTAACAAGCGGATACCTACACATAATACAGTGCCCCCCTGTGGTCCCCAAGCTCCTCTCTGCCGAAATGGTTCAGTTGCAAAGACAGAGCAGAGCCCACCATCTTTTGCCCCATCATTACACAGGACACTGCTGAGGGGAGAGGAGCCAGGAAAACTGGGCGGGTCAGATAGGAACTGCAAATCATTGTGATTGTGTGAGCAGGAGAGGGGGCAGACCAAACCTTGAACTAAAAGTAGGGATTACAGCTTGGGCAGCATGTGATGGGAAGGGGCGGCTTAATGTAACAGAATGGAACACTGAGCAGACCATGGAGGTATGGAGGCATATATTGTACCTACTGTATTTAACCAGCATCTTTTTTTTTTTTTTTAAAGTGTCATGTGACCCCAAAAAACACAACAAAAACACACACTGGGTGCGTTTTTGGTGCATTTTTGATGCGGTTTGAAAAACATCTTTTTTATATTTGTATAGTCGCCATTTACATAGCATATTTAAAAAAATTTATGTTTTAAAATGTCAGCTTATATTTTTTAGATGCTCCATTCTAAACCCTCTGGCAAAGGAAATCCTATGTGGCTCTCTTTGTTTATGAGGGGGCTGGGCAGTTGTGTTTGTCACCTGTCTGTGCAGGCAAATCTTCAATATCAATTGTAACTAGATTTGAACACTGTGGGGTTGATTTACTAAAACTGGAGAGTGCAAAAAAAGGTAGCAAATCAGCTTCTAACTTCAGTTTGTTCAATTAAGCCTTAACATAAAAAAAAAAAAAAAAAACTGAAAGCTGATTGGTTTCTATGCAGAGCTGCACCACACCAGATTTTTCACTTTCCAGTTTTAGTAAGTTCACCCTTGTCTGTCCTAACAAAGGCTTAAAGGATTGCATTGTAAGTTAAGGAGGACATCTACAGATTTAAACTTGCTGAGGTTATTCCTCAATAGGCAAATGCTCGCCGATAATATGGGTCACAGAGCGCTACTGTCTTTGGATGCTAATAAAGCATTCAACTGTATAGAGTGGCAGTATTTGTGGGCAGTGCTGACCAGGTTTGGGTTTGGAGAAAGATTCATTACTTGGGCCCAACTTTTATACTGCGCCCCTAAGGCTGCCATTAGATGTGCTGACAAGGTTTTTTCCACCTTTGCACTAGGACGAGGAACCAGGCAGGGATACTCCCTCTCTCCACTGCTGTTTGCAGTCGCTATCGAACCGTTGCCTGCCTTGATCCATGCCAATCCATTGATTACTGAGTTCCGCCAAGGTGACCTCCACAAAAAGGTCCTGCTGTATGCAGACGACATGTTGCTCTATTTGGATGACACTTTCTCCTCTCTGGAGGTCGCCATGGACACGATATCCAGGTTTGGGCGCTTCTCCGCATTGACTATCAACTGGACATAATTCACTATATTTACTGGATGGTGGATCAGCACAGTCAGTTTTGGAGGCCTGTCCTATTCCCACCATATCCTCATTTAAATATCTTGGGGGTTCACATTACTTCTTGCTTGATCGACTATTGTTGCCTAAATATACACGCATTATTATCCAGACTTAGGGAGAAGGTGAATACTTGGAGTAAACTGCGGCTATCGGTGCAGGTAGAACTAACTTCATTAAAATTATTTTGATGCCCCAAATACTTTACATTCTGCAAAATTCACCAGTGTTGGTTCCCCCAGGAATCTTTAATATAGTCAACTCTGTTTTTAGATACCTGGTTTGTAATACCGGTCTCCTAGAGTCAAGTTAGAGCAACTAAAAAAACCCTAAAAACGAGATTGGATTGGGATTACCCAATTCTTTGCTATATTATGTTGCGGCTCAGTTGCAACACCTTGTGGGTATGTTTCCTAACCCATCGCCTAACTCCACTAGTCCGCTATCGTCAGCTGGCCGGATTATGCCAAGAAGTGTGGGGGCAAACTCCATCCCGAAGGCTTTGGAAGCAAGGCTCTTTGCTAAATCACACAAGAATTCCCCTACCTACAGTCTTAAAACCTGGAGCAAATCAAAGCAGCTATAGCAGGTGGAGGGGTTTACATCATATAGCCTGATTTAGGGTAATATATCCTTTGGGGAGCTGTGTAAATTAACCCAGGGCACTAGATGGAAGGCCTTTGGGGTGACCCATTTAGCTCACATCTTTCAGAATGGGAATCTTCTCCCTTACCCACTACTTAAGGAGAAATATTCCCTCCCCTCCCCTCATTCATGCAGTTTTATTATATTCAATTGCAACATGCTGTTAAGGCCCAGGGTATGGGGACTCCATGGACTTTATCACCAATGCCAATTTTTTTATTTAATCTCCTCAGTTGACCATGCTAAAGGTCTTATCTCTCACTGCTACAGTATGCTCTTGAGAAACTACTTGGATGGATGCCCCTCAAAGGCCCAGTAGAAATGGGAGAGTGAACTGGGTCAGATATCAGGGGACCAGTGGGAGGATGTATTACTGGCAGTAGTAACTATTTCCCTGATTTCCTCCCAAAGAGTATCTCAGTTTTATATATTTCTGCGTTCTTATTACACTCCAGCCAAGCTTCATTCTATGGGCATTCTTGCCTACCCCTTATGCTATAAATGTAAAAAAAACAGGGGCGATCTTATTCACCTCCTTTGGAGGTGTTCCAAGCTACACCGATACTGTACAGCTTTCCTGGATACCCTAAAAGGGCATTCCAGGATACAATACCTCTTGACCCTAAATAGTGTCTATTGGTTTTTCTCTGTGACCTAATACCAGAGAACAGCACAAGGGTGGCATTTAATCATGTGCTCTTCCAGGCCCGCAAAATACTTTTTTTTGCTCTGGAAGTCACCTGAGCCCCCTTCTCACCAGTTATGGGTGATGTATAAGGGACATACCCTTATTTAAAAAAAAAATATATGTATACCAACACAGGGGATGTCCAGGAAAGTTTGAGAGGTTGTGGGCGCCATGGTTGGAAACCCATGGACTCAGACCACATGAACTTTTACAGATGCGGCTACTGCAATGCCCGGTTGACCAACATATCTCACTCTGGGTTACAGAGATGTTAAGTTCGAGGGTGTGTATGCTATTGTTTATCGTTACGTTTTTTTATACGCCTAAATGTGGATGTATTGTGCCTATGTATGTTGGATTACTATGCATTTTTCTTTTTTTTGACTGATGGTGTATACTTTGCTGATGTAGACAGTGCTTTCATAATGTTGGATTGTTTATCTACAATTCAAATAAAGAGCCTGTTTGATTTGAAGTTAAGGAAGACAGACTTAGGAAAAACTCACCCTGACATTGTTCAAAAAAACCTTGCAGTCCGCCATGACATCGTCTTCTGAAAAACATCAAAATGTAAAAGCAATTTAAATAAAAATGTAGGGATGCTATGTGAATGAGAACATATAACAAACATATGTTGCTTTAAATACACCTATAACCTCTATTATCAGCTCCTTTTATAGCCATGTTAGTCAGTGTTAGCAACTAGAGAAAGGGGACTGGAATATGTATGCTATTTGGCCAGGGATTGGATCATTGTCCTCCTCCCTCCTAATGGATTATAGTCCTCCGACTACATTCTTGTGTGTCTGAACTGGCTATATGGGTTACTTTCAATTTCACTTACCTAATAAAATACACTGGTCAAAAGAAATAAAGGAACACTTTGAAAACATATCAGATCTAAATGGGGAAAAATATCATACTGGATATCTAAACTGATATGTACTGGGTAATATGTTAGGAACGAAAGGATGCCACATCGTTTGATAGAAATTAAAATTATAAAGCTACAGAGGGCTGAATTCAAAGACAATCTGAAAATCAACGTGAAAAAATGATGCAGCAGACTAGTCCATTTTGCTGAAATTTCATTGCAGCAACTCAAAATGGTACTCAGTAGTTTGTATGGCCCTCCACATGCTTTAATGCTTGGCTGACATCGGGACATGTCCCTAACAACAGATGGTGCCCTGGGGTATTTCCTCCCAGATCTGGACCAGGGCATCACTGAGCTCCTGAACAGACTGAGGTGCAAACTGGCTGTGTTGGATGGACCGAAACATAATGTCGCAGAGATGTTCTATTGGATTTAGGTCAGGGAAGGGTGGGGGCCATTCAATGGTATCAATTCCTTCATCCTCCAGGAACTGGCTACATACCCTCGCCACATGAGGCCAGGCATTGTTGTGCACCAGGAGGAACCCAGGACCCACTGCACTAGCGTAGGGTTTGACAATGGGTCTAAGGATTTCATCCCGATACCTAATGGCATTCAGGGTGCCATTGTCTAGCCTGTAGAGGTCTGTGCATCCCTCTATGGATATGCCTCCCCAGACCATCACTGACCCACTACAAAACCAGTCATGCTGAATGATGTTACAGGCAGCATAACATTTTCCACAGCTTCTTCATACCCTTTCAGGTCTGTCACATGTGATCAGGGTGAACCTGCTTTCTTCTGTGAAAAGCACAGGGCTCCAGAGGCGGACCTGCCAATTCTGGTGTACAATGGCAAATGCCAATCGAGCTCCACAGTGTCGGGCAGTAAGCACAGGGCCCACTAGAGGACATTGGGCTCTCAGGCCCCCCTCATGAAGTCTGTTTCTGATTATTTGGTCAGGGACATTTACACCAGTGGCCTGTTGGAGGTCATTTTGTAGGGCTCTGGCAGTGCTTATCCTATTCCTCCTTGCACGAAGAATCAGATACTGGTCCTGCTGATGGGTAAAGGACCTTCTACGGCCCTGTCCAGCTCTCCTAGAGTAACTGCCTGTCTCCTGGAATCTCCTCCATTGCCTTCTGGCAATGGCACATATTGATGTGCCGTCCTGGAGGAGTTGGACTGCCTGTGCAACTTCTATAGGGTTCAGGTTTCGCCTCATGCTACCAGTAGTGACACTGACCCTAGACAACCACAAAACTAGTGAAAAACGTGGGAAAAGAGTAGGGGGGAAAAAATTACAGTGGCCACCACCTGTAAAACTATTCGTTTTTTGCAGGTCATCTCATTGTTGCCCATTTAGTGCACCTGTTGTTAATTTCATTAACACTAAATCAGCTGAAACTGATTAACAACACCCTCTGATATTTAATTGACCAGATCAATATCTTATGAGTTTAATTGACTTGATACTATACTCTGATTAAAAAGTGTCCCCTTAATTTTTTTGAGCAGTGTACATACATACAAAATAACTTGCTCAAATTTGGTCCCTCAAGTTGTAACTGTCAGGGAATTTCTGTAAGCAGGCTAGCTCAGAGATGTGCCTTTAACTCTGATCTTGGATTCTGCCCTTGCTGCTGTTTACCCATTACTGACCTCGGTTTGCTCACTACTTTGATCCTGCCTACACATCTGTACCTTCTGCTGCTTACCTCGGCTACCCATAAGACAAAGCCTGTCTCTAATTTGGCTCTACATTATCACTAAGTGCCTGACCCAGCTATTATCTGCATCTGCACAAGTCATCACAGTGGGTTCCTGCTACAAGCCTGTTGAAAGCACTAATAAGCGACACCTATTGAACTTGCTGTGCATGCTGAGTTCATTTTTAACACCATCTTGTCCAACCTGCAGAGCTTCTGTTCTGACCTGATGTCCTGCCAGTTCTATCAGGCCTGCATCTCCAGTGGCAAGTTCTACTATTAACATCTACCGTCACTTGTGTTAATCTGGTCACTTGGCATTATCTGTTTCATTTTCAGCGAGGCCTGGAGTGGAGATACAAGAGAGGTCAACATCATCACCTCAGATTCCTATCAGGTACGTGACAGTAATATGGTGGAGGGCTAATTTAGAAATACATAACCCTCTGCCTTGCAGTTTTTTGAAAATAGTATTTGGGAGTAGACCTACAAAGCATGTGATCAAGTACTAGCTCATAATACCAGGTATGTGAGCCATTCTCATGCATTCTCATGTGAAATATATACCTGTGCGCCAAGATGGGTAAAAATAAACTTGGCAAAGGAGAAGTAACTATCATCATCTGAAATCCAAGAAAAGTGATAGGGTTGGTAAACAAAGAAAGCAAACAATTAGTACATCAGTGGCATGCAACAGGATGGAAGTCAGAAAGTGTTCTTTCTCATTCTTTCACACGATGGGCTTGGAAAAGGCCACTGTGACTCCTAAAAAATACAATCATGTGTATACATAATACAACTTTTTTTTTTAAGTTGGGCAGAGTAGGGGAAGGGTTAACACCTTTGTTTTTGCTGTCTGCATACCATTCAGATCTCTCTTCACTTTCTGTCCCAGAAAAGCAACAGGAAGATAGAGAAAACCTCCCAAAGAGAAGGAAATTTTCCTCTAAGACGGTTGTAAATGTGACAAGTGTCTACATTCAAAGATTTCTCATTCACTTCTTGTTCTGTTCACAGCTTTAAAATCTTGGATTTATTATCAATTTCAGTTTTGGTGACAATGGACAACAATACACATCTCTGCGCAAAAAGGGCACAGGCACATACCTCCCAACTTTCTGAGGTGAGACTGATGGACACGAATTGGCAAAAGTATGTAGGCATAAGACCCCCCCCCCCCCCCCCGCCACATCCCCTTAAAGGAGAATTATACAAAAAAAATTATTAGTTAAACCCACAAGTGCTTTTTTTACCACTACTATTTCTTTATACTGGCTTTTGAAGTTTACAAATGCAGCAATTTAGAAATTAGATGAAAGGTTTAGCCGTGTGAAGCACTTATTAATAGATAAGTAGTGCATTTTATATACAACTTTATAGATCAGACTAATGAGAGACAAATGAGGATGATTAGTTCCAAATCAGGGACAGTCCCTCAAAATCATGGACAGTTCGGAACTATGCAGTCAGACAGCAATAAAAACTTTATATAGGGTCTCACCATACTTTCACATTAATGTTTGATCCTGCCAGGTAAAAAATCCCTGGTAAAACTGTCAGTACTGCTAGACTAGTTTAGAATGACTTCATATGGTTCTTTGCTGACTAATCAGAGGTTAAATCCAATGGGGGACTCCAAAAATGACCAATCCAGTGGATGCACAAACTAGAAGGAAATAAAATCTCTTGTGGGCCTGGATATATATATATTTTTTTATATTACCAGCTTTGGTCAGTGTTGGCCACCTCTGCTTATGTACTACTACCCCTGGGTGCCTAAGTAGTTTCCCTGGCATGACAGAGTAACTTAATTCTCTCTTATCATGTACATGCATTATTATTAACTTTTACATACATAGCCTTAAAGTTTTATTAACTTTAATGCATTAAATAAACAGGAACACAACTAGTAAAATAGGGAACTTTTACAAACATACTTATAAGTACTTACTAAAGTTAAAGACAACTCAGCCGACAGCATTTTAGAGGCATGCAAAAGAGCCCAAATACCTTGGCAAAAACACAGACCTGTGCGGCACAGGAAGGGTTACCAAGAAATGAATCTACTTTCTATTCACAGTGCCACAGATGAATGATTGAGCTGTGATTTCATAGGAACAATGCCATCCCATTAAAGACGAGGTGAAAGGTATCAGGGAAGACACAGTAGCAGATATTTCAGTGTGTGAAATGGAGTGGCACCAAGCTCTGAAATTGCATTGTGTGAGAATATTAATAAAAAAGTTAATGACGCAATGTCCTTTTTTTCCCAACATTAATTACACTTTGCATTACATTTTTAATGCATTTTATACCACACTTTATTTTACATTTCAAGAAGGGGAAATATAATTACTGGTTTAATTTCCATAGCCAAACCCTGATAAGATCATAGCTGTTAAAATCACATAAAATGCTTAAATTAACTTAAAAAAATGAACCCTTTTGTCTTTTGCCCTCCCTTGCTTCTTACTAAGAATGGCCAAATTTATTCTGCACAAAATGTAGAACTTGGTTTCATAAAGTTGCAATACTTTGAAGAATATACATATTCCCTGCAAAATGGGTCTGTTAAGGTTACTATGAACAGCAACATGACTCAGAGTACAGAGTATTAAACAGATATGTATAGTATTAAAGTGTGTCTAATCAAAACTTTTTTTTTCTTGATCATAACCTGTTAGGGAGACTCTTTTAAACAACAGGAAGCTATAGGGAAATAGGGAAAAATGCCCTTGGACAACTGTTACCACCACAAGTGTCGCCACTGAAAGATTTTTTTGTAACTTCCTGTTCCAATGACAACTGTAAAATGTCCCATTACTTTCTATCCCATTGACAAAGGCCACTAGGTCAAAATGGTCAAAGTGAATCTCCTCAGTAGAGTCGATGTTGATAAAATAAATTTATATTAAAGCTAAATAAACCTACATTCTGGTATTAAAAAAAAAATTGAGTTTTGTTTCAATGATTGTATTAAGATTTACCTACTTGTTCCACTCTTTGTGGATATACATTATGAAAGACCACTTGTGCCGAGTTTATTTATATCTGGCATTAGGATCTGGTGAGTCCTTTCCTGTGGGCATGTTTTACTGCTAGTTACAGATACACTTAGATTAATTATTTTAATTTAGTAGCATTCAAGGATTATCATGACTATATTGTGTAATCCTGATAGTCAAGCTTGTTTGCCAGTTGATATGTTATTGTCCTTTCTAGGCCAACTATAAAGGTGACCATTGTTTAAAGAATACATTCTTTTTTTTAATTCATAGATGCACTTTAAGGCAACAAATTATGAGTATATACCATATACAGTAAATACATCATTGAATAAAGCCAGCTAGAAAGTTTTCACCCATTCAAATATCCTACTACTATTTTTATTGGTGATGGTACCAATACAGACATATTAAGAAATAGCTGGATAATGTAAGAAGCACTGAAAAAAAGTTTAAAGATGAACAGACTTCTCAAGTACCAATAAAACTACCATCTGTATAATTCAAAAACTGCCAATGGGTGGTCTTAAAATGATGTGAAATATTTTGCAAAGAGCACAGATAGGCACCACCACTTTACTCTCATGTTTAGTGAAAATGTTGTACCATTGCAATTTTACTTTATTTGTTAAATAATAATAGGGAAGACAAACTACAAAATTGTAATTTCCAAATTTACCACTAAATGATTTGAAGTCCATGCTTTCTGTGGCCCTCACTTTTCTTACATGCACATTGGAAACAGAACTTTAAACACAAAGCAGCAATGTACACTACCTGGGTACCAGTGCACTCTACGTGGATGTACATCATCAAAAGAGACTTCAAGGCCAACTTTCCATTAGGTACAATAAGCTTGAGTGAAAAGGGCAGCTTTTCCCTGTTCATTCTCTGTTATTAGTCATGGGTTTTTTTTTTTTTGTTTTTTTTCTGATTAGAATTACAGTGAGCTCCTCCGTATATCCATACAATTGTACGTTGGCATAACAGTCTAAACCAGATTGCAACCAGTAAAAAAGAAACATGTTCAGTGTAAAAGAGGTAGTCCTAAAACGGGTGTGTTGGGTTTTTGGGCACTGAAGGCCATGATTGGACTTTACTACTGTGATCAGAACTACAGAATGTGGGTCTGGTTTTCCACATTTGTTTGTTCATATTGTCTTCCACTGGCAGGGGTAAAAATAGACACCACACTATGCACAGATGAGTAATAGGGCACAAATTAAAAAAGCAGCTCAGGCTGCAGTATTCTACTTCAGTCTGGATCAGCTCCCTGCAGTACTCTATTTGCTTAAAGATACCTTCTGGTTTGAATGAAACTGGGCATCATTCAACCTAAAAGACAGAGGACATACAATGAATGCTAGGTGTTATGGCCCCACCCTCTAAGGGGAGCATTATCATAATGCCCTTCATTAATTGAAGCATGGAGCTGCACCAGTGTCATAATGTTAGTGTCTCTCTTTGCATCAGTGCAGAACCACCTAGGGCTTTTAGAAGAGTTAAAGAGCTATAACCAAGACATCTGGAAAAAAAAGGTAAGTACATAAAACGGTATATGGGGGCCTCTGATGTGGAAGGGGATCTGAATGGGGAGCAGAAGCTTAGTTCTTAGTTTCCATACTTGTTTGTTCATATAGTCATCCAACAGGAAGGGACCAGATAGATACCACACTATGTATAGATGAGTGCCAAGTGGGGACAGAAGCGCTGTATTCCCAGGTACTGTAAAAGGCAAAAACAAATATAAATCTGCACTAATAAAAATCTGTGAAATCTAAAAAGTCCAAAAAAGTCTGTAAACAAACACAGAGCTGAAGTCTGTCACTATAGTTCCAGAAATTAGATTAAACTGTCAAGGAGTCCTGCAGCTTTCACATTACCATCTGGTAGAGGTATAGCTAATAAAAGCGAAATGAAAGGGAAAAGGAAGCGTATGTACCTAGCACAGTTTAATAATATCACTGCACTAGGTCTATGCACTTCCTTTTCCTTTTTGTTTTCCCCATGTTATATGCTGCAGGTTTATTTTGTGTTTGGGTCATCCAAATTTCATAGTGTGAAATTGAGTACATAATTGCCTGTAAAATAAACTATTCTGTATTTTTTTTCCAAGACTTATACACATCCCTTTCACTCCAGGTATTACATTGGCACTCATTGTCTAATAGAATTAAGTATTCTTTCTGACACCCCTCAGGCCATGTCTTCTACAGTATGTCTTTTTGTACCCAATGACAATGTCAGCCTGTGCCTTTTCACCTTGATAATACACAGCTACATACAAACAACAAAAATGATACAACCCAGCAAGACGGCAGACAGAAATCCTCTTATGATTCCCCGCAGCATGCATTCCGCTAATACAATTTACTAGGCACAAAAATAAACCTGTTTTCCTAGATGAGATTTATATTTCACTGAACAATGAGCATGAATTTCAGGAACAAGATCAAAAGGCTAACTACTGCAAATCGAGCCTTTTCTTCTAAGGAAAAAATCCACATTACACTAACAAAAAAGCAAGTGTTTCCCTCCTGTGCTTCAAACATTGCGTTCCATCTCTGAATATGGTGTGCCTTTCCCGTGTTCAGGTCTTGTATTTTTAATTGGAATCTGAGCTTGATTGTTTGGCTGATTTTCATCATTAAAATCTTCTTTATTGTTAACACGGATCTATCTGCCCCTGTGCTACACAATACGGCTTTCCTCAATGCTGAGGGGTTAGGGAAAGGAAGAAAATGTGAGAAGGGAAGGGACTCTGAAACCTCATTTTCCTAGTAATTTACTTTTCTATTCAGCAGCCCTGCTGCTTGTAAGCCTATTTCTGTTACAATATTAGATATAAACAAGTAAGCTATGTAATGGATCACATTAACCAGGGCTGTGCATCTTGAGGCTGGATTTAATTTGCATGGCAGATTAGCCTGTCTGCACTTGGGAGAGACACCCTAGGGCACCAACTGCATTAATAGGATCTAGTCTCTTAAAATCCATTAAGTCAATTGAGTGGACCAGCTTGTAATCTCATTTTAAATCCAGCGTGAAAATTCTCTTACAGAAGACCTATGATACCAACCAACTGTGGGCATGATGCACAATCATTTTCCAGATTGTAACCTCCTGTACAGAGCGGGATCAACAGCGAGAGCAATAAATAAAAACAGACATTAGTTAACACTTGCTACTCTACATTTTAAAGAATAGGGCATGATTTACTTACAATCAATGTAGGAATTACCATGCAATTTATACCAGATTTAATATGTTGCATAAATAAGGCATGTATGTACATATTTAGTAAATGTCAATTTACATAATTTTTAGCAATGGAATTATTGGTTTTAATATCTGGCAAAACACTATCTGCATGGAGTTTGCATGTTCTCTTTCTGTGTGGGTTTCCTCCGGGTATTCTGGTTTCCTTACACTCTCCAAAAACATGCTAGCAGGTGATTTGGCCCTAGTTTCTAATTTGGCTTTAGTTTGTGTTTATGAATATGCTATGTACACATTCTGAATGCCAGTCCCAAGTCCAAGCTATTGTAAAGGGTTAAGAAAAGACCTGGCAACCAACTTCGTAAAAAATTTGTCAAGAAAATTTACGAAAAAAAGTAAGGATATGCAGGAGAGTATATAACAGCATGGTATATCCATTTTATATAAACTGTGAATATTCACTTCTTTTTTTAAATCACATGGAGATGAAATAAGTAAACATAAATTGTATTTCTTATAGAATTGAATAATTAAAGTGAATATACGCACAATTTATTGTGAGAAGACTCTCAGCTTCTTTAGGAGGGAAAGGTCCTATATAAAAGTGAATACATAAAAGTGAATACCACAGGACCTTTATTGTCCATTAAACCCAGACCCCTCTCTGATTTAAGGCTAGTGTTAACATGGTTTTGTTTCCTCAGAACTGCTTTTCCCCCAATATAAGTCTATGGAAATGCAAAAACAGCTTGAAGCAGATCAGAAGTAGGGATGACCTGAACTGCTCTAAGTTCAGGTCGAGCAGAGAAATTTTAAAGAAGTTCAGATGTGCAAACCCAAACCCCGTTGTGACCAATGTGACCCAAATCTGTCAATTTAAAAATGCTAATTTTCTGAGCTAATAGGGCAAGGGGGTATAACAAATAGGGAGGAGGTGGGGAATGTGTACAAATGTAAAAATAAAATTAAAAAAATCCAACTGTCCATTTTTCAGAAGTGTCTGGCATCCTGCATCTGTCCATCAACACAAACCCTTTGTCTCACTTTTTTAATGAGACCTGGCCGTCCTTGCCTTCATGGTTAAGCCCTTCATGGCAATCCTCTACTTGACAATTAAAACTGTAAGGGTGAAACACATCAGAAGGGACAGTTGCTGCACTAGACAGCAGAAAGAGATGTTTACATGCCACAGCCACAATGCTTCCTGCCCACAGAAAAATTGACCCGACATGTAGCAATCGCGGCAAGCCCATAGAATGCTACACATTCATCTCAATGGGAAAGCACCGCAAACGTGCATTTGTTGGCAAAAATGAGGTAAAACAGGCGGGAGGTATCACATCTCTTACTCACTGCCTGTCAGTAGCCTCTGGAATGCAGTTGGGCTTCAGAGGCAAGAGAGATTTATACTTATGTCTAAATCTACCCTTGATCATTGTAGTGTTGGTTGCTTGTTTACATTTCTTTGTGTAACTTAATATTCTAATGTGAATACAGTAATCCCCCGCTACGTCGCGGTTCAGTTTTTGCGGTCCCGGTAATTCGCGGTTTTTTTTGTAATGTTATTTTACTATATAAATCATTAAAAATGAAAGATTTTTGTGTTTTTCATAGCTCTTGCTCTGTCTCTAAGTATCTTTTATGTGTTTAAATGAGTTTCTATTGTTTTAAAAGTGTGTTTAAAGACCTTAAAATGCTTTTACACGTACAGTGACAGTAAAAAAATCATGCCTACAATGCATTTTAATAGGGTTTTTCTATTTCGCGGAATTTCACTTTTCGCGGCTGGGTCCGGAACGTAACCCCCGCAATGGAGGGGGGTTTACTGTATATTTACATTGCTCACTTATATTGTCTGGCTGAGGGGGTACTCCCTGGGAGGTCAGGTTTTCCCACTCTTTTGAAGGAAGTACCGCCCACTACAAGAGCAAACATATAAAAAGGAGAGGGAACCACCTCTCAGGTGCACTGTAATTAGCAAGGCAGCAGAAGGTTCGGTTCAAGGTCTCCCCACTTAAAGGAACAAGTTGCTGCTAAAAATGGGAACTGTTGCACTAGACCACCCCTTGTGGGAGCCCAGTCAGGGTTCCAGGGTATGGACTCTTGCTTAGATAGGACTAATGGACTCATTAACACAGGGATCCTTAAACTACGGCCCTCCAGCTGTTGCGGAAAATACACATCCCATGAGGCATTGTAAAACTCTTACATTTACAGACATGACTAGGCATTATGGGAATTGTAGTTCCTGAACAACTGGAGGGCCATAGTTTGAAGACCCCTGCATTAACCTATTCAAGGTATAACTAACTCAAAGGGGTACTTAGGGGCCCCAGGACACTTACTAAGGGGCACTTAAGAAGATTATGTACAGGAATGAATATTGGTGACAACTTGTTGAACTGTTCATTTGTTACACTTAAACAACTTTAGAAAAGAACGTTTATTGTTATTTACTTTGGCCTGGTGTGAAGTTTCTTGAAGACAACCTTAAATGGGTGCATGCATGTATGGTGTTTTACAAGAACAGGGCTTTTTATGGGACAAGACAAGTCAGAGAAGATGTGGTACAAATTTCTAATGCGCAGTGAAGGTATTCTGAGGAGGCTATAGTGCCATTGCTAATGACTACAGTACTAGTGTCTATTTGCATAAGCAGCCAGCCAGTTGGGAAGCAGTGACTTGGGTCTACCAAGGCCTTCTTTAACCTTTTCCAAGCCACTGCTTCCCAACTGCTAGTGTGCTTAGGCTCCTTCACTAGCAATAGGAACCCCAATATAAGGTCCGACTTCGCAGCATGGGGCTTCCTAGGGACCCAGCCTGGGAGCCACAGGATTTTGATTGAGACCTAAGAAGAAGAATAAGCATGGGTATAGCACAAGAGTTCAGCTTCCTAGTATTCAATAGAAACGGATGGATCAATGTAACTGGGAATGATGTGACTAGTTACTGGGCTGGTGGGGTCCCATACAGGCTCAGCAGTACCAGCTCAGACATGCTGCACAACTAAAGTGCAGGAGGAGTTATGAAGTGTAATAAAGAATTGTTATCGGAGGTGCAGAGAGTGTAAGGAGGAATGGATATTTGGAGTGAACAAAGTAAAGAGTACAGAAGTTGGCCAAAGGATTACAAGGACTTAATTATGTACACTTGTCGAGAAGCATCACTTTTAAATTGAAAACACCTTGTGGTGTTCGGCAGCCTTAGCCTAACTTTTGGGGTCACTAGCGAGTGCTCCCCCCAGGTCCTCACTTGAGCACAGTAAGCCCCGCCCACACAGCCTTAAGGTGAGGAAATCCAGTATAAATTTTATGAATTAAATGAATAAACTATGCGGGACTATTGATATTTTTGGTCTGTGACTTTCCTTTTCCAGCATTGTGACAGCCCCTGTCAAATAAAGTGCACAGAGGCAGTCTTATTGAACAAAGAAATCAACAGTTGGCATGTCACAACAGTTAGAAAAAGGCAAGTCCCAGTGACAGTATGAAACTAGATCAGAGAGGGGCACAGTAAAAGCTTTACTGGCATTTAAGTGTATTCAGAATACATTATTAATCCCAAAGGTAAATTATTAGCAGACTTTCGTGATTGGAATTGGGCAAAACATTTCATTTTAAAAGTGTACAGTTCATTAGAGTTCCCTTTGAAAAGTGTATAATGTACAAACAATCCTAAACAGAGAGTGTTGGGGAAGAAGTCCACGCTTTGCAGGCAACAAACTGACTTTAACCAAGCTTTCTTTCAGAATATCCATGATTATATTTATATTTTCATTCAATCACTTGTCAAAATTGTTAACAGAAACATACTGTATTACTGCACTCACAGCACAAGAAGTGGAAAAAAAAATCATACTGCTGATAGCAATCATTCTCCAGTAATAATATAGTGTAGCAATAGTGTAACACGAGAAACTAAATCAGTATACAATATCATGGTGCATCATACAGTAAATTAATATTTTCATTTTTTAATGGAAAGAAGAACAAATGCAAATTTCATCAAGAGAAGGTCAATTATGATTGATAATTATGATTTAAAGAAGGTAGAAAAGAGCCAACTGAAGTATTAAGTGTGTGCATGACATTTGCAATAACAGTCAGAAGCACGTTTCATAGACAGATAAAGCTAAACAGGGTTCCCCCATTGACACAGACAGTGCTGATGGGGAAATCAGAAATGTCCTTCTCCCAGAGGTGGGGGGGGGGGGCACCAGGGGGAGGGGGAAGACTGTGATTATTGCTAATGGTTGTAGCACCTGGGACACAGATCAGCGGGGGTTACACTTCATGTGGGGGGTCGGTCTTAGATTTCCTCTTGGTGCAAATAGCATTGTTATGGGGAAAGTACTGTGTTTATAGACTGATCAGTGTTTGTATGGATGAAGAAGGATTACAGAGAACAATCAGAATAGTGGAAGGTGATGGATTTCAATGGAAAGTGCCTGCTTGCAGCGGAGGACTGCTACCAGCTACAGGTGCATTTCTGAGTGGCCGAGAAGGAGGTAATCTATGGCCTGGGAGAATTGGTGCCAGTGAATTTGAAGCAAGCAGTGGGGAGAAGGCACATCTGTCCCAAATGCTTTGACTAATCTGAGAAAGTGGGAGGAGATGTAGCGTCAATATCGGGTGTGGTTGGAGAGAAGACACATGTTATGAGCAGTAATGTGGCAACTTATATTCTGTTCAATAAATACCAGCCCGAGATGAGCTCAAGCAGCCCTCTGGCAGTGGGGCAATTGGACCAGACAGCCAAACACCGGGAGCTCATGGTGGATACTGGTGTTCAGCTCATACACAAGAGTGGTTTTGGTCTGAGCAGCTATGCCTGATTTGTGAAAAGTGTCAGAAACACACAGCAGTGGTAAGGGCTTGTGCTCATTGAGGCCATTGTCTAAGCCTTTACTAGAACTGACCCCTAGTAGTCTTCCGCATGTTACTTACAGAGCAAACATGACTTCTGGATTCTTCACAGAAGAGACAAGAACGCTTCAGTCAGTTGGGCCCTAGCAGAAAGCCCCTAGAGACTACATCTCTTAGCAGCAGGTAAAAAGCCACTCATAAACAGGGCCAGGACAGTGGTCTGGAGGGTTCACTCATTGCCACAGTCAGAGAGTCACAGCTACCTTTGGACACGCAGGGGGCATAGTCGGGTTTGCCCTAGAAGGGCCATTGATGCTGTCTTGCAGAACTGGGAATATACCAAAGTCAGAGGAACTGTTGAAAAGACCCGCAGCCCCTATACACCCTGTCGCCCCTGCGCGGAAGGAGCCGGAGCCATGCAGCGTGTCAGGTGATCCAGTAGGAAATGACAGTGGGGAGAGACTAACTCAGGATCTCCCAAGTTTGGGGCAGACTTCGAGTCCCTAGAAGAGCAGATAGGGGATTGGCATCCTTCTGGATCATCTGAAGACAAGTGAAAGTGGGGAATCCTCAAGAAATCGAGCACTCTCCGGAGCCCAAAATGGTGTCCTGAGACACCTGAAGATGCAGAAAGGATGGAAGAGGTCTTTCAGGCACAGCTCTCAGAGGAATGTGGGATTGATCTGCCTTTCCTGGAAGGGATGACCCCAGAAAACTGCCCCATTTTGCCCAATTGCAAGAATAGTACAGAGTAAAGTTGCACTAAAATATGAGTACCCTTACGTACCCTGACAGGTCCCAAAGGGAGTGGAACAGCAGTGCTCCTGTTGATGTGAGGATTATATATGGGAATTTTCGAATGTGCCTAAGCCATGTAGGAACCCCCAATTTCCTGAGCACTGGAGCAGTTTCACAGACATAAGGGCACTCCATACACAAAGACTGGGTCATAATCAGGAAAGCTGGACGCAAGGACCAGGTATGGACAACTAACCTGTGGGGTCCCGACAGCAAGATCCTTTTAGTACTGGACCCATGCTTTTACAGATAAGCTGGGCCAAACATATCTGTTTTTTTTTTTTGCTGACATCAGTGTTCTGCTGTGCCTAAAGTGAACACTACTATGGGGGCTAAGAGAAAATGCGGCCCTGTTCACTAAGTTCTATTGCCTTGGGTACAGGCCTAATTCAAAAATGAGTTTGTTGCCGGGGACAACCTGTGTCTTAGCCCTATCATCTCATGTGTGGATCTTGGGCCTGTGGGCCCACCATTCACTAGAGACATCAAATGCAAGGATAAAAATGTTTCTATATTTCAGGTTCATCTGCAGTAAACCTTTAAAAAGGCAACTTCTAGACTGTTTATGAGCCTGAGGAATGAAAGTTGCTATTTTTGCTGCTTCACTAGTAGGGGAAGAACCTGGGACACAGAACAGCGGCCCTTGCGGAGGTGGTGCTTCACCATATTGTGCAGCTGAGGGTTCATTAGCATCAGTCGAGCTAGAATAAAGATTCTGACTTTCACAGTGATCCCTCGCAACAATAACGGAATGTACAGGGAATCTTTAATATTAATATATATATATATATATATATATTGTATATTTTATACTACATATGTGGGATAGTACATTATTTGAAATGTTATTGCTATTTTGCCTATTTACATTCTACCTTTTCACTGTGGTATACATTATATAATGCATACCACCAAACTCTGCTCCTTCTTTTTCACATTCTCTACCTCTACTATCACAGTATTGTCAAAAAACTGAACTTATTGGGAAATATGAGGCCTTCATGTTTCTACTCACGTGTTCTCAGTACTATGGATTATAGGTGCCATCATTATCTGTATCCATGTGCACCAGCAGACCTCTCCACAATTATTGCTCCTGATGAGCATTCTGACCATCTACTGTATATCCAGTCTGTGGATAATGATTGTATAAAAACTGTACAATTCAAGAACTGATTTTAAAACGTAAAAGTGACTTTGGCTGTGTCTCTATGTGACAGGTTTCCTTTACGTGAAAAATAAAAGAAATTTAAAAAAAATCATATTTGTGGGCCACAATAAATGATAAGTTATAAGTACTGGCAGTCCCGGAAGAAGCAATATGGATGCACATAACACTGGGCATGATGCAACTGCATTTGGAAAGGGGGGCAGTTCCAAAGTTATAATATTCTCACATGCTTTTCAATCAGTCTTTGCAAGTTATTTTTTACATGTGTACACATGTAAAAAGTAGAAACACAAAGGGGTCTATTTAAGAGAAATTTGTTTTGCAAATGTCTCATCATTCTTGCAAACATACTGAATAATACCCATAATGTTGTAGTATGTGTGTAATAGTTTGTTGATTTTCACTGGGCAAATGTAGCATTCCCTAAAATTCAATCCTAGCAGAAATACAACCATAAGAACATTCGGCCATGAGAGCTAAACAACATTCACCGAGAGAAAATAGCCTAATACTATAGGCTAAGAACTTTCAACCAGCAAGGGGAAATAATTTGAGGGAAACCTCTTTACTGTGTACAGTTTATGGAGATTCCTGTGCAAACAGCCGAACAAATGGTTTTTTTAGTCAAGCAAACCTCCATCTGCAATGTGAAGTGAAACATTTCACATTGGTATTATTACCACTGTTAAATGTGACAGCTTCCAGCTCAGGGCTCCTAGTTATTAGGGAGCCAGCACTCGCCAGTGCCCTAACAACCAGTGACTCATCCCCAAATGGAACATCTGAACTGACTGGTGAATGTAAACATTGGGAACAAATGATATGTATTTTGAAGGGGACCCCATTAAAATACATTAGAAAAAAACATATATGGACCCGCCCCCCTTGTATCCACTCATCCTGTAATTTAGCAAGAGGGAAACCAGCATACTAGACGTGTTTCAGTAGGCAGTTTTTTTTTCACTAGATAACCGCCCCCAAGCCCACAGACACCCATAATCACTGGGCCAGGGAAGAGGCCATTGTTCTCATCAAAAGAGGGGACAAGGTGCTTTGCCAGGGAAATCTTCCTTAGCATGGTAACTGCCATATTGAGGGCATGTGACCTGGAATGGTTCAGGAAGTTGCGGGCGACATTGTTCTTTATTTATTTTTGGAAAGTGCCCAACCCAGTTTATAACCAAGTGCTGTAGTAGTGAGCCACAGGGTGACCAGGAAGAAGTCTGTATATTTTTTCCCCTAGTACAGGTAAACCAGGCATATAAACTGAAAAAAGTAAGGTGTGTGCAATATTGTGCAGGCAGCAGTTGGCCACAGGTTTTGTTTTAAAGTGTATCCAAACATTTGGCTAGTGTAGTGAATGATTAAATAAATATACATATATATATATATATATATATATATATATATATATACAGTATCTCACACAAGTGAGTACACCCTTCACATTTTTGTAAATATTTTATTATATCTTTTCATGTGACAACACTGAAGAAATGACACTTTGCTACAATGTAAAGTAGTGAGTGTACAGCTTGTATAACAGTGTAAATTTGCTTTCCTCTCAAAATAGCTCAACACACAGCCATTAATGTCTAAACTGCTGCCAACAAAAGTGAGTACACCCCTAAGTGAAAATGTCCAAATTGGGCCCAATTAGCAATTTTCCCTCCCCGGTGTCATGTGACTCGTTAGTATTACAAGTTCTCAGGTGTGAATGGGGAGCAGGTGTGTTAAATTTGGTGTTATTGCTTTCACTCTCTCATACTGGTCACTGGAAGTTCAAGATGGCACCTCATGACAAAGAACTCTCTGAGGATCTGAAAAAAAGAATAGTTGCTCTACATAAAGATGGCTTAGGCTATAACAAAATTGGAAAGACCCTGAAACTGAGCTGCAGCATGGTGGCCAAGACCATACAGCGGTTTACCAGGACAGGTTCCACTCAAAACAGGCCTCCCCTGGTCGACCAAAGAAGTTAAGTGCACTTGGTCTGCGTCATAGCCAGAGCTTGTCTTTTCGGAAAATAGATGTATGAGTGCTGACAGAATTGCTGCAGAGGTTGAAGGGGTGGGGGGGTTAACCTGTCAGTGCTCAGACCATATGCCCACACACTACATAAAATTGGTCTGCATGGCTGTCGTCCCAGAAGGAAGCCTCTTCTAAAGATGATGCACAAGAAAGCCCACAAACAGTTTGCTGAAGACAAGCAGACTAAGGACATGGATTACTGGAACCATGTCCTGCGGTCTGAGACAATTATAAACTTATTTGGTTCAGATGGTGTCAAGCGTGTGTGGTGGCAACCAGGTGAGGAGTACAAAGACAATTGTGTCTTGCCTACAGTCAAGCATGGTGGTGGGAGTGTCATGGTCTGGGGCTGCATGAGTGCTGCGGGCACTGGGGAGCTACAGTTTATTAAGGGAACTATGAATGCCAACATGTACTGTGACATACTGAAGCAGAGCATGTTCCCCTCCCTTTGGAGACTGGGCCCCAGAGCAGTATTCCAACATGAAGCTGAGGGTAAAGGTGATGAACTGGCCAAGCATGTGTCCAGACCTAAACCCTATTGAGCATCTGTGGGGCATCCTCAAACAGAAGGTGGAGGAGCGCAAGGTCTCTAATATTCACCAGCTCCATTATATCATCATACAAGAGTGGAAGAGGACTCCAGTGGGAACCTGTGAAGCTCTGGTGAATTCCATGCCCAAGAGGGTTAAGGCAGTGCTGGAAAAAAATGGTGGCCACACAAAATATTTACACTTTGGGTCCAATTTGGAAATTTTAACTTGGGGGTCTACTCACTTTTGTTGCCAGTGGTTTAGACATTAATGGCTGTGTGTGGAGTTATTTTGAGGGGACAGCAAATATACACTGTTATACAAGCTGTACACTTCCCTTCACATTGTAAAGATATAATAAAATATTACATTTATTAATAAAATATTAATAATAAAATATTTACAAGAATGTGAGGGGTGTACTTACTTTTGTGAGATACTGTATAATAGAAAACGCGCTGGCAGGTGCATAAAAAAAAAGCTGCTGAATAAACAAAATTTTGCCATGCTAATAGTGATAATGTACAAAACACAACAATATAATAAAATGGTGAAAAAATGTAAAATATTGTTTAGAAATTGTGTAAGTCCACTCAAAGTGCATATGATAAAAAAATGACAGTCCCAATCAGATGATGTAACACCAATATGTGATGGAAGGTATCTACTTGAGAGAAACTTCGTAATTAACACATGGACCGTCACCTATGTAAAGAATGGACTTTTATCAGAGAAAGCGGACTCTATTATGGAGTCAAATTAGCCTGTTCTCCATATCCATCCAGTATATCCTATCATGAGGTTCTGTAATCCATGTTGTTTGGTCAAGTTCCCATAGCATCTCCAATTTCCAAATGATATATTAGGTATGCATGACTACGAATATAATGCAAGATTCCACAGTGAAATTAAAATAGAAATGCCCACATGGTATGGATCAGTAAGGAACTTTTATTAAAAACAAGCTGTAAAACTACTCATATTAGTCATAACAACAGTTCCCAAAGTGTAGCAATTATCTCCAGGTAGTACAGATAGTTCAAAGAGGCATGTCGACGTCATGTCCGCTAGCTCTTTTCAACGCGTTTCGTCGTAACATTATGCCATGAAATGACATTGTACATTATCACATTAGCAAAATTGTGTTTATATAAGTAAATTAATAAAACCTCTAGTGATTTTTTTTCCACGTGTTTCCCGTTAGAGAAATTTACCTTTTCTTTCTGTCCCACAGGCACAACAGAAAGAGAGAGAAAATATCTTCAAAATAAGAGAAATCCTTTCTTTTGCAAACAAGCATCCCAGTTGGACGATTTACCCTCTATTCCTGTTCAAGTGACAACTCAAAATGTTGGTTTCCCTTCACCTTTAGTCCCAGTGACTAAAGTCACCAGAAAAAGGCCAGGTCCTATGCCATCATCTTCTCTTCCTACATCATCAGGAGCCAGCTGTCTCTTCCGGGTTCTTGAAGCCAGCTCCCGATGATGCACGTTAAGTTTGCCCTTTAGCTGCTGTGTGCCCCTGCTACTGTAGTCTCTATGAATATGTGATGGACATATCTCAGGAGGCTTCAGGAGCAAGACACATCATTCTCATGTAGAGGAGAATGGTTACAGGGGGACAGGCTGAAGTTATTATTATGTAAATATATATTATTAAAATATATATATATATACTACAAGGGGGGTGGGGGTTGAAAGGAGCAGAAACAGTCCACAGCAAGTATTGGCTTCAACAACAAAAACTGCTGCCGGATAAATTTACATCAGTGCACATCCTGAAGGAGGGTGAGGAAACCTTTTTAAATAGAGTGCAGACAGTCATGCCCAGCTTGCAGGCTTTGTTCAAGGATATGACTTGTTCAAGTATGGGGCACTACAAAAATTTAATTTGTTTACATTTTATTTTTATTTTTTGACCAATATATACTAAACCATAATGCATTATCTTTAAAAAAGAATTAAAACTTTCCCATGTGTTACATTGATGTGCAATGAATTATTATAACTACTAATGAGGACATAACAAACAAGGCTTACCTGTATCCCCCATATATACAAATATATTTAAAAAAATGTATTTTAGATACTTTTAGAATCATTTAGCAAATTATTATTTTGTATATCATTTGTTGCCACATCCTGCCAGGGTGCTGTACTTGTTTTTAAAGTGCTATTGCCATACTATTGTTTTCTGATTTAAAGACAAATACAGTAAACCCCCGCTCCATCGCGGTTCAGTTTTTGCGGTCCCGGTATATTGCATTTTTTTTTGTAATGTTATTTTACTATATAAATCATTAAAAATGAAATATTTTTGTGTTTTCCATAGCTCTTGCTATGTCTCTCAGTATCTTTTATGTGTTTAAATGAGTTTCTATTGTTTTAAAAGTGTGTTTAAAGACCTTAAAATGCTTTTACACGTACAGTGACAGTAAAAAAAAACATGCCTACAATGCATTTTAATAGGATTTTTCTATTTCGCGGATTTTCACTTTTCGCGGCTGGGTCCGGAACGTAATCCCCGCAATGGAGTGGGGTTTACTGTATCCTTTTTGTTAGCATGGGGATTGGTTTGTTTATTTATTTAATCTGCAACCCCTGGGGTCCAAAGGAAAGATTTGTTTCTACCTGGGACAGTCTAGAGAAGGCCCAGAAGGGAGTATGCACAGTTTGGTAGCATTAAGTGCCGGTTTACACATATGCGATGCGGGAACCATAAAAATCCCCTGAGGGTTCTTGCATCGCACTTGACTCGCAGGCATTTCACAATGCCATATGCGAATCGCTGGGGGTGCCAATACAAAGTTAACGACACCCCCAGATCAGTTTGCATATTGCAGTGCGAACGGTCAATTAGGACATGATTCGGATCGCATAGGTGTGAACAAAAAAAGGGTCTTGTGCGACTTTAGTCCGAATGCGATGTAAATTCAGCCGTACAATCTGTATGGTTGAATTCACAACGCACAGACATCGCATGTTATTTGCAGAGGAGTGCGCTGCGAATCACATGCGATGTCTGACATTGCATATGTCTGAAGCGGCACTAAGGGTGAACTGATTTATTTTTATTACTAATGTGTGATTTTATTTGACCCCTTACAAATATGTTTTATTAAATAAAAATTATTATTTTTTAGATACCAATGTGTGAAGTGACTGTTATCTGCTGGACTGACGCATCTCTGTATTGTTTTTTATCTTGGGCTCTCTCTCTTTGTTGTGTAAGCCAAGAAAGACACCAGCACAAGTGCAGTTTTATGGCTGATAAACATTACATCTAATAAGAGCAAATGGATGGATCTGAGCAATCCTAATTAAATGGGGTAAGATGCAAGAATTCATATATTACTCACACATTAAAATCAGATTTTGTATTGCAGTAGAGTGTAAATAAACCCTAGAGCAGGCTTGCCAAACTCAAATGAAACAGTGGGATGAATGGAGTGGAAAAATATATTTTATCTGTAAAGATAAGGTAGAGAGGGTTTTGTTTGTTGGGTGTTAATGTGAAACTGTAGACAAATATTAAAAAAAAAAAACACACACACATTTTAATCCAATTGTGTATTCATTAAAATCCAGCAAATCCACCTGAAATCTGTATTTATATTATCTTCAAGCAATCCCTCTACAGCAGATTTCAGACTGTTATGCCATTTGAGCTAACATGAATCTTTTAACCTGCACACTTCTAATTGCTGGGCTTAAAGAGGAAGTAAACCGTGCCCAATTTTCTTTTTCTTTTTTTAAACCCTGCAAAGTAAAGGCATAATGTGCTAGTATGCATAGCATGCTAGCACATTATGAAATACTTACCTTAGAAAGAAGCCCTGCACTGCCGTACTGTCAGGTCTGACAGATTCTTCCATTTTCACCTGGTCTTTCTTCCGGGTTTGGGTCCTCCGACTGTCTGATTTGCCACGCCGCGATGACGTCACTCCCACGCATGCGCACTGGAGTCACAGACCGCGGCGCATGCATCCCTTCAGAACGCATGTGCCGTTGACATCACCGGCTGCATGAAATGTGAATATCTCTTAAACTGTTAGGCCCCTTTCACACATACCAGTCGTTTGTCCGTTTTTCATCCATCCGTTGACGGATGAAAAATGGACATCAATGCATCTCTATGTAATAACAGATGACAATGGATGATCATCCATTAACTTCCATTTTCATCCACTTCCGTCAATGTCCGTTTTTTGGAACAGATGAATGCCCTATTTTTCATCCGACAATAAAACGGATCAGACGAAAAACGGATGTAAACGGACGAACGGTCCATTTTTCATCCGTTTTTGCATTGGTAGTGGATGTAAAAAAAAAAAAACGGATGAAAACGGATGAAAAACGGATGAGAAACGGATGAAAAATGGATGAAAAATGGATGGAAAACTGATACATTTTGACGTGACTGAACTGATGAACTGAATGGACCGTATGTGTGAAAGGGGCCTAAAAGTTTAGGAGATATTCATAGTACCTATAGGTAAGCCTTATTATAGGCTTACCTGTAGGTACAAGCCCAAAGAATGGGTTTACATCCTCTTTAACCACTTTAACCACTTTACCACCGGAGGATTTTGCTGTCTTACGTCCAGGCCACTTTTTGCGATTCTGCGCTGTGCGAATTTAACTGACAATTGCGCGGTCGTGCGACACCGTACCCAAACGAAATTTACATCCTTTTTTACGTCCACAAATAGAGCTTTCTTTTGGTGGTATTTGATCACCTGTGCGATTTTTACTTTTTGCGCTATAAACAAAAAAAGAGCGTTTATTTTGAAAAAATAACAATATTTTTAACATTTTTTTATATGAAATTCCTCCCAAAAAATATGTAAAAATCTAATTTTTTTTAAATTTTTGGTCAATTTGTTTTCTGCTACCTATGTTTGGTAAAAAAAAAATCACAATAAGCATATTTTGATTGGTTTGCGCAAAAGCTATTGCGTTTACTAACTAAGGGAAAGATTTCTGTCATTTTTGGTGTTTTTTTTTTTTAACGAGTAATGGCGGCGATCTGAGATATTTTTTGCGGGACTGCGACATTGCGGCGGACAGATCGGATCCTTGACTGACATTTTTGACACTTTTGGGGTTACCAGTGACATTACTACAGTAATCAGTGCTATACATATGCACTGTTACTGTAAAAATGACACTGGCAGGGAAGGGGTTAATTTTATTGGAGAGGGAGGGGTTAATGTATGCCTGGTGCTTACTAACCTGTGGGGGGGGAGGTGACTGAGTAAACCAGGGACAGATCGGATGTTCAGCTATGCTGAACACTCCGATCTGTCACTCCCTGTCACTTAGGAGATCCGCCCGCTCTGTTTACACAGTCGGGCAGATCTCCAAACTAGATTCCTCAACGATCGGGGAAGAGCGGCGGCGATCGCCGCCGCTCCTCCCCTGGCCCGACTCCCGCTGTGAATGAAAACAGTGGGAGCGTGCCTCCGGCGGCGCGTGAGCGCCGCCTACAGGGGTCTACGTCGCTGGACGATAACGAGCCACTGTGCCGCAGTAGCAGCACAGTGGCCAGAGGTAAAGTGGTTAAGACCGGAAGGATTTGCCCCCTTAATGACTAGGCCATATTTTGCGATTCAGCACTGCGTTAATTTAACGGACAATTGCGTGGTCGTGCGACACTGTACCCAAATAAAATCGATGTCCTTTTTCCCCACATATAGAGCTTTCTTATGGTGGTATTTTATCACCTGTGCGATTTTATTTTTTGCGCTATAAACAAAAAAAAGTGTGACAATTTTGAAAAAAAAAAAACAATATTTTTCACATTCTGCTATATGACATTCGCAAAAAAAATTTTGGTTTGGGCAAAAGTTATCGTGTCTACTAACTATGGGGAAGATTTAGGTCATTTTTATTGTTTTATTTATTTTTTTTACTAGTAATGGCGGCGGGACTGCGACATTGCGGCGGACAGATTGGACCCCTGACTGACATTTTTGACACTTTTGGGGGTACCAGTGACATTGCTACAGTAATCAGTGCTATAAATATGCACTGTTACTGTAATAATGACACTAGCAGGGAAGGGGTTAACAGTATAGGTGATCAAGGGGTTAAATGTGACCCTAGGGGAGTGATTCTAACTGTATGGGGATGTACTTGTGAAATGACCATAGAGACATGTGATCCTATATAGAAGGATCACGTGAGCTCTGTGATCATTTCAGGGAGAAGGACGGTCGGCTGTGTTTACAACAGCCGACCGTCCTTCTCTCTCTCTGCAGGGAGCGATCGCGGGTGTCAAGCGGCAATCAGAGCCACCTGACACACGAATCAGCTCCTGTGCTGATGATCAGGGTGGGAGCGTGGTGCCGGTGGCGCGCGCACGCCCCCTAGCTCCTCCCAGGCAAGCAACATAGATCTACATTGTTTTGCCTGTATGAGCCAGCCTTCCACAGTAAATATACAGGAGCTGGTTGGCAAGTGGGTAAACAGTTTGCAGAAGGATCAGAGCTTTTACCATTGTGAAGATGTCATTAAAAAAAATCCAAAGAGCAGATAGGTAGCACAGAGCTGCAAAGCTGCAATAGTGAATTGTGGTATCATTCTTCTGACCATAGTGGCCGCAGAATATTGCATTTTACCATTTTTTACCATTACCATTTTTTTTATGGTAAAACAGATTTAATTACATGTATTTCAACATTAGTTGTTTGGTTGGTATGTTTTCTATAATTTAAAGTCTAAAAAAAACGTTTTCTTTCTTTCTCTTTCTTTCTTTCTTTCTTTCTTTCTTTCTTTCTTTCTTTCTTTCTTTCTTTCTTTCTTTCTTTCTTTCTTTCTTTCTTTCTTTCCTTTTCTTTTCTTTCCCAAATATAGCAAATCTTTAAGCTTTGTGTGATTTAGAAAAGCACTTAATCTGATTTAATTTTTCTTTCCAAAGGCAGCAATTTACTATCATGCAGTCCATCAATTCTAAGCTCAAAGGAAAAAAAAAATAGAAAAAAAATCATCAGTCAACAAGAGCTTCTGAATGAGATTTGGGACCACCATACCTGAGTCTTTCATTGCCCCATCTCCTGCTAAGTGAAGGTGCAATATTACCTCTTCACAAACTCCTTCCACCTTACTCTGCCTTTTGCTCAGAGAGGTATCACTTAGGCCACATATAATACAGGTTTTCATGGCGTGTCTACTTATCAGGACCCTGAAACTATGTGAGACATGCAGAGCAAACAATGAGCTGTGTCTTGGCTCCTGGGGCCTGTAAAAAGATCCCTTTCAGCGCTCACAGATTGCTCTGTGTTCTCTTAATTGACAGACCTGGCCAAGTTTGACAGACCTGACATGCAGCTGGCGGTGGCCTCGTTCCTTCAGGTAGGCCACCTTTCAGCAGGGAAATTGCTTGCGATTGGTTTTATCGAAGGCCAGTTCTACCATCCATTTCTTCATACAAAATGCAGAGAGAAAATGCCTCCCATATCCTTTGATAGGTGAATTCTCTCCAGCCTTTTACGCAGCGGTGTTCTTTCCATTTTCGGGTCACCTGAGCAGTCAGTGAAGATATGAGGGGGGAAAAAAGACCTTATGTTGACCTTTGAAATCTTCTGTAGGCTGGGGCTGGAATATCAATATCACCTAATAACAGTTAGGTTCATCACTAGAATTGGGGCAGACTGAGGACAAATACTGTACCATAGTGTTATTATAAAAGAAGAACACATTAAATAAATAAAAAAAAGTATTGACTATGCAAAGTGAACATAAATAAAAATGCTAAAATTTCTTCTTAAGCACCTTATATAGTTTACATTTTATATAAAACTGAGCTTCAAGTGTGTATATATATATATATATATAGATAGATAGATAGATAGATAGATAGATAGATAGATAGATAGATAGATAGATAGATAGATAGATAGATAGATAGATAGATAGATAGATAGATAGATAGATAGATAGATAGATAGATAGATAGATAGATAGATATAGATATATATCTATATATATATAGATATATAGCTATATATATATCTATATATATCTATAGATATATATAGATATATATCTATATATATCTATAGATATATCTATATATGTATAGATATATAGCTATATATATATATAGATATAGATATATAGATATATCTATATCTAAGTAGGAATTATTTGGTTCCTCAGACCAGTGGGTGGGACTTTGAGGCAAAAAAATGAAACAAGAGTAATATGCGTTTTGACGTTTATCATAAAACAAGGTTTATCATAAAACAATATTTAGCATGTACAAGACATGAAATGTAAAGTGCTGGATGGGTGAGAGGCCCATCCGTGATGGTGCACGAAAGAAAGAGGAGAGTGACACTGTGATAATTGGTGACTTTTTAGAGACGCAAGATCCTGCCATCCATTGATGTTGGATGTTTGCAGGATGCGTTTCCATCCAACGCGTTTCGGCTGTGCCTTTTTCAAGGATTTTCACCATATCTATATAAAGATATTTAGTCTTTATTAGTGTCAATTGAAGATTTTTGAGCAATTTTGTTAGTATAGTTTTAAAGTCTTAGCTTACATTGAATTTTTTGTGTGCAGTTACTTGATCGGTTGTGGAGGAGCCCCCTCTTGTTTCCCAAAGCAACCACAAGATCCCAAAGGGGGAGAGGAGTGGCGGTAACGTTTGATTCTGAAAGGCCAAACAATTATAAATGGCATAAACCCTCAACAGGACTTTTCCTGGCTCTCTCTGGGACGCTCTGCTACAATATATATCTATATCTATCTCTATATATATATATATATATATATATATATATATATATATATATATAGATATAGATATATATTGTAGCAGAGCGTCCCAGAGAGAGCCAGGAAAAGTCCTGTTGAGGGTTTATACATCTCCCAGGCATCTCTCGTATACCTTTAGGGATCTCTGATCCATGATCCAGTTCAGGTTTTTTGTCCTCTTCCCCAGGCCAATTTAAACTCACCTGAGACAGACAGCCAATGTTCTCTCAGCCTGGGAAAACGGACAACGCTTGTCTATGAGAGCGGAAGGTCAGTAAAACTACCAGTGTGTGTCTTTGGAAGCTGACAAGCTGTAGGCTTGCTCAGTCTGTGTTAGTGAGGGACTGCATTGTGTGTAGTAAGCGCCGGGACACGACTAGGCTTTTGTTTATTATTATTATTCCTGCTTGTTTTCCTTAAAGCACTGTACAGCACCTGTATATAAACCTGCATATAGCACCAATAAACACCGCACTGTTTGTCACTACCACACAGGATTTGGTATCTGTGCCTGAAAGACTGCTCATCCCAGGGAGCTTTGCACCTGCTACCCGTTCTGTTCCCCAGCTTACTATATATATATATATATATATATATATATATATATATATATATACTGTATAATGCAAAAACAGCAGTTCTATTTTCATCAATGAATCATTAAGTTTACATTTATTATGTGTTTTGCAGTGTGAATTTTACCTGGTATTAGCCTCTTGCAGTCCATGTACAACAGAGCTGAGACTTCAAGTGTGAGAACCAACAGAAGGAGCTGAAACAAATGCTCTTGTGGCTCCCCCTGCAGCGCTTCCAGCTTCCCTCCAGCTCCTTTCCCTTGCAGCACTTCTGGCTTCCCTCCTTTCCTCTCCCTCCTGGCGGAAGCTGCTAAAGGGGCACACAGGAGGTTATTTCAGAATAGAGGGCAGGAAGTAGAAAATATTTCACATTTATCAGTCCCTTCCTTTTCTGAAAGAAAATAGAGCACGATCTGTACCAACCATTCCTGTGTTCATTCATCACTGAAGCATAGTAAGCTGTGTTTACTATGTTTCAGTTTCTGAATGAACCGGAAGGCTCTAAGCGCTTCATTTGCATTCATCTGTGCATCTGAGGCTGTAGAGAATGGGATGGCGTAATCTATGTCCTCATTCCTGTTCTCTGTCTCAAAAGTGAGACATCACCAAAGCTCCCTCAACAGGGCAGTTAAAAAAAAAATTCTAAAAAAATATTTTATTTGTTTAAATGAAGGGTTTGTTTCACATGTTCTTTGATCTCTGAAGAGCGGTTAGCATTTGAATCGATCATCCGAGAGCATTTGACAGGGGGTGGAGGAGCCTTTCGGGTAGGCTGTATGGGGTCCCGTGATTTCAAACAGCAGCCCTGTGTGCTGCTGTGTTCATTTGCTAAGAAGAACTCTGATAGGAGGAGAGAGCAGAATGACAGAGAAATTAGCTTATCAGTGTGCTGCTTCTCTTCTTTGCTGGCCAGTCACAGGCTGGAAGAGAGACCAGAACTGTGCGTGTAACTGAACTGCAGCATAGAAAAATTAGGTTTCACACCCTGCCAGACAGGGCTGTGCTGGGTGACAGAGCTTTGCATACTTTAGCACTGGATTGACAGAAAAACATATCCTTTAGCAGATAAATCTTTCTTATTTGCATCTGTGTATTTAGATGTTTGTCTGGCATTTACCTTTAGTGCCAGTTCACATTAGTGCGATGACAGAGATCGCATGTAATTCGGAGCGCACTGCTCCTAAAATTACATGCGATCTCTGTGCGGTGCAAATTCAGCCATACAGTTTGTATGGCTGAATTCGCACTGCAATCGCACTAAAAGACGCGCAGGACCCTTTTTTTGGTCCGCAGCAGAATCGGATCGCATGGTGGTTCACACTAGTGCGATCCGATTCTGTGTGAACTTGCAGATCTCACTGCGATATCCGATCTTATCTGGAGGTGTCGTTAACTTAATTGACACCCCCCAGCGTATCGCATATGGCAGCGTGAACTGCCAGGGTTGCGGATGCGATGCGGGATCATGCTGTATATTCGCAGCGTTCCCGCATCGCACAAATGTGAACCGGCACCTAATCTTTTTTCAGTGTAACATATTACATAGCCCATATGAAAACATATTGCATTTATTTTTTTAAAACAGAAACTAATATATTGCCCCCTCTGCACCCAGGATTATGCAATTTATGGTAATGCAGACTAAAATAATACCTTTTACTTTTTTTCAGATTTCTGGCTGAATAAACTGCTACTGTTTTCATTTGTCAAAACGGATATAATAAAACACATTCAATAGTTTATTTACCAAACCCAGGGCTTTTTTTTCTCAGAGAATAGGTGCCGGAACTCCCCCTTTTCAAGTCACCCCTTGTCTCTGCCCCTACCCACCTCCGAGCACCGTTTCTTGGTTCCACCCATTACCCACCTCCAAAGACCACCCCTTTTAGATAATACAGTAACATTTGTGGTACTAACTAATTTGTATTGAGCTTGTTAATGATAACAAGAAAAGCAGTAGAATAGATCCCCTGCAGCCAGCAAGAATGGACCACTCACAACAAAACACCCCCCTCCCTAGCAGCAACAACAGATCTCCTTGCAGCAACCATCAGCAGACCCTCTGGAAAAATAGATCCCCCCCCAGCAACAATGGAACACCTACAAGAAAATACCACCCCCTTCCTCAGCGACAATAGACCCCCAGAAGCAACAACCTCTTCCTCAACAGTAGATCCCTCCCAGAAATGACTGACCCCCCAGCAACATAAGACCCACCCTTAGCAACAATAGATCCCCTGCCAGCAACAACAGATCTCCCCAGCAATAGACCCCCTGCAATAATGAATTCCCTCCAGTGACAATAGATCCCCAGCAACCAGCATCAACAGACCCTGCAGCACACCTCCAGCACCCCTTGCCATTACATACATTCCGTCCTGGAGGTGCCGGAACTGCGTTCCCCAACGTTCCCGCTGAAAAAAAGCCCTCGCCAAACCTAAAAGGAGCAAATAAGAGAAATTTATTGTTAGAGTTCACAAAGACTTTAAAGTGGGCCTCCACTAAAAATCGCATCAGCATGCAACTCTGCATGATGGCATGAAATCATCTTACATTTGTTAGTTAAAAATAAATTTTGGTTTCTACTAACATTTACAATTTTTCACTTTCTGATTGAGTGAGGCACTGATGATGTAGCCAGGGCCTCAAAAATGCATCCTGGAATGTGTGGATATGAGGAATTCCGTATATCAGTAGAAGACATGCCTTTTGGAAGTGTTTTAATACATGGTAAATAAATATTATATTTTTTTACCTTACCTGAGAACTCATCTAGGATTGGATATATCATCCACTTGCGACTGCAATACTGTATGTATTTATACGTTGCGGTTTGCAAGTCAAGCTATCAGCCCTAACCCCGGTGAGGGTTTTTTTTCAGCCAGCGACTGGCTTTCTCATGTAAGTGGTCTAAGCGACTAATTAGCCTCTGGATTGGTGTTTCTTGGGCTTACCTTTTTTACCAGCTCGCCTAGGCTGGCCATAAAGGTAAACAGAGACCAGATTGCCTCTGATCACCTCTAAGATCTTGGAGGATCGGAGCAACTTTATGACGTTACTTCCAGTCTAGGGAGCTGATGTGCTTGACAGATTCTGCTCGGTCTGAAAGGGGCCTAGGAGTATGCAAACTCTCAATGTACCCCAGTCTAAAATGTGAACAAACATCATTGTTACTTATCATGCACACAACCGCTTTAATGAAATGTCAGAAACACTCAATTACATCAGAGGACCCCCATCACATCAGAGGCCTCCCATTACATCAAAGGCCCCCTATTAAGTCAGAGGTCTCCCCATCACATCAGAGTCCTTTCTTTACCTGAGAGGCACCCCTTCACATCGGAGGTCCTCCATCACAGCACAGGTCCTCCATCATGTCAGAGGATCCCCATCACATCAGAGTCCCCAGTCACACAGTCTCCCAGTAACACAGACCCCCACCTATCACAGAGCCCCCCAATGACACTGTCCCTCTTCACATGACAGCCCTACCTTTTGGCTTTATTAGCATGGCAGAGGACAGGAGGTGGCGGTGGTCTTGATTAGGCAGACTCCTGTCTTCTCCTAAATGCTGGTAGAGGAAATGGCCCTGCAAGCTGGCTGCCATCGTCATAGCAATGAATGGCACAATGTGTCCTCACCCTAGAGCCAGCCTTCTCGCACAATGGCAAGTCATGATGGTGATCCAGGGCAAACTGTGTCCTATCCTCGCAGCGCCAGATGGAACTCAAAGAGCACCCTAGTTGAGACTGCAGCGCATATAAACAAAAAAGAGAGCGGCATTCATGGGTCTTGAAAGGTGAACGCAAAATTTCAACGTTTCGACGAGGCACAAGCTTGTCTTCCCCACTCCCTTCTCCTATGGGAGCAAACTGACAAAGTCTTGTGTAAACTTCAAGGTGATCGGCTCAAATTTGAAACAGGCCTTAGGTATTTTTTAAACAAATTTACTGGAGGAGTAACCTGCATGAGCAAAGTACAGGTTCACTTTAAAAAGTTTTATACAAGAATTACAGAATCTGAGAATGACCAAGTAAGAATCTGCCTGGTATAAGTCCAGCTAACCATAGATTCTGCATATACAATATATCATGTTCCAGTAATTAAAATTATATAAAAGATCTCAATTTTCCAACACCTGACTGCGATCCTATACTATCCAGCATCAGTTGTTCTCTTGTGTTTTCATCGGGTAAAATACAGTTTGATCAACTCATATGCATTAAGTCTACAGGCTTACAAATTAAATATGCCAAAAACACTAGTGGGTCCATGCATAAAAAATTTGCCATGTGGATATATTTAGCATTCACACAGACACAACAAATGATCACTGTATTGTTTGTAATATACTTACCTCCTATGATCATCAGCTCCATCTAGTGGCCATATTTAGATATTTTTTCTGAAATCCCCCAATAAAAGGAGATAGTTATATTACAAACAATTCAGAGATCATTTGTTCTGCCTGTGCGAATTCTGAAGACATCTGCATGGCAAACTATGGGCTGTATAATGTTTCTAGACATCACTTGACTGTAGACTTCATAAATGTTCATAAATATTTCCTTAGACTAAACAGAAAAGTAGGTTGTGCATTTATACAAGCAAGCTTTTCTAATAAGCAATTCTAATTTTTATAAAGTGCAATAAGCTAAGATATAATTTTTTTTTTTTACAAAATCCCTTTTCCTTCTAAATATTGCATTGGTTTATTATATAATTACGAAACAGGTAGAGGTAGGCTTTACATAAGAGCTAGTTTACGAATAATATACGCAATGAGTACCATATAATTTTATGTTTAAGCATCTGTCGCACACTTGCTATAAAATGCTTTGAACTGCAGTTAAGCAGCAATGTTCCCCCAATGAACACAACTCTGCAACTGCTCATTCTAGCAGAGGAAGAGATTTTATATTAAATGCAGGAAAGTTCACCTGTCATTCACAGCTGCACTCTTTTCCTCACTGTCACTTTTTCTTCATTTCATGATCAGGATTATTGATATTTATGCAAGGTACAGGGCACTTGATCTATTTAGCCTGTTCCATCATCTAATTACCCGGTCTGAAAATTGTTCTTGGTTTCAAATTTTTACTGTAATTGCATTAGTTCCTATGGGCGGTGATTTCAGTCTCAGCTATGATGACAGCTGATTAAGATGTTCCTGAGCAGTAATAATACAATGACTTCTGAGCCCCTTTTCAGTATCATTTAATAGCAATGGTGTTCATCAGATGTTTCCAGGGGATGGGATATTAGAAATTAAGGGAAAATACGGTGAATTTGTGGGAAAAAAAATATATACTTATTAAAAGGTTATAGTGAGGACGACCAAAAGGAACCAAAAAGCCCTCCAGAGAAGTGCCTTCTTAAAGCAAAAAATATTTGATAATGTATCAACACAATCAAGAAACAAAGGAATTAACCTAAACACTAAGACAGTTGCTAGTGACATGGAAATCCTTTATTTATGCCAGTGTGTCTATTAATGCAGCAGAATCTCTATTCGACAGAACAAAGTAGACAAACTAAAATATTTATTTATCCAAGTTTGTCTTAAAGTGTACGCTACCCTAAATATTTTTTTTTCTATGTGTGCTTATATGTGGATTTTATAAATTGTAGTCCATCATTTTCTATCATTTTCATGTACTTCCACCTGGCTTATCCTGCCAGTCACCTTTCTTCCGTGTTCTAAACTGACCACACAAAGCACAGAAGTTGATCTGTGTTAGTGTGGTCAGTTTTCATCTGGCATTTGGCTGGCCATTCAGAGATACAGGACATTGTACAGACACATAGCATGCCTGTATTGGTTCAACGACCCCCTCCCCCCAACCAATCACAGCCTTTCTCTTGCATACACCCCCTCTCAATCACAGCCTGCCTCTTGAACATGGTGCCTGCTCAAGCACAGCCTGCATCCTGCCTGAGGCTGAACAAACTATGGAATATAGGAACACCATGTGTCTCCACAGAGTCCTGTAACTCTACCCCTCCCCACCACTTTCAGAAAGAGCAGATGCATGGTCACATGACATACCTTTTTATCCTTGTAAAAAAGGTAAGAAAGCTAATTTCTGAAACCAAGAAAAATCAGTTATGGTGCATGCATAGTTAATACTGTATTAGAAAATGTCACAACCAATTTAAAAACCCACTCCAGGATCATTTTCACCCTCCTCCCACCCCCTTTAACTGATCCCATTAGTGTAAATAAAAAACACACTAAATCCACTGTTTAACTTATCTAATGTCACAACCACGTGAAAAATTGGGGCTTTGAGTTTGTAGGGTATGTCAGTGATATGAAGATTCTATGGTCTCTAAACTACAGGGACCTGGTGAACAAAAGGGGCTATCACAGCGGTCACATGAACAGAAAGCTCCTGATTGCAAAGCAGAGATTGCAAGCTTTCCACTAGCCGTCAATAAACGTGCCAGGAGCGCGCAGGGTGTGCGCTCTCGGCACAGCTCTGTTTTTTTTTAGGTAAGCACATCTGCGACCTCTCAGCATTAAGGCCCACCTGCTGAGAGCCTGCTTATATGCATACAGCCAGCGGGAAGGAGATAAGCTACCCTAGAAACCCTCACCCCGAAGAATACTTACCTGTCCGTAAAAGTGGCTGCCTCTCCTGGTTTTGTAAATCCTGGGTATATAAATCTTCTCTGCCTATGTCTTTGTGGTAGTTTTCTGTAGACTTGAATAGCGTAATATTTCCACAGAGACACTAGTTATATGGCCTGACTCAAGCCTATAAAAAGTTACCGAGCAAGAATGGGCAGTGCCAGAGAAGATTTCTGCACCTTGGATATACACACAAGAGGTGGCTGCCACTCTCACAGAGAGGTAAGTACGCGTTAGGGTTAGGGTAGAGATTCTGGCCTGAGTTAAATTTATTGTATTTCAGATATGAAATATGAACAAAGCATATTGCTACAGTGTGTACTTGTTTCAGTCAAGAGCACTAAGTGACATTTCTGTCTGCTGCCTCATTCCTCTGCTATCAGCTTAAATCACATCTGACAGGTTTTCCTGACACCAAGAGAAAAAAAATGGTGACAGAGGAGGGACATTCAGTAGATTGACAGCCTCAGCTCTGTCTCTGTGAGCTATATGGGGGGGGGGGGGGGTTCCCTTACCTCCAATCAGCTCTCAAAGCTCTCCTCGCAGGGCTCCACCAAATTATTTGGATCAGTGCACAACACAAGGGCCATAAAGACATGGATGAGCGAGTTTGGGGTGGAGGAAGTTATTTGGTGGAGGGGGGATTTTGGTGGAGGGTTGTTTTTTGGGGTTGGGCTTGGCCCCTTAGTTCCAGTGAGGGGAACCCTTAAGGCATCAGCATACCAAGACATTTTGGACAATTTCATGCTCCCAGCTTTGTGGGAACAGTTTGGGGATGGCTCCTTCCTGTTACAACATGACTGCGCACCAGTGCACAAAGTAAGGTCCATAAAGACATTGATGAGTGAGTTTAGGATAAAAGAACTTGACTGGCCTGCACAGAGTCTTGTCCTCAACCAGATAAAACACCTTTGGGATGAATTAGAGTGGAGACTGCGAGCCAGAGCTTCTCATCCAACATCAGTGCCTGACCTCACAAATGAGCTTCTGGAAGAATGGTCAAACATTCCCATAGTCATTTAAAAAGCAATGTTTCCTTCCTTAATTGCTGCACTTAAAATCTAATATTTCCAAGGTATTTGATTATTATATCAGTTAGTTATAAGTTTACTGAATGTTTTCAAGTATTTAAAAATGTTCCTTCTGATATTCACAAGTCATAAAGGAAAGATTCCAGAAGTGTCCAAAATAACTGTATCATTCTACCTGTCATTTCATTAGAGAAGCCAACAAAATTTCCTCATTAGCTGTAACATGTTTACAACTATTAGAAACACTAATGATATACTGTACCATTAAAGTGCCATCAGGAGACAGTTCGCTGGCAGAAGCAGCAAAAATGTAAACTCAGTCACTACACTCTCATAGAAGATTTGCATAATTTCAAACCTAATTTTCAACATTTTTAAATCTGTAGCCTTCATTAAAATAACACCTGGTGGTCTTGCCATAAGGGTCCTTGTTCAGGCACATTCTGTTATAGGGTGACAACGCTCTGTCTCTGTCTCCCAATTGTGCTCCAGGTCACACACTCTTCCAATGGAGGCTACAAGTGGCTGTTTGAGCATATATTATTCAGCCATGGTCCACAGTTGTTACCATCAGGAAACATGCCCTGAGAAATGCCATGCAGCCATTGCATAAATGGTAACTCCACTTTTGTGGGGAAAAAATCATCAATAAAGAAAAAACAATATAGCGCATACAATTGCGACATAAATCATATTGTAATTGAAGGTTATTAACCACTTTACCACCGGAGGATTTTGCTGTCTTACGTCTGGGCCACTTTTTGCGATTCGGCACTGTGTGAATTTAACTGACAATTGCACGGTCACGCAACGCCGTACCCAAACTAAATTTACGTCTTTTTTTTCCCACAAACTGAGCTTTCTTTTGCTGGTATTTGATCACCTGTGCAATTTTTACTTTTTGCGCTCTAAACAAAAAAAAGAACGACAATTTTGAAAAAAATAACAATATTTTTCACATTTTTTTATATGAAATTCCCCTCAAAAAAATGTAAAAATCTAAATGTTTTATCATTTTAGGCCATATTGTTTTCTGCTACATATTTTTGGTAAAAAAAATCGCAATAAGCATATTTTGATTGGTTTGCGCAAAAATTATTGCGTTTACTAACTAAGGGAAAGATTTCTGTCATTTTTGGTGTTTTTTTTTTTTAACGAGTAATGGCGGCGATCTGCGATTTTTTTTTTTTTTGCGGGACTGAGACATTGCAGCGGACAGATCGGACCCTTGACTGACATTTTTGACACTTTTGGGGGTACCAGTGACATTACTACAGTAATCAGTGCTATAACTATGCACTGTTATTGTAAAAATGACACTGGCAGGGAAGGGGTTAATTTTTATTGGAGAGGGAGGGGTTAATGTATGCCTGGTGCTTACTGACGTGTGTGGGGGGAGGTGACTGAGTGACAGAGGGACAGATCGCAGGTTCATCTATGCTGAACCCTGCAATCTGACCCTGTCTGTCACTTAGGAGATCCGCCCGCTTGTGTTTATACAAGCGGGCGGATCTCCACACTCGATTCTCCGATGATCGGGTAAGAGCGGTGGTGATCATGTGTGAATGTGATCATGTGTGAATGTGTACTGACCACACCCCAGAAACATCATTTCCTGCTTTTGTGATTGGCACACCAATTTTCTCAGAAGTCTGCACTAGGATATAAGTCAGATTTTAGGCATCCCCTGCAGCAAAAAATGTCATTTTTGGTGAAATACTCCTAATAGGAACACGTCTAAAGGGATGCAGGCCCAGCAGCTTTCCTCATTAGAGCCCTGCAGCTGCCACAGCTGACAGATAATTATGAAACCACTCCCATTAGACCCACTCAGCACAGAGGCACAGAGGAACAAACAATGATTTCTTCAGAATAACAAAAGGTAGGAATCTGCAACAAAGTTTGTTAAAATTCCTGCAATGTACAGAGATCACCCAGAGAGGAATATGTTTTTCAAAACAAAAGTAGAGTTATACTTCAATGAATGTAACAAATGATAGATAAAGGTTAAAAAGACAGATTCCCCCATCCTTGCTATACAGTGCAGATAGACAAATTTCCCACTGTGCCCACTGTTTGGTTGCAGCTGCTTTTCAGCTGTAAATTTTCTGCCCAACTCCTTCAATCCTGGGCAGGAGGTGCCCAAAATATGTAAAGTGTATGGTTAGACTTCAAGCCTGTCTAGACCACCAGCCAAACCGCTAACCATAAATATTAAATTTCATTTAAATGCACTTAAAAAAAAAAAAAAATGTAATAGCACTTTTGCTTCGTTTTACATTGCCTGTGATATAATACATATAATAAATAAAGAAACATGGTAAAATAAGTAGGTAGTGAAGGTATGTCATCTTGCCCTGGGAATGAGACTACGGCCTGGAGATGGTATTGCAGCTGTGGCTAAACCACACAAAGTCGATCTGTTCCCTGCCTTTGTAGAAAATGTTGTATTTATTAAAGGCTGCAGTTTGTTCTGGCCTTTCAGCTACAGTACGGACTGGATTGGGGTGCAGCTAAAACTACAAAGCAGCCCTTGTTGTGAGTAATGTGACTCACATGTCAGACTCTTATTTGCTGTCAGTGGCTTTATTAAAGTCTACAATTTCAGACCCTAGAACCTTGCCTATTGTATTCCGACCCCAGATATTACGTGGGAGACTTTACATTTACCGAGAACTTACAAAGCAACACAAGTGTGCAGGCCAATTAGATTTTACTTTGTCACATCTATTGCTGCTCTTTCCAATACAGTGATCCCAATGTAGTCTTAAGAAAGGCTGTTTTCTGTTTATTTTAAGGAAGGTAGCAGCTTGTAAAATTTTGTTGCATGTACACACAATCTAGGCCATAGTGTGTTCTTGCATTTTGTTACTAAGGTATTTGATCACTGATAATTACAGGGAAGCATTTAGATCTAATTCGGTTTACTTTCATTTATTATGTCCAACAGTCTAAGAATGTGCCTTTATGAGATAGATAGATAGATAGATAGATAGATAGATAGATAGATAGATAGATAGATAGATAGATAGATAGATAGATAGATAGATAGATAGATAGATAGATAGATAGATAGATAGATAGATAGATAGATAGATAGATAGATAGATAGATAGATAGATAGATAGATAGATAGATAGATAGATAGATAGATAGATAGAAGAAGGAAAAACTTTTAAAAATATTTATTAATAATATCAAATTTGTTTCAGTGACTACAAGTGAACATGTGAAACATATAAATTCACATACAAGTTCACCTTTTGGGAAAAAATAGTAATTGCACATATTTTTGCAGAAAAATATGTGCATTATTATTTTTTCCTGCAGAGCATTGCACCTGTAATCAGTAGATTATGTCAAATTAATGGCAAATTTTACCAAAAAAAATCCAGAGCTGGCCAACCAAAATGCAGCATATATCATTAGCTTTAGCATCCATTGCTTTCATAAGACCTGAGATGAAGAGCGACAGAATGACCTCATTGGCTGAATGATCACACACTTCTACTTAGACCTTTAAAAGAAAGAGTATACAGGTAAAGTTTAACAAAGGGAAGTGAAAGAAAACAAAATACGATTACACCCTGTTCAGCATATCCCTAGAAGCTATGCTAATGCTTACGTGAGCTTCATGTGACCTTTACCAATCCAGGCAACTTCCCAAGGCCTCAGGGGATAAGATTATATCAAGGGGTCTTTAGACCTGTTCTAAGCATCCATCCTGAATCACAGGACGTATTGGCAAATAAATAATGTGGCCTGCCTGCCTATCAGATCAGAATTCAGAACTCCAATTCATGACCATGCTCGGTAAATCTGCTTGATATTTTTGGGTGTTCTGCCATACATCTTCTGTTTCATCACCTTCTTTCTAGTTATCAAGCAGGTGCATGAATCAGGTTAGAATTTACATACCTTTGAAAGCAAACAGGCTTAGTAGAGATGAATACAGCGGTGCAAAACATCTAAATAAAAAAATATTGTCATTAGTTAAAGAGAAGTCTACCAAAGAATAGGTGGTTTGCGAAGTTTATCTTATTACTATTAACAGCAGTTCCAAGCATAGGTGCATATGTGTATTTGTTGCGTTTGTCAGATTAATTTTATGTTACTCATTTACTGTACATAGCATCAATACATTCATATCAGCTTTAGAGGAGAAAGCTATACCCTGGACATCAGTCATGTCCCCGAAGGTGCCTACAATCTAATATCCCTAATTTAGTCATGTAGGTACCTGTACATAGCACCAATACATTCGTATCAGCTTTATAGAGAACACTATACCCTGGACATCAGTCATGTCCCCAAAGGCACCTACAATGTACTATCCCTAATTTAGTCATGTAGGTACCTTCAGTAAGACCAACATGGAAGCCAGCTAATCTACAATAGAATACTTTTAGACAACTTGAGTTACAAAAAGTAACTGGAGGTGACCACCACTGATATGGTTAGAACATACAAACCCTATGCAAATACTGTTTTTTGCATAAGGTAGAACCCTGGGTCTCAGCCCTGCAAAGTATAAATGCTAATAATCTTCATGCAGCCCACATGCATCATTTGAGAAGTCAACAGTAAATTTACATCATGTTTTCCTCTTTGAAATTTTAGAATTTGAACTCACTATGGATGAGCGTAGGGTAGTTATAATTTCCCTGATATTTTGGTAAAAAGTGGAGATTTAGGTGAATTTTGGCCATTTTGGAAAAATACATTGATTTTAATGGGGAAGGTAAAATTTAGGTGGTTATTATGGGGTTTTAAATCGACACTGTCTCATTTTTTAATATCAGAATCAATTTACTCCCTGTAAAGAAATAGGCAAATACTTAACTCTTGTGCCACCCACTATGCAAATATCAGCTGTCTCAAGCAGATTTGCTGCCTTAAAAATCTTCAGCATCCAGGAGTATCAGATGCCCGGTCCCCTCTGCATGCTGTGGTTTCTTCCTTTTACCCCTACATCACTACAGGACTCAGTAATAGGGCAGGGATCCAGAGGAAGAAACCATGGCACCCAGAGGTGGACAAGACATTTTAAGCACCCAAAAGTGTCCCAGATGCTGAAGATGTCTGAGCCAGTGGAGCGCTTGAATCCAGCCATAATAGGCATTATGGACAGCATGAGGTTAAGTATTGCAATTTTATTTTTCGGGGGGACTTTGAGTCTGACATAAAAAAAATAAGAGTTACCTTAAAGATGAAATGGACTTTAAATTGCTCCTATGGTTTACAGAAGTTTTTTTTCCACTATCCACATAGGCAAAAAAAGACCCTTATTAGACACCTTATTTACCATTTAACAAAAAGAAACACATTATTTAACATTTAACGAAAAGAAAAAACAAACAGCTTAAAAAAATTTAAAAAAATCAGTAGATGAAAGCAACATTACACAGATAATTATCAAATACACAGAGAAAAAAATACAAAGAACATATTTAGAAATGTTTTAATTTCATTTTTTAAAGTTTTCACCCAAGATTCAAACATCATTCTAATTTGATTCAGTTGGATAACAAGTATGAATCCTGGCTGACTTCCCCCAAAGTATTCTACTCATCCATTCCTTAACAATCACCAAGAGGTTACCCCAGACAATTTGAAGTATGGGGACCTTGTATGGTACCATATGTTAGAGTTTTAACAAGAGAATGGTTTAATGTCCCCATAATCCAGGCTCAGGTAGTGGTGAAAGGCACTCGGTATATTTCACAAATATAAAGAAAGGAGTCACAATTAATTTGTATGTAATTATTTGGTTGTATGTTGCACAAATGTGTGAGTTTTTTTCTGATTCTCAGTGTTACTCCATGCGACAGGAACATAGGTACATATTAAGTGTGTTGCAACTCCTTTTTTGGTTGTTTTTTTTTTTTTTTTTTTTCAATTACCTCTCTACACAGAATGTGGTGCAGTGAGATATATAATACTTTAGAGTCCCAGGAAGGAACCAATCTAAAGAAATCTCACTTCAAGCCAAGAGTTATTTAGTAAAGAGAAAACTGCTTAAAGGTACAATCCTTGCAGAGAAGATGTTGAGATAAAGTCAGGAAATGGGAACACTCGTAAACATTAAAGACCATTTTCTTTCTCCATTCTTACTACATTAAAAGGTCTAAAAGCACTACAGCAGTAAAAGAAAAGCCTATCATTTTATAGCTCAGCAACAACTTGAGTTTGCAAAAAAAATAAAAATTCTATGGACCAAACAGTTGAAAAAATAATTTAAATGTTAATGTAAATGTGTATTCAATGCTGTTGGCCTGGTCAACTCTTTAACCTGTGTATCTACTGTTAGATTAGTGAGTATGAGTTACTAAAACTGTGTAGACCATTGCATTAAGTGAAGTCAATGGATCAGAAACCAGTTTAGCTGAGCTAGGATCCCACGAAAACCAACAGATGGGATATACTGGAGCAAAGGTTGCCATTTAATTATCGCTTGTGCAGTTGGTAAATCTAAATGACACTAGTGCAGAAAATCTACACTTACAAACGTAGACCCCAACACACATGGTTTGCGGTATCTTTTCTTCGTTTCTAACATTTAAGATTCATCCAAACATTTTGGAATTTAATTTTTATGCTGAGGGAGATGCAACTCATCAAGTCACCATTAGTGATGGCCGAATCTGCTTGGGTTCAATTCAAGGACAGGTTCTGGGACATGTTTATGCAAACCTATTTGAAGTCAATAAGAGGCAATTTTTTAAAAGGGTAATCAGAAAAGGATTGTCAAACAAAAGGTATAGGGAACTGGGTACTGCCAGGAGGGGGGGGGGGGTGTACCAATGCAAAAAAACAAACACTGTTGAATGGGGAGCAGTTATTTTAATAAGGCTTACATTGAAACATTAAAATCCTTTTAAATAGCATGCTTAGGGAATGCCATAAACCTGCCTGTTAAGTGGTGCATCTTTAGGATGTACTAAAGCAAAAGAAAAATTTTGGGGGGTAAAAAATTGCCTCTAAATGATATTTCCTGTCCAACTTGTTTTTTTTTGTAAAAAAAAAAAAAAACAGCATGGGGACCCCCCAAAATCAAACATTAGGCATGGGAAGCTGGACACTGTCTGGGGGAACAAACATATAGAAAAAATACCTGTGAGTGGAGAGTCATTTTTTAAGGCTGAAAGGGCAACTATTGAAATACACAATTGTTTTAAAGCCTAATTCCAGGTTTCACCTCACTTTAAATAGTTCATTTGGGTCAAGTGGATATCTAAGAAATGTGCCCTCTGTCAGTTAGGCTGAGAACTGTGTAGCCATTCATAGGAATTTACATAATTTAGGAATGCAGCATTTTGCCACACTGTGACGAAATGCATCGGACAGGGCCCTGGCAGTGGCATTATCGAGCATGTGAACTAATTTGAACGGTTTGCTATTTATTTTATCTGCTGTTTGTCTCATTTCTTTGTAAGTACCTTTTTATCTTATAAATAGCCCTTTAAGGATAATGCACTATAGTTTCCTTGTCTTGTCTCTATGGTACCTGTGGCTGCATTGTGAGTTGAGCTGAGATGCGCTAATGTTATATACAAAGGTCTAACATCTCAAGTCACCTTTAAGTCACCTTTAAGTGTTTACGTGCTGAAGAAATGGCAATACCCAATCCCAGGAGTGTCTGGTGGCTCGAAGCACGTTTTTTCACACAATCTCTAAGGACCTCAGTCTCAAGGGGGTCATAGTTTCTGGCGAGGAGCTAGTGTGTCAGTGTGGTGCTGGATCACTGAAGCTTTTGTCGTTCACATGGTGGAATGGCATCACTTGCTTTAAAGGCATCATCAGTTATATTCACATCATATATGAACAGTTTGGAACTTTTTTAATTGTTTAAAACCATTTCTAACTATTTATGATTTATATTATCTAAACATCAACTTTGATGCACTTTTTCTCATGTCAAATCATTTTTATTTTATAAAATGATTATTTTGTCTCACAGTAAACCAAAATGTTTTATCCATGTGGCTCTGCATACTGTTATTTTTGCAGTACAGGCGGTCCCCGGGTTACAAACATCCCACTTACAAACAGGGGAAGACAAAAGGAAGTGAGAGGAAATCTACCCCTAGGAAGGGAAATTCACTTCTGTAAGAGTTATCATGGGAAAAGGTGTCTCCACTAAAGCTTTATCACCAATTATTGTTTCAACAACAACCCAAAATTTTCAAAATTGAATTGTCAAAGGAACGGAAAGTGAAGTGACCAGAGGCACAGACAGCAAAACAAATGCCATAATCGCTACAGAATTTGAGAGTGATGTCCCCACAATTTGAATATACTGAGCTGTATGCTAGCTATTAATACCCAAAGGATTAGTGGAACGCAATAGTGGGTTCATATTGGTGTAGCTATTCCAGTCTGGAGCTGCTTCCATCTATTGGCCTCTGGTGTCTGCCTTTCAGCACATGTGGTCAGTCTGGTCTCTGATGCAGTGGGGTCAGTGCATACTAATAACACTTAAGATATAAAGGACATAAAAATGAATGTTTGCACGTATATGCATAATGTATTATATGATTAATGTCATTTCTGTTCTTGATTATAATTTGTTTCTGTATATACTTTTGTAGAATATCGGTCATTTTAGGTCTCTCTGGCCCTGAGGAAGCCTTGCTGGGAAACGCATCGGCTTGCTGGCAACCCCTAGACTGTGCAATTATAGAGACCACTACCATCTACTGATACAGATGTATCGGCACTCCCAACTGGGAGTATATTTCTACACATGCAGTTCTTTCTTTCTTTTTTACTGTATGTTTATGTGGTTTTATCTCTTTTTGACTCAATAAACATGTGTTATTTTATGAAACAATTGTGTTAGAGTTGTAATCCTCCCCTTCCCACCGGCCTTGTAAAAGCCCCACCTTTTTTGATGCAATTTATGCGATTAGGGGTATGGGCCATTTATCACTGTAAATTTTTGGTTCCAAATGCCACAGGGGTGTTAACCCTTCCCTATGCTATTCAAAAAACATAAAAATAATGATTTTGGCTGGAGCTTCACTTAAAAAAATTTACCTGTTCCGACTTACAAACAAATTCAACTTAAGAACAAACCTACAGACCCTATCTTGTTTGTAACCTGGGACTGCCTGTATGGCACTAAGTAAGACTGAAAGGTACAAACAGTTTTGCTCAGCTATTGGCTACTTAGGGTACAATGTATGCCATAGGATCTAAAACATGACACTAATTATAATGATTTGCATAAGCAACCAATGAGTAGTAACTTTTCAAGTATGTCCAATTACTCATAACTAGCAACTAACTAAATACTTGGCATGGGTAGTCTAATGTCACTTGACATGCCTTTAATGATGAACCTTTTGTTATTTGGTGATCACACAGATGTCATACCTGACAAAATATCTGTAATATCAGTAATAATAATGTATTAGATTATCCGAAAATATATAATTTGTTCATAGTATCACACAATTTAAATAAAACTGCTTAAAAAAAGTGGCTTTACCTAGAGGGGCTTACTAAAATGAAGTTATTGGCTGTAGGTCACAGCTTTTACAAAGTTGGTGAATGCAATGCATGTTGCCTGTTTACTCATCTGCTTAAAAAAAAATCGAATAGGGCTGTACTTTCTGATCCCCATTACTAGAAAAAAAAAAGAAAGGCTCAGATACTTATATCTGTACCTGTGCTTGCAAACACCCCCTTACAAAATTTGAGTAGTCATTCAAACATGTATATGCAAAGAAATAGAAAATACAAAGCTATAACCTGGAAACGTGGGTAGAATCACAGAGACAGAATTTGTTTTCTGTATCAATCCACATAACAGTTAAAGAGAACAAACACAGCAAGCATGAGCTGCCAGCCGGTAGCTGTGTGTTTGGACAGAATTCCCAGGGAAAGAGCGCCCCCTGCTGTGCAGGTCTGGGCTCCCTCTGCCACAGACAGTGCCCCATTCACAGCTGACAACCTGCTGACTCATCACATGCCAGCAGAACAACAAGCTGCCCTCCTCCTCCCCTGTGCCTGGAATGTCAGGTTATAGAGAACCCAGATGGAAAACTAGTTCAGACTGCAAGTGCTTCATTCTGTGATCTAGACCTCAGTTTGCCTAAAACAAATGGTTTGTATCTATAAAGCATGTGCTGAAAAGCAGAAGATACGAGAATAATGAAAATCATTAAAAAAGATTGTTGTTATCCATAACAAAATCAGCTATCCATGTAAATATGAAACATCATTTTTGTTTCCTATGAGCAAACAAATCTTTTTTGTGATAAGTAACTAGTGATTTTCCTGTCAAATAGTACTACTGTACTGTTGGACTTTAAAGCTTTCTATACTTTTTTGCTACTTAAAGTGTTACTAAACCAGAGATGTATAGTAACTAAGTAGAACTACTTCACTACTGTACTTAAGTACAGAAAGGCGGTATCTGTACTTTCCTGGAGTAGAATTTTTTTCTCCTACTTCCACTTTTACTTCACTACATTTTTTCAATGATTTCAATACTTCCACTCCGATATATTTTTTTTTTTTGTGCTGCATAGTTACTCGTTACAATTATAAAAATGACCACTGCCAGAACAGTAGATGGCAGGTTTCATGAAGCTCAAAACATGTGTATTATCAGCGCATACGAAAATAAATGCTACTGTATGCATAAATAAAAGCTGCATTTGAAATAATAAAAAACAATATGATGTTCAAACTTTTGACTTCTTTCTTTAATAACTACATGACACAGTACTTGTACTTTTACTTTCAGTACTTGAGTAGCATTTTTTTTTTTCAAAACTACTGGTACTTTTACTTTCAGTACTTGAGTAGCAAGATTTTTTAAAAAAAACTACTTGCAATACTTAAGTATAAAAAATGTTGAATACTTTAGTACTTCTACTCAAGTCACTTTTTGATCGACCACTTCCACTTTTACTCAAGTCACTTTTTGATCGAGCACTTCCACTTCTACTCAAGTCACTTTTTGATCGAGCACTTGTACTTTTACTCAAGTATGGGTTTGAGTACTTTATACAACTCTGTACTAAACCCACAAGAGTAAAATAAGTCTGTATATGCAGTAAAGCATGCTTGTTATACTCGCTGTGGAACCTAAGGGGTTAATCATCTGCATTGTGCAAAAAGGCTGTTTGATCCCGTCTCCTCTGATCCTCCACTTCTTCCACTGTCCCCAATACATCTTCTGATAGAACAGAGCCCTGGAGGCAAGCTGTACACGCTCAGTTTGGTGTGTATTGCTAAAGATTTTTATTTTATTTTTCTTGGGAGAGTGCATGTGATCAGCACAGGGCCAGTCAGCACTGTCCAGACAGAGGGTTAGGGGTCCTGCAGCCTCATAGGACAATCAGGGGAGAATGAAAACTCCTACTACAAGCTTTACCTAGTGCTCTGCTGGAGAAAAGGTATTTAGCAGTGTATATTTACTAAAACCTTTGCTTTTCCATGTTCTATGTACTGTGGGAGAACAGATATAGTGAATACAGGGTCCTGGGTTTAGTAACACTTTACCACTTGCTTACTGGGCACCTAAACCCCCTTCCTGCCCAGGCCAATTTTCAGCTTTCAGCGCTGTCACTCTTGAATGACAATTGTGCGGTCAGGCTACAGAGTACCCATATGAAACTTTTATCATTTTTTTTCACACAAATAGAGCTTTCTTTTGTTTTTAAGCGCCGGTTCACATTACCGCGACGCTACTTCGGGTGGCTACCTCCGAGGTCGCGGTGCGAGCAGCGCGCCGCGACCTCGGAGCGGCCGCCACGGACTTCATAACATTGAAGTCTATGGCGGTCGCCTCCTGGTCGCCCCAAAGAAGCTCCGGACCCTTTTTCTAGGTCGGAGCGACTTGTGTCGCTCCTATTAGAACGGGTCCGCAGCTTCCCTACGGGAGGCGACCTGTGAGGCGACCAGGTCGCCTCACAGGTCGCCCTAGTGTGAACCGAGCCTTAATCACTACTGGGGTTTTTATTTTTTGCTAAACAAACAAAAAAAGACCGGGAAAAAAAAAAAAAAACAGTTTTCATAGTTTGTTATAAAATTTAGCAAATAGGTGATTTTTTTTTCTCCATTGTGCGCTGATGAGTCTGCATTGATGGGAACGGATAGGCTGCACTGATTAGGCGGCACTGATGGGCACTGATAGATGGCACTGATGGAGGCTGCACTGATAGGTGGCACTGATGGGCACTGATAGGTGGCACTGATAGGTGACACTGATAGGAAATACTGATAGGTGGCACAGATGATGAGGTACTGATGGGCATTGATTGTCAGCACTGGTGGACACTGATAGGTGGCACTGGTGGGCACAGATAGGTGGCACTGGTAGGTGGCACTGGTGGGCACTGGCAGGTGGCACTGGTGGGCACTGATGAGGTGCCAGTGACTCTTTGTGTGGGGGGACCAGTGCCCCTTCCTGCCCAGGCCAATTTTCAGCTTTCAGTGCTGTCATGCAACACTGTACTCATATGAAATTTGTATAATTTTTTCATGCAAATAGAGCTTTCTTATGGTGGCATTTAATCACTATTGGGGGTTTTATTTTTTGCTAAACAAACAAGAAAAGGCTGAAAACTTTAAAAAAAAACAAAAAAAAACAGTTTTTATAGTTTGTTATAACATTTTGCAAACAGGTAATTTTTCTCCTTTATTGATGTGTGTTGATGAGGCTGCACTTATGGGCACTGATAGGCTGCACTGATGGGCACAGCTAGTGGCACTGATGGTCCCTGTTAGGTGGCACTGATGGGCACTGTTGATGCAACACTGGTTGGCACTGATGAGGCTGCACTGATAGGTGGCACTGCTGGGCACTGATAGGTGGCACTGATAGACAGCACTGATAGTTGGCATAGATGATGAGGCACTGACAGGCACTGATTGGCAGCATTGGTGGGCACTGATAGGTGGCACTGATGGGCACTGATAGGTGGCACTGGTGGGCACTGCTTAGCAGTGTGTATGGGCACTGGTTGGTGGCACTGGCGGGCATTGGTAGGTGGCACTGATGGGCATTAATTGGGTGGCAGTGACTCTCCGTGTGGGGGACTGATGTCCCGTTTGGACTCGCTGATCACAGAGCACCCTGCCTGTGCCCCGCAGGGGGCATGCAAGCAGCGCGAGCAAGGGAGGACATACATGGGTGCCCCCCCCCCCCCGTTCAGGCCCGCACTGTAGCCGTCTTTCAGCTATTTCTTGGGCACAAAGAGGTTAAAGGGTCAGTCAATTGAGAAGTAGCCTTTCAGTTATAGGTGGAGTCTGTCTTTTTATATGTCTTTGATATGATATAGAAGGCCAGTCATACATACATACATTTTTTTGTTCTGTTAAACAAATAACAGATTCTGCCATCCATGTTATACAGCGCAGATGGACAAATCTCCTGGTGTGACTACTATATTATTATAGCTGGTACTAGCAGCTGTCAGAATACCTTAACAATGGCTGCAACTGATTGGATACAGCCGCTGTTCGCCCAACAGTTTTCTCCAAGCTCCTTCAATTTTCTAATCAAAGAATGTCAAGCAAGAAGAAGCTGACCAGGCCATCCACTTAACAAATTTCTACCAATTCACCAGGAACCAGCCAAAATTTGAACAGTGTATGGCCAAGTTACTCTCCAGCATCTGCCAAAAATTATTATATCAGTTTTGGGAAGACTGACCCTTAAAAAAGAAATTTCAAGTGAATTATTTAAGTTTGTTGCTAATGTAATGCAGCAAGCCCTGCATGGTTGTAAAACCAGAAAGTTCAATGGCATTATCTAATCTAATTTTTGACTAATTAACTGCAGGCAGAATTCAGAGAACACCTCACAGGGTCAGTGGGAATATACATCCTGAATCCTGAGTTATGTAACTTCCGCTCTCTCAGTTTCCTTTATCAGCATTTACAAACAAATTTCTATTCTAGGTTTAAATTTGATTAGTGGCTGAAAAGAATTTACTTAAAGTGGTATTTAAGCCTAACACTATTTATATATATATATATATATATATATATATATATATATATATATATATATATTCCTGTCACAGAACCATGAACCAGACGTACAACAACAGATAAGTGAAAATAAGAAAGCTTTATTGAAAAACAAGCTATAAAGCAAAAGTCCAAACGGATGGCGAAACCGATGCAGAGTCTTTGCGAAGCCAGGGGTCAGGAACCAGCAGGGTAGTCAGACGAAGCCAGGATCAGGAACCAGCAGGGTAGTCAGACGAAGCCAGGATCAGGAACCAGCAGGGTAGTCAGACGAAGCCAGGAACAGGAACCAGAAGTAGCAGCAGTCTTAGTAGCATGTGAACACAGGAGGACCAAGCAGGGAACTGAAGCCACAGACCTCCTATATATATGAGCTAGGTATCCAGCTCCTCCCAGTGGGAAGGAGGAGCCGCAGGGTGGGAGGCTACAAGAAACCCAGAAACCAAGATGGCCGCCAGCACATGTCAAACGAAGGAGAACAGCAAGAAGGTAAGACCATGACAATTCCCTTTCACCTCATTCCTGTCCTGCAGCCCCTGCAAGATTTGTGTACTTACTTATTTTTAATCTTGTCCAGTCTTGTCAGGGACGTGCTGGCCATAGTGGAGCTGATGCTCAAGGGCAGACGCAAATCCATATGCGCAGGCGCGATCGTGCAAGTTTCCATAGTGCCAGGCACATGAATGTGCACATGCCCACAAATAATTGTGCGCGCACCAATAAACATTGAGGCCAAATGTCATATATAATACAGCGGGTGCACTTCTACTTTGCTGTCTGATCTGCAGCTGTACCTTTGTTCCTGAACCTGATCCTGTTATTCCTGTATTTGACCTGGCTTGCCTCTGACTTCATTGAACTTCTCCTACCTTGACCCTGGCCTGTACCTTTTGCTTCTTGTCTCTTGCTAATCTGCCTGAACTCGCGTTGCTGATCTCTACCTGTACTTTGACCATTCTTTTGCCTGCTGTCTATGCTTGCATCTGAATGTCTGTTACCAGCCCGACTCATCTGACCAGGCATCCTGTGTCTCTTCTGCTCTGCAAGCACCTGCCTGGCTCCTTCTGTCTGCTGCCGCCATTCCAGAGTCTGCAGGCATTCCAACACCTGCTATCTAGCTTTCTGTTCCCCCCTGGTGATGTACCTGCCATAGGGAAGACGGTTCAGCCACCCTTACACCCTTACACCACGCTCTTGCGACCCCTGTTACAACATCGGTGGTCCCTGAGCTGGGGTTGTACGAGATGCCTTCCCTCTGCACGTCAGGCTCAGCCATCAGGTATGTGACATGTGCAGTCACGTGATCCTGTATCTCTGGCTCCCCTGTGTAAGGGAGCAGTCAACAATGGCTGTGAATTTGGGGAGCTGTGATCTCATCCATAGGTTCCAATGGTCTAGCCATTGTCAACACTCACTCTCTCCTCCCCACAGCAGCAGCTCACTGACACAGGGGAACCAGAGCTATGGGATCACATGACCGGAGTGGATTAAAAATAGGTAGGTACACAAATCTTTTTATATAGGGTGTACAGAATAGGTAAGAGATGGGGGGGGGGGGGGGGAAGGAATGTTGTGAAGAACAGTTATAGTTAGGCAGGAACTCCACTTTCGCTTAGAAAATGGTCATTGCCATTTTTTAACATTCCGCTCCTCTGACTTCAATGGGGCTTGGATTTGGCACCTGAGCTTTTGTCACATTCGCTGAACTGGCCCCCAAATTGAACCCAGGTTGACTCAGTTCATCACTATTCACAGGAAATGTCATAGGCATCCACTTTAAAGTGGTTCTAAAGGCTAAACATTTTTTACCTCAATGCATTCCTTGCATTAAGGTAAAAAAAGATTAGGGAAAAGTATCTCCCCCTTGCTCTCCGTTTTACTTAGAAAATAGATGCTCCCGCACTTGAGGGGTTATTTATGTGACTTGGATAGCTGGAAACCGACCTTATCTAGTATTGTCGTCGTACTGTTCCCTTTTACTTACCTGAGTAGTCACTCGATCCAGAGCTGTGACCATCTGTAGAAGCTCTCTCCTCTCACTTCTTGGTCTTTCAGGCCTTGGCTCCCACTGCTTTCAGTCAAATCGAGGAATGAAGAGTGGGGAGCATGGCCGCAGGTGACATCATGCATGATTCCTCAGTACGCGTTACGTCGGTGGGCGGTATAGTGCTTTGTTTATAAGTACATCTGCTGTTACATTAAAGTCGTTTTTAAGCATACAGAGAGCATTAGATCTGTCTCTTTCCTTTCATCCCTATGGAGCCATATGAGAATCCCTTCTCCATTCAGGATTTCCTACTTGGAGTATATCATTTGTTATCTTGGAATTTGGCTGTGTGATCCTTATTAGGGTCGAATATTTGAGGTGAGAGGCAGTGTTTGCCTTGGTGGATGGGCTGTTTTTCACCATACACTACTGCATGTTATTTGGAGTCACCCCTTTCCACAAGAGGCTGAATTTATACGTTACTTGTCAACTTTATCAATTGAGTATTTGATTATTATTTACCCACTTCCTATTGAATTGGAGGTTGAATTTCTACGTTGCTTATGGACTTTATCAATGAAGTTTATGATTATTAATTTACTCACTTTTTTATTGAATGGGATATGCACTGCACTGTTTTATCTTATTATTTACTTTTGAGGTTTAGGCTTGACCTTTAGTGTTCAGCTGCTATATACATTTATATTTAGTTTGGATTTTGCACTGAATATTTACCTTCACTTAAAATCGGTAGATTAACCTCTGTACAACCAGGGTGCCCATACATGGATCAAAATTTAGCCAGTACCTGCTGAACTGGCCAAGTTTTGATCCACGTATGGCTGGCTTAACAGATTCCTCCATCCAATGTGTATTGACAAATCTGTTGAGGCAATTATTGTAATCTAAACAGACTTGTATAAAGTACTCGAAATTTCTACTTGAGTAAAAGTACAAGTGCTCGATCAAAAAGTGACTTGAGTAGAAGTGGAAGTGCTCGCAGAAAAAGTTACTTAAGTAGAAGTACTAAAGTATTCAACATTTTTTTTACTTAAGTATTGCAAGTAGTTTTTTCAAAAAATTTGCTACTTAAGTACTAAAAGTAAAAAGTACCAGTAGTTTTGAAAAAAAATTTCTACTCAAGTACTGAAAGTAGAAGTACAAGTACTGTGTTATGTAGTTATTAAAGAAAGAAGTCAAAAGTTTGAACATCGTATTGTTTTTATTATTTCAAATGATTTATTCAAATGATTAACCTGTGTTTGTTAGTAGTTTCTTGATGCACTTTAAGCGCTGTAGCACCATTTATTTGTTTGTTTCATATTTTCTTTTTATTGGAAAGATTTGGTATAGCAGCTTTTATTATACACAGCCTTTATTTTCGTATGCGCTGATTTACAAATGACATTATACACATTTTTTTGAGCTTTATGCAACCTGCCATCTACTGTTCTGGCAGTGGTAATTTTTTTAAAAGTAACGAGTAACTATGCAGCACAAAAAAAAAATATCGGAGTAGAAGTATCGAAATCATCGAAAAAATGTAGTGAAGTAAAAGTAGAAGTAGGAGAAAAAAATTCTACTCTAGGAAAGTACAGATACCGCATTTCGGTACTTAAGTACAGTACTTAAGTAGTTCTACTTCGTTACTATACATCTCTGAATCTAAAATATAAAAACATATAAGCAGCCCTGTTTAAATAGACAGTCTTTAGTCCAACAAGGACAAAACAAAGTTTGTTGAAGAAAATCGGGGGTGGGGGGGGGTGGTTCTTCACTTCTGCACCCAGGTGACAAAGTAACATGCAATGGTAAACCCGATCCTCCACCTCCACCACACACTGACTATTACCAAAAGTAGGGGGCCACTGTTTCCACAAATGGCCAAACAACGTGGTGGGTGATTCAAAGGATCGCTCAGACTTAAACATCCTGACCGCTCTGATGTGGTTGAATCCTTCCAGGGCAAAAGGTACCTCATACAAGGAAAGGGGTCAAGAAGAAGGCCTCATAGTGTGATATGTTTCAAATATTTATGTAATATAAGGAGAAAAATCACTCACCCAGCAATAACATACAAGGCGCATGTAGTAAAAACAGCGTTCCTATTGATAACCAAGATGATGGCCGACTTCCGGGGTGCGACGACGTAGCGTAAGGCAGACTCCTCCCAAAGCATTTGGTCATACAGACATCATCAGGGGGCGTGGCCTTACGATGGTACTACGTCTTTTTTAATACGCTAAAAGCCAGAACTTCAATTACGATCTACGATTACGATCTACGATCAAGTAATTATTGTAATCTGACAGCCAGCACCAGCGGCTGTCAAAATACTTGACAAGTGGTTGAATCTTAGTGTATGGCGCTGCTGTTCGGCAGACAATTTTCTATTAGGCTCCTTTGGTTTTTCAGTCAGGAGGGTGGAGACAGGGCCACCCATGGTACAAATTTAACCCAGTTCATCTGGAAGTCCATGTAGTGTATAGTCAGCTTAACATTCACTGAGCAATGGCACAAGAAGAGCAAGACCCGAAAAGTGCAGCAATGTTTTTCGGCCTCAAATATTAATATTAATATTATTAATGTGTCAATAGGAACTGTATAGGGGCACATTTATAAAGCAGTAGAACCATACTGCAGTTTAAAAGAAAGATACTACAGGACAGGCATGTACTGTACACAGTGCCATCTTAAGAGCGTTAAAGGCCCCCGGGCAATGCAGTGTACTGGGGCTCTGCCTACACAATGACCTATGAGAATAAAAATGCTAATTATCGATAAGGTTATATTTATTGCTACAGCAGTGCCAGGCTAATGACAGCTTCCAAGTTGGGCGGCTGGGTCTAGTGAACACACACACGGATGGGAGTCAGATTCAATTGTCCTGTGTGTGCCTGTTCCCAGGGAGGCAGACAGGCATTCCTGCAGTTGTGGGCTCCCCCACCATGGCCCAAGTGGCCTGACAGCAGCGCAGGGCCAACAGGCGCTTGCCACCTGCTAAGTTCGGTGGCGGGATGAACACAAGAATAGGGACTATTGCTTAGCTGGAGCTGGGTCGCTGGGCAGGCGGGGCCCCCCTGGCATGTGGGGTCCACAGGCAACTGTCCAGCATGCCCATTTGGTAAGATGGCCCTGCCTGTACACACGTGCCCTTTGCTTTGCTTGTTTTGGGAATATGAAGCAAGTGAATTCACTTCCAGGAATGCTAAAAATGTTCCAAGAAAAGTAAAGTCCAGTAAAAAAAAAAAAAAAAACTCTCAAAATCATGTGACTGAGCTTTCCTCCAATTACTGAGTGTTTTCGTTATCATTATGAAAATGATATTGTATTGAACACTGCAGGCTCCACCTGTAAAATGGTAGCGCAGTGTTGCGTGAAAACTACAGTGTACTTCAAAGAGCAGATAGCAGTATCCACTCTAATAATAGCCCCATATGTGTTGCTAGCAGTCACCACCATCTTAAAACAGAAGTTTAATCTGCTTATATTTTCCCTTCCCTGTTTCCTCCTTCCCCCTTCATCAACATACAAACAAAACAGATCTTTCCATTTTCATTACATATTTTATTTTAGACCTATCATCACTGGGTCTCTGTGCTTCTTTATGTATTACAGGCAGGCCATGGCTGTTGGGAAAGGCTGGCAGTTTGTTTTACACAGTTTCTTGAAAACATCACAGCAGCATGTTTAAGTATCCTTCCCAAGAGCCCTTGACCATGATGAAAGCAGTGAACTCTTGGGAGGCAATGCAAACACCAACATGCCTCAATGGGTGGATATTAGCCTGGAGGAATGAATGTTTCTAGGAAGACTGCTTTTATATGCAGTCCAGTCTAGGTGACACCCATAGGTTATGGTAAGCCTCCATTATTGTTAACAACTAAAAATCCAGTGAATAAGAGAGGTAGGCCAGGGACACTCCAGTTGGGGGAAGAAAGGGCTAAATGATTCCTTCTCCAGCTAGTAAATGAGACATGCTCTATCTGCGGCTGGGTTCACACTGGCCCGGCTGCAGTTTGCAGTTACATAGTTACATAGTCAGATTGAAAAAAGACCATCTAGTTTAACCAAAAAAATAAAATAAAATAAACGATTCATACAATCCCATATTCAAACTACTATACCCACAGTTCATCAGAGGAAGGCGAAAAACCCCAGCAAAGCATGATCCAATTTGCTACAGCAGGAGAATAATATCCCTTCATGATCCCTAATCAGATTTTCCCTGGTTCAAATTGACCTATAAATGTGAGTACCCAGTTATATTAGCATTAGCATAGATTTAGGAAAGAATCCAGGCCTTTTTTAAGCAATATACTGGGCTGGCCAGAACTACCTCTGGGGGGAGACTATACCACGTTTTCTCAGCTCTTACTGTGAAGAAACCTTTCCTTATTTGGAAATTAAATCTCTTTTCCTCTAGACGTAAAGAGTGTCCTTGTCCTCTGTGATAACATTAACCACTTCAATACATTTTGCAAAAATAGCAATATTTTTCCCCTTTTTTTTATATGAAATTCCCCCCCAAAAAAATGTAAAAATCAAAATTTTTTAAAATTTTCGGCCAATTTGTTTTATGCTACCTATGTTTGGTAAAAAAAAATCGCAAAAAGCGTATTTTGATTGGTTTGCGCAAAAGTTATCGCGTTTACTAACAAAGGGAAAGATTTTTGTCATTTTTGTTGTTTTTTTTTTAACGCGTAATGACGGCGATCTGCGATTTTTTTTGCGGTACTGCGACATTGTGGCGGACAGATCGGACCCTTGACTGACATTTTTGACACTTTTGGGGTTACCAGTGACATTTCTACAGTAATCAGTGCTATACATATGCACTGTTACTGTAAAAATACACTGGTAGTGAAGGGGTTAACTTTATTTGGGAGGGAGGGGCTGTGTGTGTGTCCCTAGGGGCGTGCTTTCTACTGTGATTGGCTGTGGCTTCAGCTGTAAGGACACTGATCAACGGATCTACATACTAGATCCGAGTGATCAGTGTCTTTACAGCGAGGAGAATGACAGGCAGCTTGTTTACACAAGCTGCCTGACATTCTCCCTCTCCCCCACCGCTCGCCGAGTGGCCGGCGGACAACGGGTCCGCTGGTCACACGCGCGGGGGGGTCCGTGACCACGCGGGAGCGGGAGCGCGCCTCCGGGGGCACGCGCTCGCTCCCTAGACCCTCACAAGCAAGCAACGTAGCCCTACGTTAGTTTGCCTGTGAGGGGCTGACCGCCGACGTAGATAGTCGTGCGGCGGTCGGCAAGTGGTTAAGCAATGTTGCATTTTGAATGACATTTGCGCGGTCATGCAACACTGTACCTAAACCAAATTTATGTCATTTTTTTTTTCCCACAAATAGATCTTTCTTTTGGTAGTATTTGATCCCGAACCCGATATCATTTATAAATATATTAAAAATTAATGGTCCCAACACTAAAACTTGGGGTGTGGGGTCCTGTGCGTTTGTGTTAACTGGTTCAGGTGCCAATTTTTCCCTGAATTCACACCTTAACAGGACTCAAATTCGCACTGCAGCTGCCCCGGACAAGTAAACTGTCTCCATTTAAAGCCAGTCACACTCACATGTGAATTGGATGCGGTGTAAAACACATCCAATTCGCATATATGTGAACCCAGCCTTAAATTATACAAAACTAATACATATCTTGCAGTGAATTGATGAATATAACTAATACGCCTCACAGGGCAGATACACCTTATCCCAATTTTAATTTTATAAGTTTTTCTTCACTTAATATCAGTGTGTACTTTTTCCATTTCACATTGTTGATTTACTCACTATATCTGCCCTGTGAGGCATATTAGTTATATTCATTAATTCACTGCAAGACATGTATTAGTTTCGTAACTAATTTATTTTCATATTATTGCATTGTTTCACCTCAACCTGATTGGTTGACACATGAGTTTAGCGCACCTGCTTTTTTCTTTATTCAGACTATTTCCCAGATTGGTTCTAAGGTTGCAGCTTTACTTCATTCACATCCAGCGCACTTTTTCTATATACTTAAATTATACAGCTTCCAATGCATACAAATGCATGCTGTTGGAAGCTCAAAGTGTGCAGGTAAATTCAGAATGAGCCATTTCAGTACAGAACAGCAGCATCTATAACTGTACAAAACAATCTGCAGGGCTAGAGTTCAGCTTCCAACTTTCATAGCCCTGCTGTCAGAACAGAAATATCTAAATTTGTGGATGTGGAACCAATAAAAAATTATATATATATATATAAAGATGATATATTGTATTATACAGCAAATGAGATCACCTACTATCTTGTGTGTTCTTTTTGGCAAGGACTTGGATAGACAAGAGTACAAGTGGTCCTCGGGTTACAAACAAGATAGGGACTGTAGGTTTGTTCTTAAGTTAAGTTTTTTTGTAAGTCGGAACAGGTACATTTTTGAAGTGTAGCCCCAGCCAAAAGATTAATTTTTATTATTATTATTATAGTTTATTGGATAGCATAAGGAAGGGTTAGCATCCCTGTATGATTTGTTTTGCTGTCTGTGCCCCTGTTCAGAAAATTTCACCTCACTTTCTGTCCATATGACAATTGGATTTTAAACATTTTGGATTGTTGTGGAAACAAGGATTGGTGATAAAGCTTCAGTGGAGACACCTTTTTCCCATGATAACTCTTACAGGACTGAATTTCCCTTCCTAGGGGTAGATTTCTCCTCACTTCCTGTTGTCTCCTTCCATTTGTAAGTAGGAGTCATTTGTAAGTCAGATGTCTGTAACTCGGGACCACCTGTACTCTTAACCCCTTGCCGACCACCGCAAGTACATATACTACATATATAAAACTTATTCATATTAGATAGAGTAAGAGAGGATTATAACCCCTTCCATTGTTTTTTTTTTTTGGTCACCTTTATCCCATTGAGAAGATTCCCCCATTATTCCCACTTCGGTAATTAAAAATGTAGGATTTCCTTTAACTTTCACTCTCTGTGAAAACAGTCACCAGGTTGGTGAATCTTGTTAACAAGGGCACAGACAGCAATAAAAACCTGAAAGGGGTCCAAATTCTTGTCCACTCTATCCAAAATGTAAAAAAAAGAGGTTTTGGCTGCAGTTGCATTTTGTATTTGTAAAAAACAGTTGTTATAAATAGTAAAATAAAACCAGATATGAAATATTGGTTTTAAAACTTTATGAATGAAATTAATTATTCCCCCAAAGCACTGGAGTTTCCTTGTATGGTGGGCATACAAGTAATGACTTTTGGGGTAGAAATGGTATTTTAAACCTAATTTGCCAATAATCTGCATATGTATGGGTTCTCTCGATCAATGTTTGTTTTGATGTCCTGTGGCCAGGACAGGAAGTCTTGCCATGAAATAAGCGCATTGGTAGATGAATTTGGTGTGCCCAAGGCTGCTGTGATTATGACCACTTCCCTACAAGACTGAGTAGTCCGAGACCAATGACATCAGAGCTGCATCTTTGTAAGCCTTTTTCTTCTCATGTTTTATTTTATCTGCCGATGTTGGAAGGCCTGTCTACAATTCAAGTAATAAAATAAAACTCCATTCATTTAATCTCTCTCTTTCAATCCATAATAAATAGAAAAAAGCAGCATATAAGATTCAATTTGCAAAAACATAACTCATGCAGTTCTTTTCATCACCATGCGTTATTTACTCATTTTTCAAGTTTAAAATCATGTTTTCAGTTCACCAAAGGGTTTAATATTTGGATACACGGAATTCATATATACGCAATATAAATGATCAATTTTTGTAGTATAAAGTGACTTCACAGGAATTATTATGGGTTATCACTCCTTAAATCGGAACTCCACTCTTCCCTTAAGTCTTGCACAGTTGTACAGCTTCTCCCCTGCACTGAAATTACTAACTCTGATTTCGCTGCACACTGTGAGCTTTTCACAATGTGCATTAGAAGCTACAGCAAATCAGATAGAGCCTGTCTTATTTCCTGGCTAAAGGAGATTTACCATCACTTCCCTAACACCTAGCCAACTGCCCCGGTGTTCAGCCGAAAACCCCAACTCTAAAAAACAAATAAAACCTACGCTCAATAAAAATAGCAATAAAAATGAATGAAATAAACAGCAGCTAGCACAGGTCAATAGACAAACCTATACATAAATAAATGGATAAAGTGCAGTGCTAATAAATGATAAATTGATAAACATGATTAAAAAGTGCGGAAAGCGGTCAGACCAGACTCAACAAACAAGTAAGGCAGTGAGGAAGTGAGCCTTACTTGTTTGTTGAGCCTGGTCTGACCACTTTCACTTCCGGTGACGTCACTTCCTTGCGGTCCACGCTGGTTGTTTCCCGGTGGCCACGGGACAACTGAATGCCCTGCTGTTTCCAACAACATCATACAGCCCAGTGGATTGCCTGGATCTCGACTAGGGATGATTCAGGACGGCTCTCCCAATGTATCACCACTTATGAGCCTTTCCATTCTTGCATCCTGTGAGGTTTTTTTAACCATTGTGTGGAATAAAATTTCTAATATACTGCACTTGGGTGGCGCTTCCTTTTTGCCTTCCCCTTCTTTTCCCTCCAGGGCATATGGAGACATCAATAATACTCAAATGGATGTCTAAAGAGTATAGGAATTCCGGTATACATAAATGAACTAAGGGATCATAGCGTAATCCAGTAAAACAACAATACATTTATTAATGAAAGAGTGCACTCACTAACATCATAAGCATGACAGCATGAAACTATCCAGGAAGGGGCTGCAGCATTTCCAATAGAGAAAAAATCCGATATCACGTCTGGTCCCACCCAACTCAAACTCGCCAAAATCTCCCACTACGTCACTTCCGGCGACTCTACAGCAAGAATGATTGGAGTTTCGACGAGTTGCTGTTTTCACAGACCACCATAAGCCTGTACAATACGGTACATGACCAGTTGCCCCTTTTACAGAACACTGGGTAAGGAGAAAAAAGTTGCCGCCGCCTTGGAGGCGGACATGTTGTTGGTTAGTAGTGGACATTACTAACAATGTCCAGTCATTATAGTGTGTACCGTATTGTACAGGCTGCTGGTGGTCTGTGAAAGCAGAAACTCGTCAAAATCTCCAATTATTCCTGCTGTAGATCCACTGGAAATGACATGGTTGGAGGATTTGGTGAGTTAGAGTTTTCGGCAGAACACCGGCCCGCCCCATATTTCACTGGATATTAGCTCTTTCAATCATGGAGGCCCAGTATCACATGTGGTGGGCGTTACCTAGGGTGGCCTGCAGGCAAATATAGGCTGCCAAAAAAATGTCCACTTCTCCAGTTTAAGTTACTCCCATCAAGGTATTTTTATATTTGCATAGCTCCTCCCATTGCTTGCATCAGCACTGAGGGCTCTTGAAAGGTGTATCGAGGCAGGGTGCTTTGATGTATTCAGGGAGCTATGTACAGCACCTGCCAGCCCCTCCCACCAGCCATGATCAGCCTGCATTGCACAGAGAAGCACAGGGACCCAGTAATGACATCAGTGGGTATAAAATAAGGTCTGCAATAAAAATGTAAAGGTTTTCTTTAAAAAATGTTATTATCATGTTTATGAAGGGGGGTGGGGGTGGGGGGGGGGTGGCACAGAAGGCAAAATAAGGCAAAATAACTTTAGCTTTAAAGCTGCACTCTAGGTGTAAATAATAGAAAAATACCAATGAATGCAGCTTCAGCATGTACTTATTTTTTAAAATTCATAACATTTCAAACACAACTAGAAAAAAAAACTCAATAACTCAATTTGACTCGATTTGCTGCACTTGTGGCAGCACTTAGACTAGGAGATGAAAATGAAGGATTTATCTTGCCAATGGCTAATGACATATCCTGCACTTACACTGCTAATGAGGAACACGCTGACAGAAGGGGAGAGCGAAGAGATGACCATATTTATCTGTTGCTGCTCCTTCACTGTCCACTCACAGGCTTGTGAGGGGTCAACCTTATCTGGGGTCTATGCTGAGGCTTAAATAGTAAATGAGGAGGACAAAGGGGGCTTGTTAAAGTGCATCTCTATCTAAAAGAGTTTTTGTTCTAAAAATGGCCATAGATAGCAATACTGACACTCCCTACCATGGAGCTACTGACACTCCCTACCATGGAGTTACTGACACTCCCTACCATGGCGCTACTGACACTCCCTACCATGGAGGCTGGCCAGGAGAACACACACTGATTACTGCTAATGGTTATAGCCGCTGGCTATAATTGCATAAAAAATCTGACATGTTAGTTGTTCCCAAGTTGGTTGATCGATACAATCGGGTGCATTCAGCCTGCCCATACATGGCTCAAATCTTGGCCAGTCCCTGCAGAACGGCTGAGATTCAAACCATCTATGGCTGGCTTAAGAGTAGTATCATACAGGGGAAGTGCAGATGCACCAGACAAACCAAGAACACTATCCAGCGCTCAATCCCAGGACTTCCCCAAACAACAGGCAATGGTAGGCAATGGTTTCAGCGATGCAGCCTTCTTCAGACTGGGTGGTCCTTCCAAGCACTGCAAAAATATAAACAAGAAAGTGCAAATGCCTAGTGCATTACCAAAAATAAACATTTATTAAAAGCACATAACTTTGTTATACTCACAAAAATAGGAACAAAATCAAGCTGGTCATGTACAACACTCCAGCTGTTGAGGCGAGTGACTCTATGGCCACATGATGGAAAAGCTTACGCGTTTCAGGGGACAGACCCCCTTCCTCAGAGCTTGCAAAGTGCAGATGCAGCTGTGGAATATCTTTACATTTTGGTAGCCTTATATTATCATTTTAATTGTGTATACTGGCTTTTTCTAAGTATGTAGAGACAATTAACCAATAAATGCCCAGTAATTGTTATAAAAGTCATGGTGTTTGGTGATAAAGCATTAATAGCCTAGGTATACTAGTGATCCCAGTGGCAGGACTGCAGTTACAATTCATAGCACTTAACTACAAGCTCTCTCTATCTCTGTAAAGGCTTCTGAATAGCATAAAGAAGAATAATTATATTATGTGTATATCAAATTATCAAATGGTTTTAGAGGAGGGACTGTATACAGCCCCCAGACTCTCAGTTGAGCATCAATGACCATAATGAGAAGGGGGATTATAATTAAGAATATTTCATTAATTATGTATTATTTCATTTTCAGAAAATGTTTTTCATGTCTCAAAAAGCATAAAAAGTCATTGTAAAATATACTGTTATCGTAATACATATTTTCCTGGAAGCTTTGGCAACCTCTGAAACCCATGAAGCAGGTCAGCTAGGAAGCTTTTGCAATAAAGTGACAATTGTCACATGTTAGGCCTGATTATTGGTTGCTCGTCCTCCCTGCTCTCTAATAGATTCCAATGTAAACGAACACAAAAACCTTGGAAAGAAAAGCAAGATTTCTGCCTGTTCCAATCGGGTCAGTTTTCCCCCACCAATTAGGATGATGCAGAGCAATGTTATAAAAAATAGGGCTCTGTCCAGGCTCATCTGTGTTGGTCATTGTCCCTTGTTTCCGCTGCAGCCAACTGTATTAATTAGTAAGGCTTAAGAGGCGAAATAGAGGGAATTCACAATTTCTCTAGCAAGAGCCTGATATTTAGTAATGACGTATTTTTAAGGGAACCTTGCTTTTAAACATATTAGAATGTTATTTTACACATATTCAGCTGTTTTATCATTTCTTTGTGTGCACTGGTGCTAATGTCACACAAAAACTGCTCTGTGGTGCTGATGAAGCAGGTCTACATGTTTGAGTAGGCCCCAAAATCTATTCAAACCAGCCTATTATTACTACACTATACTGCATGAGATGAGTGAATATTAATAAAATAAAGCCTCTGTATAAAGTGCCTATGGCACGACCTGTGAATAGTGATGAACTGAACGTTTATCACTTTTCACAGTTAGTTCATAATAAAGCATCCATGAATGATTTTACGCTATGTGGTATTTGGCTTCTTATATTCCCATACATGTTCCTGTGAATCAGAGGTGACATCTATATCTGAGGGAAGTGGCATTACCATGTTCAATCTGATTAGATCAAGCGTTGTATGACTTCTCTGAATAGAGGGTTTCATTTCGCCAGTAAGCCTTTCGGTGCGGCAATCGGTGGGGCGTTTTTCACAAGCTGAAAAGATTTTTTATATCAAAAACCATATTGAGCAGCCGCTTAAGCAATCTGTGACACTAGATGCAGGAGTTGTGATAAATATATGAAGCAGCTCTAAATAATTGAACTCAATATTGTAAAAACACAAAAATGAATCAATATGACATCAAACCTATTAGGTGAAAATGTGTATATAGAAATCACACAAAATATATAAATTAGGGATTGACCAATTATCGGCAAAGCCGATATATCAAAGGCCGATCTGCACTTTCTCCGATATTGCTGATATTTCGGGAAAGTGCTTGTACTGGAGTGATGCCTGCAGCTAGAGGTATCACCCCGGTACCGGCGTCCATAGCCTACAGTCGGCTGTCTTGTAATGACAACCGATGCAGCTAAGAAGCCGCTCGGCTGTCATTACAAGGAGGGGGAGGGGACGTCCCCCCTCCCGCCGCCTTCCGGGGCTCGACCGGGTCTCCCATCCCACCAGGAGACCTGGGCAACCAGCCTGCACAGCCACCGCATTCGGCTCTGATCGGGTCTCCTTGCAAAAACCCGGAAGTGATGTCATGACATCACTTCCAGGTACTGGCGCCAGATTAAAAAAATTGCAGCATTCAAAACAGCCAAACTTGGCGTTTCGAATGCTTTTAAGTGCAGAGGAGGGGTTTTGTGTCTTTTAGACCCCCAGATCCCTCCACAAGAGTACCTGTCAAAGAAAAAAAGAAAAAACATTTTTTTTTTAAATGTACGAAAATATCGGCCCATATCGGCTGATACCGATATGCACTGACCAAAATATCAGTATCGGCGACGAAAAACCGATATTGGTAGATCACTAATATAAATAGTGTCCATAAGAGCCCATATACAGTACAAGGACTAAAAATGAAAAATATATGTGAAACAAGAAAGTCCAAAGGAAACAAATCGCCAACGATTCACTTGCTCAACAAGTGTCCCCACAATCACAATTCGTAGTGCTTCCACCACCAGATGACACCAAGTATTAAAGCCTCTTACCGGATCCTGTGGACCATTATAAAGTATGGTCAAGTGCGCGTATCATATCTCCTTATGAAGGTAAACTCCAAAGCCCCAAACGTTAGCCAGTCAGGGTTGGTTCATGAGCAGGATGAAAATTAAAATGGGTATGCGCCCATAGTTTAACCCTTTAAAAACATTTATTAAAAAAATAAGTGTTTTTGCACAAGTGGGGTATTAAAAGGAAGCAGTGCAGAGTGGACTTTAATTCATATTGTGTACTTTATTTACAATTATATGGACAATATGTTGTGTGTTTTATCATACTCTTTTTGACATATCTCACAGTGATTCTTCAAGTTTAATTAAAACTATGTCAGTAGAGCAGCACTTTTTTACTTCATAGATACTATAGGCAGGGCTGCTGTTCTAAATGATGGGGCCCCATACTGCCTACCTTACAGGGCCCCACTTCCTCCCCCCACCCCCTAAAAATAGCAAATTATATTTTCGCTATAAAAAAACTAAAATCATTATTATATAACATGTTTACTGGCCCCCCTCCTCCGTTGTCCATCCTGAAGCATCCCCTAGTGTGCCATAAGCAGCTTCGGGCAAGATAGAAGGGAAGCTGGCCAAGCTGTGGGGAAAAGGTGTGCACAGAGGGGCCTGGAAAGCAGAGGAATGGGAGCATGGATGCTAGAACTGATCCCTCTGCAGCACAGCTGGAGGGAGGGAGCAGAAGAGAAGTCGGCAGCATTGCAGGGGAAGGCAGAAGAGGATCGGTGTCTGCAGAAAGGCAGTACAACTGGCCCTCCTGCTCAGCAGGTGCCTGGGCCCCCCTTTTGAATTGATGAGGCCTGGGCCCAGTACAGGAGGACCAGCTGTACTGCATTATCTGCGGATAAGCGGGCACCCCCCACTTAAAAAAATTGGGAAGATGTCATGTATAATAGTGCTAGTAGTACTCAAAGCGGAACTAATTAAAAAACGATGCAACTAAAGTCAGTTTTCAATACAAGGAGACACTGTCACTTTTTCCTGTTTTGATATCGAAGTTTACTCAAGGTGAAATACTGCAGCGGGAAGGCAGTGAAGGGTTGGTGTATTTACCTAGATTGGACAGGCTGGCCTATCACTCAGTCCTGATGCATGAAATACCACACATTAACCTCCATTGTATGTTTCTTCTGCAATAAAATGCCTGCCTGCTCACAGTGGATCAGAGCAGAAGTTTTGTTTTAAGTAAATTTTATGATTTTATCAGATTTATAAAAAAAAATGATCTACTTTGTATATATTGTTGGTGTAATAATTAACCACTTGCCAACCAGCTGCCATACAACGGCGACAGGTTGGGTGGTTCCCACGAATCGCTGTACTTGCACTCGCCAGCAGGGAAGCCGATCCACGGGGCCGGCGGCCGCCATTGCCGCCAGGCACCCGCGGTCGCTCCCCGTGAATAGAGAACGGTGGTCTGCTGTTGTAAACACAGCAGATCATTATTCTCTCAGCTATCAACACAGAGCTCCTGTGTTCCTCCTATTTAGGAACACAGGTCTCTGTGTTGATTTCCAAAGCCCTTCCCCCCTAAAGTTAGAAAACACCCCCTAGGCTCACATTTAACTCTTTGATTACCCCTGGGTTAACCCCTTCCCTGCCAGTGTCATTATTACAGTAACAGTGCATACTTTAGCACTGATTACAGTAGTAATGTCACTGGTCCCCCAAAAGTGTCAAAAATGTCAGTTAGGGGTCCGATCTGTCCGCCGCAATGTTGCAGTCCCGCTAAAAATCGCTGATCGCCGCCATTACTAGTAAAAAAAATAAATAAATAAATAAAAATGACATAAATCTTTCCCCTAGTTTATAGACAAGATAACTTTTGCGCAAACCAATCAAAATACGCTTATTGGGATTTTTTTTTATCAAAAACATGTAGTAGAATACAAATTGGCCTAAAATGATAAAAAAATTTGATTTTTTAGATTTTTATTTTGGGAATGTTATATAGCCGAAAGTGAAAAATATTGTTTTTTTTTTGTTGCTCTTTTTTTGTTTATAGCGCAAAAAAAAAAATCTCAGAGGTGATCAAATACCACCAAAAGAAAGCTCTATTTGTTGGAAAAAAGGACATAAATTTTAAATGGGTACAGCTTCGCACGACCGTGCAATTGTCCATTAAAATAACGCAGTGCCGAATCACAAAAAATGGCCTGGTTATTATGGGGGAAAAAAATCCCAACCCAAAAATGTTTTGCTGTGTTCTACTGTATGAGGATGCCCTGGGGAGTTCAGACTTAATGTAGGGAATAATGTTATGTTTTAGCACAGCTTAATCACAACCAGGGCTTTCTTAATGCATGGGCACCCCTGGGTACTGCCCAGGGGCCCTAGGTGCAAGGGGGCCCCATGATAATCTTGCACTATATCCAACTTGCCAACTTTTCCGGATTTGCCGGGACATTCACGCCTTTTACTAAGCTGTCCCAGGATGGTCCGGGTAGAATTTTGAATTTAATTGTTAGGTGAGCGGAAGCCAGTGGAGGGATTGACAGAGAGGAGTAGCAGACACTGAGTGATTGGTAAGGTGGATGAGTTTTTTAAAAGTACTAATAAATATATGTTTAATTCTATCAACTATTTATACTTTAATTCTTGAGTGTAGGTGCGTAAATTGGGGCAGGCTGGTAGGGGCCCCAGTGCATTACTTTGCCTAGGGACCCATGATACAGACTTGTAGTTCTCAATGGACTTTGAGTGGGCTAGATAGCATGCTCGTAGTTTATCTCACACTTCCTCCAGCTTTCTAACTAAGCCCTAGTTCAAATTGATTGCGGGTTTTGAAATCACACGATTTCAAAGGTGCATGTCAGTGTGAATTTGGGGGCGACTTGGAAGACATCTGTACAGCTTCATGCAAGTCGCACCCGAAATTGCCAAAAGTAGTGCAGGAACCTCTTTTTCAAATCGGTGCAAGGTCAGTGTCGCACAAATTTGAACAGTCTGATTGCTGACAATAGGGTGTGATTTGTCATGCGATTTGACCTGTGAGAAATCAATTCAGTGTGAACGAGGGCTAAAGCCTACACAGAGGTACGGGCAGAAAGCAGGAGGGACAGCGTGCAGAAGCCCTACATTGCACCCGCAATCCACTGATCACAAGCACAATGCTTTGCAGGCTCCTGTAGGAAAAATAAATTAATGCACGTTTTTTTTTCCAGCAAAAATATGTGCATTTCTTTTTCTTAAAAGTGGAACATATCCATTAAGCTGTTTAAAATATAAGATTGCACAAATGATGTCATATTAAAATATGTTTAGTCTGGACTCACATTTGGTTTCTAATTAAAAAAAAATAATGCTCCCAGTTTAAACACGCTGAGTCAGCAGACGGTGTATGAAGCCATACTCACAGAATGGGGAAGCAGCTGTCTATAGGTGAGTTGGCTAGCAGTGCACTTCTGAACACGGCACATGCTGTGCTTTCAAAGTCGAGAAAATACGTATATGAGAAATTAATCATGAACGGGAAGAGAAATCAGTGCTTTATTTGACCAATGCCTGTTTCAAATAGTAAAAAGTAAAAGTATTTTCTCTTGTAAAACATAAGCCGTAAAATTCTCTTTGCAAGGTACAGAAGGGAGAAAACAATTGTCACTGTCATTTGAATGTAATGCTGCACGTGTAGACAAGTGCCTACAGAGAAATGCGGCATACCTCTTTGCTATGTTTCCAAAAAGTTATATGTTCTATGTATTATTTACATGCTGCATGTGGTTGCCCCTTATGTGGAGAGAGTTAATGGGTTTTGCTGATTCTATGCTAATCTAAGGTGTTCATGTGCCTCAGAAGCATATAAATACAAGGGATCAGCTTGTCTGCTGCTCCAGGATGGGAACTAGAGAGGAGATGCTTCCACTGTGTGATTGAATTTTGCTTAAAACCCGGCACACACTATGAGTTTTTTTCCATTCAGGCCAGCGGGTTGAACAAAAAAAAAAACTGTCAGCTCCGGTCAAAGCCCCTGCACCAACAATCTGATGTTAGTACAGTGATCCCCCCGCTGAACTGTTACATTTTGACAAGGACATGCTAAGAACACTCTGATCAGCGCTCTTAGCCATTGGCTGAGAGCGCTGATCGGGAGCCAGCTGGCTGCTGGTTTTCCAGCATGCTCGTCTAACTGAAGCCGGACAAACAGCCAGCTTCTGTCAGACTGGCTGGCATACACAAGGCCGAATGTCAGCTGGTTTTTATTGAACAGGCTGATCTCGCCATTCGGCCCATGTGTATGGGGCTTAAGTGTGCTCCCCTCAGGGGGGAACCCAGTCGGGGTTCCTGAAACATGGACATTGTGGACTTTAAAGGACTTTCTGCATTATGGAGGTATAATAGTTAGTAGGTAGAGGGCTACTAGGATGCACCACAGTTAGAGAGTGTTAAAGAGACAGTAATCCATGTTGAAGGAAATGTAACATGCTGTGAGCTGTATTGGATTAAGCTTTTACAATTAAAGGAAAAGTTCTGCTGTCATTTACCCTGCCTGGTCTGAAGTTTTTCAAAGGGGTGCATGCATAGTGTATCCAAAGAACAGGGCTTAGCAAGAGGACGAGAGGAGTTAGTGAAGATGCTGTACAAAGGTCCAACAAGCAGAGAAGCTATCCAGGGAAGGCTATATTGTCATTGCCAATGACTACTGTATTAATGACAGGTGCATAAGCAACCAGCCAGTCGGGAAGTGGTGTGACATGGCATACGTGTCTGAGTGCCCTGTTAGTAAAAGTGCTACTAAACTCACAGCAGTAAAATCAGTCTGTATATGCAGTAAAGCATGCTTGTTATATAATTGTGGAACCTAAGGGGTTAATTCTTTGCATTGTGTATAAGGGCTGTTTGATCTGGTCTCTCTGGTCTTTCTCTTCAGGTGTGTATTGCTAGAGAGTTTTTTTTTTTTTTTTGAAGGGGTGCATGTGATCAGCACAGGGCCAATCAGCACTGTCCAGACATGTCCAGACAGAGAATCAAGGGTGAATAAGCTTTACTAGGAACTGATACAAGTCACAAGGCTGCTATATACTGCTGATGAGAAAAGGTATTTATCCATTTATATTTACTAAATAAATAGCATTTTCATGTTCTGTGTACTGTGGGAGACCAGCTATTGTGAATGCAAGTTCCTGGGTTTAGTAACATTTTAAGGGGCTTGTGAGCTTGGTTCCTTCCCTAGTGGTCAGTACCCCACATACTGCGTCCAACATCGCGCCATGGGGCATCTTAGAGACCCAAACTATTATGTCACTGAAGAGGGAGAGAGAGAGGCTTGGCGGGTTAAGAAGCTTGGGATATGTACAAGAGCTTGGCTTCTTGCTATCCAAGTGTAATATTGATGTCACTGGGAGTGAGGTGAGGTAACCAGTAATTGGGCTGGTGGAGTCCGGTACAGGCTCAGCGGTTCCAGCTCAGAAGTGCTGCACCGTAAGACAAGAAGTGAACCTAATGTCCAGAGCATAGTAATGAACTGTGCTGCAGATTACAAAGTGTTAACTAGTGAATGGAGTACCATTGTTTTTAGGATGGATTGCTGCTTAAAGGGTAACTCCACTTTCGTGGGGAAAAAAATAGCAAAAAAAGAAAAACAATATAGCGTATACAATTGCGACACAAATCATATTGTACTGTAATTGAATCTTATTAAAAATGACCTTTCCTTTTCAATCTGCAGCTGTTGTAATGTTCTGAAAATGCAATGCAATATGGCTACCTGGAGCTGTTCTGTACACAGAATGTGTACTGACCACACCCCAGAAACATAATTTCCTGCTTATGTGATTGGCTCACCAATTTTCCCAGAAGTCTGCCTAAGAAACAAGTCAGATTTCCAACATCCCCTGCATCAAAAATATAATTTTTGGTGAGATACTCCCAATAGGATCACGTCTAAAGGGATGCAGGCCCAGCAGCTTTCCTCATTAGAGCCCTGCAGCTGCACAGCTGAATGATAATTATGAAACCGCACCCATTTGACTCACTCAGCACAGAGGCACAGAGGAACAAGCAATGATTTCTTCAGAATAACAAAAGGTAGGAATCTGCAACATGAATATTGGTAACAGCATGGCTTATTACTAGGGCCGAACAACCACCTGTTCGGTTCGCACCAGAACTTTTGAACATCGCAAAAGTTTGGAACCGAATACCGAACCCTATTAAAGTCTATGGGAATCGAACTGGAAAAATCAAAAGTGCCCATTTTGAAGGCTTACATGTAGGTAAGTGGACATACCATGGTTATGGGGGTCCGGGTACTGCCCTGGGGGACACGTATCAATGGAAAACATTTTTTAAATGAGCAGTGATTTTAATGCTTAAAGTGAAAGCATCAAAATGAGAAATAACAATAAAATTAAAAATTCCTTTCAATATAGTGCCTGGGGGGTCCCCTTAGTCTACCTGTAAAGTGGCACATCTGTACTGTGTATAGAAGCTGCTGGAGAAAAAAATGCATTTATAAAGGCAAAAAAATTTCATTTTCCCTGCAAGCTTTCTTTATTTTGTAAACGGTTTTGGGAGCCACTCTGTATGATGGGGCCACAATGTAGTGCACTGGAAACAAGATTATAGTTTTTTTTAATAAATTCTGGTACCTCTTCTACAGACATTGGATAGAATTAACCACTTAAGCCCCGGAAGATTTTACCCCCTTCCTGACCAGGGGGTATTTTGCGATTCGGCGCTGCGTGATTTTAACGGACAATTGCGCGGTCGTGCAATACTGTACCCAAACGAATTTGACATCCTTTTTTTCCCACAAACAGAGCTTTCTTTTGGTGGTATTTGATCACCTGTGCGATTTTTTGATCATGCGCTATAAACAAAAAAAGAGCGACAATTTTGCAAAAATAACAATATTTTTCACATTTTTTTTATATGAAATTCCCCCCCAAAAAAATGTAAAAATCAAAATTTTTTTACATTTTTGGCCAATTTGTTTTCTGCTACCTATGTTTGGTAAAAAAAATCACAATAAGCGTATTTTGATTGGTTTGCGCAAAAGTTATTGCGTTTACTAACTAAGGGAAAGTTTTTGTCATTTTTGTTGTTTTTTTTAATGCGTAATGGCGGCAATCTGCGATTTTTTTTGCGGTGCTGCGACATTGCGGCGGACAGATCGGACCCTTAACTGACATTTTTGACACTTTTGGGGGTACCAGTGACATTACTACAGTAATCAGTGCTATACATATGCACTGTTACTGTAAAAATGACACTGGGAGGGAAGGGGTTAACTTTATTGGAGAGATAGGGGTTAAGTGTGTCCCTAGGGGCGTGTTGCTAACTGTCATTGGATGTGGCTAGTGGTGTAATAGCACAGATCAACGGTCCTACATAGCAGGACCGAGTGATCTGTGTTTTTACACAGGGGAGAATGACAGGCGGCTTTGTTTACGCTAGCCGCCTGCCTTTCTCCCTCTCTGCCCGACGATCGAGAGTCAAACGCGCCAGCTTCGCCGGGTACGAGCGGGGGCGGGAGCGCGCCTCAGGCGGCGCGAGCTCGCCCTCTATTCGCTCCCAGGCTAGCAACGTACCGGTACGTCACTTTCCCTGGGAGGGGCTGACCGCCGCCGTATATAGTCGGGTCGGCGGTAGGCAAGTGGTTAACAGGTGCAGAAAAATTGGCCTTTTGGAGTCGAATGTGCGTTAACACTGTAACTCTATAGAGGTACTCTTGGTGAAAGCAAGAATTGCCTTGCTGTCAAAATTTTAAATGATATGCACCTTTTAAATGGGTGAGGAAAAATTAGTCTTTGGGTGTCCTTGGAAACTTCACAACATAACCCTTTAGAGGTACTCTTGATGAAAGCAAGAATTGGCCTTGCTGTCAAAAATTGAAATAATATGCACCTGTCAAACAGGTGTGGAAAAATTGGTCTTTGGGTGTCTGTGGCGCCTTCACACCGTAACCCTATAGCGGCACTCTTGATGAAAGCAAGAATTAGCCTTGCTGTCAAAAATGTAAATGATATGCGCCTGTCAAACAGGTGTGGAAAAATTGGTCTTTGGGTGCCCATGAAACCTACACCAAAAAAATGTCTTTCAGATGAAATCAACACCCACAACACTAGGCAGCCTAGAAGTCTTGCAGAGATTCCACATCCAAAAAACACTTAATCATCGGCATCAGGGGCTTCATAGCTGCTGGTAATCAAAGACTGACTCATTTTGATAAATGTCAGACGATCCATTGAGTGTTACTAAATATCCGTTCGTAAAGCACACTGGGTGCAGGGCAGCCCAGCAGCTCAATTGCATTCTGGGCAAGTTCTGGTAAGTGGTCTATTCTCATGACCAAGTAATCCAGTGGATCATCAACTGGAAAGCTCTCTGTCTGTTTTCACCCCAAATAATCGTCCACCATATGATGCAGACGCTGTCGATGGGATGTGGAAACTGGAAAGTCGTGGGCGGCGAGGACTAAAAAGATTGTGAAATGCATCACTTAGGAGCCCCCTTCTCCACCGCTCCTTTCTTGACCAACAGAAGCCTCAAAACGACGTTTTCCACTACATTGTAATCTACCAGAGTCAGGAAAAGCATTAGATAAACTCCTCTTTAAAGTGTCCTCAATAGCTTTCATCTTCTGGACTCTTTGGGGACAGGATGAGTTCTGAGACTTTCACATTGTAACGGTGGTCAAGGAGGGTTGACAAGCAATAGTTATCCTTTTCCTTGATGCCACGTATTCTTGGGTCCTTCCACAGGTTTGAAGCATGAGGGACCCCATGCACCGCAAATTTGCAGAGGCATGAGAAGCAGACTCCTCAGGGTCACTGAGGATTACAATATCTGTAACTGCCTCCTCCCAGCCATTAACTACTCCCAAGGGTTCTGGGGATGGAAAACCATCTGTTGAGGGTTGACATATATTTCTTCTTCTGCTTCAATGCCTCCAAGACTGCCAGAATCCTCCTCCTCCTCCCTCTCCTCTAACGTGCGTTCTGTGGCATAGGCAGAATGGTGTCATAAAGTTGGCTTTGAGAGGAATGGAAGTCCTCCTCTTCCTCCCACTGTTCTGCCTCGAGTACCCTTATAATGCCATGCTGAGTCTGCTCCAGCAGGAACACAACAGGGATTGTGTCACTGATGCATGCATTGTCACGGCTCACCATCACACTGGCTGTGTATGATCGACTGAAATGGCTACAGACTCATCTGGCCTGCTTTAGCAGATCTTCCAATCCTGGGTACCTATTTAGGAAACCTTTTTTATCCTTTTTCCTTTTTAACCTATCTTTTATTTATATAATTTTTTCTGTCTTATATATTTTCTTTTATTTTATTTAATTTCTCTATTTTTATTTATTTTTTATTTATTTTTTTAGTTTTAGTTTTATTTTATTTTTATTTTTATTTATTTTTTATTAATTTATCTTTTTTCTTTATATTTATATTTTTCATATTAATTTATTATTTCATTTTTTATTTATTTTTTGATTTTGATTTTTATTTTTAATTTTATTTTTATTTTTATTTTTATATTTATATTTATTTTTATTTTTATTTTTATTTTTATTTTATTTTTATTTTTATTTTTATTTTTATTTTTATTTATTTATTTTTATTTCATTATATATTTTTTATTTTTATTTTTCATTTTTTTATTTTTACTTTTTTGATTTTTACTTTTATTTTATTTTATTTTTATCTATCTATCTTCATTTTTATCATTTTTTAATATATCTTTATATTTTTACATTTTTATTATTGAATTCTTTCAAATAATGGTATATTCAGAGGATATAACAATTTTTTACAAACAATGCATTCTGAGGAATTGTTACACAACATTTGTATGTTTTAAAATCAATTGTTCATGCAGAAGATGAATTTCAATAGAGAAACACTATGGACTAGAGATATGGAATATATCATGGATTAGGAAATCTAGCTTCTATTATAGGCGCTATTAATTTTCCATTGCTATCGAACCACAAAACAATTTTAAATGTATAATATATTTTAAATAAAATTTTTTATTAAATGTTAAGATTTTATGGAATCGGTAACAGGAAATGAGGTGGTGGCGTTAATTGTTTTTATTGGTCTGAAGACAAAAATAAAATAATATTTTAGCTATATATTTCGTTTAATAGAAACCATTTGCGGACATAATTGCCAATTGAGCCCTGTGGGGATACGCTCGGGATAACATTGGCAGGAAGTTAACACTCAGTCTGTTCCACCCCCTTTCCAGCCAATTGGCTGTGAGCGGAGCACGATAAGTATAAATACGAGCCGCCTTACCGGAAGTGATGTCTTTGATAACGCCCACAAGGCGGGCGAAACTCGTCGACGCACTTCCGGGCAGCGGTACGCTACAGCGTCATTTCCTGAGAACCACCGTGAACCGCACGCCGGCAGCGGACACGGAAGTGAAGGACTCTGCTGTTTATGCTGACTAAACGCCTAACAATATATTACCTTTGTGAGTACCATTTTTTTGATTATATTAATAAATACCTTACGGGCTTCACAATGTCTGTCTTCTTTCCTTTCTTCTGAACACACCATTGGGGAGAGAGTGGAGAGGAGCTAATAAGGAGCCAAAAGTAAAAGATTGCAGCCATCCATCCATCCGGGCAAGGGAGATCTTAGGTATCCGTGAGGCTGCATTTACCCTTTTCAACCGGAATATCACATGCGTTTAAGGCTCATTCACATCCTAAATTTGGTGAGTGCATCCCCATAGGGGGATTTTCCTTGAAGAGCACTTGGGCACTTTATTTGGATTTTGAGCACCTTTTTGGCACCATAACTTCCTTGGAAGAATATTTGTTTTGACTGCACCTTAAATACATCTTGCACTTTATTCATGATTACATTTTGGACACTGGATCATATTTATTGTCGCACTATATGAATTTATATTCACTGATTTTGTATACACCTAATTATATTTATTGTCGCACTTTATGAATTTATGAATTTATATTTACTGATTTTGTATACACCTAATTTTTAGAAGAATCTTAAACATTTTATCACAGTATACTAATCTTTAATTATATAGCACTTATTTATATATTCTACCTGCTAGCGCTGCCTATATGTTTTTCAGCACTAAATACCCGTTCGTAAAGCACACTGGGTGCAGGGCAGCCCAGCAGCTCAATTGCATTCTGGGCAAGTTCTGGTAAGTGGTCTATTCTCCTGACCAAGTAATCCAGTGGATCATCAACTAGAAAGCTCTCTGTCTGTTTTCGCCCCAAATAATCGTCCACCATATGATGCAGACGCTGTCGATGGGATGTGGAAACTGGAAAGTCGTGGGCGGCGAGGACTAAAAAGATTGTGAAATGCATCACTTAGGAGCCCCCTTCTCCACCGCTCCTTTCTTGACCAACAGAAGCCTCAAAACGACGTTTTCCACAACATTGTATTCTACCAGAGTCAGGAAAAGCATTCGATAAACTCCTCTTTAAAGTGTCCTCAATAGCTTTCATCTTCTGGACTCTTTGGGGACAGGATGAGTTCTGAGACTTTCACCTTGTAACGGTGGTCAAGGAGGGTTGACAAGCAATAGTTATCCTTTTCCTTGATGCCACGTATTCTTGGGTCCTTCCACAGGTTTGAAGCATGAGGGAGCCCATGCACCGCAAATTTGCAGAGGCATGAGAAGCAGACTCCTCGGGGTCACTGAGGATTACAATATCTGTAACTGCCTCTTCCCAGCCATTACCTACTCCCAAGGGTTCTGGGGATGGAAAACCATCTGTTGAGGGTTGACATATATTTCTTCTTCTGCTTCAATGCCTCCAAGACTGCCAGAATCCTCCTCTTCCTCCCTCTCCTCTAACGTGCGTTCTGTGGCATAGGAAGAATGGTGTCATAAAGTTGGCCTTGAGAGGAATGGAAGTCCTCCTCTTCCTCCCACTGTTCTGCCTCGAGTACCCTTATAATGCCATGCTGAGTCTGCTCCAGCAGGAACACAACAGGGATTGTGTCACTGATGCATGCATTGTCACGGCTCACCATCACACTGGCTGTGTATGATCGCCTGAAATGGCTACAGACTCTTCTGGCCTGCTTTAGCAGATCTTCCAATCCTGGGTACCTATTTAGGAAACCCTGCACCACCAATTTGAGGCATGGCACATGTATCAACTTTCCCTGTCTAAGGGCAGACAGGAGGATTGTGCTAATGTCACACACCACCATTCCTGGCTCCAGCTGGCGTGGCATGAACCGTCTCTGGGTCTACCCCTGCAGAGCTGCAAGAATCTCTGCTCCGGTGTGGTTCCTGTCCCTTATACACACCAACTGAAGCACTGCCTGGCACCTTTTAGCCTGACTCATTTAATAGCCCCTTGAACACTTAAGGGGTTCTCGTGGTTCGTATGCCAATTCAGCTGAGGAGGGCATGGAGGATGAAGAGGAGGAGGGGGTAGAGCTGACAAATGTTGCATCATCACCACTAGCTGTAGGGAGACGTGGCGGCACAACAAGCTGCAGCACTGAGCCTTTTCCTGCATCCTTCCGACTTGCAAGCAGAGTTATCCAGTGTGCTGTAATGAAATATAGCATCTCTGACCATGCTGGACCACGTGTCAGCAGTAACGGCTGATTGCCCAACGATGCCACAACATTGCCTTCCATGTGATGGTACAGAGCTGGAATGGCCTTACGTGAAAAGAAATACCGATTGGAAACCTGTCATTGTGGTACAGTACATTCTGCAAATTCACAGAAGGGGGCAGCATCTACCAGGCAGAAAGGCAAAAGTTGTAAAGCCAGCAGATTTGAGAAGCTTGCATTTAGACACTAGGCATGTGGGTAGCAGTGACTGTTTTTTATTATTGCTGCAGCTGGGGCAAAAAAATTGCCGGCTATAGTCTACAGCTGGTGGTGTGCTACTGGCAGATGTGCTGCAAGGAGCTGGGACACCCTGCGCTATACCATCATTCCTGTCAGTGGAGGCTGCTGAGAGTTCATGAGGTTTAACAGGGGTAGACTGAGGTGAGTAATGAGGAACAGAATTGCGTCTCCTTTGTGTGGCTTTCAGGTGCTTTTGCCAACGGGCTGAGTGGTGAAAGGTTAAATGCCTGATCAAGCATGTGGTACCCAAATGGCTGGTGTTTTTGCTATGCTTGGTGTATTTGAGACAAAATTTGCAAATTGCAACAGTGCAATCGGCTACACATGTGCTAAAAAGGTCCCAGACAGCTGGACGGAGATAACAGCTCCATAATGTGATGGAATAGGGTAGCTGCTCTCTACTCTTCCATCATGGCTGCCTTATTTGGGTTGTGCCTTACCCTCACTTTCCTCCTCTGCTCTATCCAGCACCCAAATTGCGTCAGTGACCTCATCATCATCTCCTTCATCCTCATTACCATTGGAGACAACTTGGCAATACGCTGCAGCTGGGGGAACATGACTGCCAATTTGTGTACCAGTGTTCTCCCCTCTCTGTAGGCTCATGTTCCCACCTTCCTCAACCTCAGAACCAACATCTGAATCAAGTAATGGCTGTGCATCGTCAAGGAGCAAGTGGCTGACGCTGTGTTCAAAAAACTGACTTCTCCATGCCTGATGCTGGGGCTATGGCAGGAATAGCTATGTACAAGGAGGCAGATTTAGCCACTCTCACAGCTGCAGTGGACTGTGCACCAGTCTCTGCTTGGGTAACGGAGGATGAGGATGGTTTAGTAAGGCAGTCCACCACCTCCTCTGCATGGTGTGGCTGAATCACTAAACAGGGCAACATCACTAAACAGGGGAAATGATGTCCTGCCTGAGGACTGACCACCTCCACCTCTGCCTGTAGACACATATGCTGCTGGCCCCCTCCGAGTGCCATGGGAACGTCTTCCTCTTCTTGTTGGCCTCCCAGACATAATGGGAAGGTGCTTATTAACAAAATGTAATAAAGATGTGCAAATGTGTACGTGGATGCACTTAAATCACAGAAAGTAGTGTTTGGTGCACTTTAACCAGAGTCTTCACTACACAGACATACGACACACTCCACTGACACACTACAATATACTGCAGTATATTGCCTGATTGGGCAAAGCTTTCATTGCTTTAGCCAATCAGGGCTTCCAATGCGCATTGTAGTCATTGTGGTCATTCGGGGTCATTCGGCGAGCTGAACAAACTGTCAAACGCCCCGATAATTCCAGTGTTCATTGAACAACCAGTGTTCGGCCCGAACTCATGCTTGGGCCGAACCGTTCAACCATCCCCACTAATATAGAATTGTTCATGTTTAGAGCAAACCAATTAAAAAAATCACTAGGGATAGACTGATATATCTGTGGCCGATATGCACTTTCCCTGATATATCGGTATCGGCCCTGGAACTGTCCGAAATTGCAGATATTTTTGTGACGTCATTCTGCCTTCTTAGGCCGCCTCCCTTGCCTTGGACAGCCGTGTCTGAAGTCGGGACTATTCTCGCAGGAGTGTATCAGCCATACACCCACCTACAGCAGCCCGGTGCCAGCCAGCCACCCACAGGCCCTGTACCAGCCAGCCAGCCACAGGCACTGTACCAGCCAGCCAGTCAGCCAGTCAGGGTGCCAGCAAGCCAGCCATTAAGCATTGAACAAAAATGAACATGTTCAGTACCAAATTTGTGTCAAAAATTGTCTTTATTTTTCAAAACTTTAAATGTACAAAATATCGGCCCATACCGGCCCTGAAAAAATCATATCGGTCTATCGGTCTATCCCTACTTCTTACCTCTGCATCTGATTGGTTTGCCGAGAGCAGGTTCTACAGGAGCAAAGGACACCAATCGCCTGTTTCTGCCTAAAAGCCAAAATGGTTATAATTACAAAATATACTGTATCATTAGTATATGCATATATATGTATATATATATATATATATATATATATATATATATGGCTTTTGTGAGATACTGTATATATACTGTGTATGTATATATATATATATATATATATATATATATATATATATACATACAGTATCTCGCAAAAAACATTAATCTTTAAACCGCTGGCAACAAAAGTGAGTAAACCCCTAAGTGAAAATGCTGCAGCTCAGTTTCAGGGTCTTAATAATCTTCCTATAGCCTAGGCAATCTTTATGTAGAGCACCAATTCTTTTTTTCAGATCCTCAGAGAGTTCCTTGCCATGAGGTGCTATGTTGAAATTCCAGTTACCAGTATGAGAGAGTGAGAGCGATAACACCAAGTTTAACACACCTGCTCCCCATTCACACCCGAGACCTTGTAACACTAACGAGTCACATGACACCGGGAAGGAAAAATGGCTAATTGGGCCCAATTTGAACATTTTCACTTGGGGTGTACTCACTTTTGTTGCCAGAGGTTTAGACATTAATGGCTGTGTGTTGGGTATTTGGAGGGGACAGCAAATTTACACTGTTATAAAAGCTCTACACTCACTTCTTTACATTGTATGTAGCAAAGTGTCGCATGAAAAGATAAAATAAAATATTTACAAAAATGTGAGGGGTGTACTCACTTTTGTGAGATCATGTATATATCACACACACACATTATTTTAGAATTTTAGCCAGGCATGGCTCAACATACAGTGTTGATATACTGTGCTCTTTAAAACACACAAAAAGATCTTGCTCCTATCTAAAGATCTTTCCAAAGAGCCACTTGAAACTGTCTACAGGCAGAAAATACCTAAGGTGTGGCTCACAGGAACTAATTAGGATCAGTTTTAATTAACGAATCAAGAAGGACAAAGTTACACTGTGAACACCTCTTGTCTTTGTTCTCAGTACACTGTAATTACTGATTTTTCTTACCCAAAGAAGCATAGCTTATTTACTTTTTTGGACAAAGCACCTTTGCTGCTGTAGCAGCTTGCACCTGCTTCAGGGGTTACCTTGCATTACCAGGGACGTTGAATATATTTTGTAGAGTTACATACCTCCCATCTTTCAGAAATGATAAAGAGCAGTGGTCTCCAAACTGCAGCCCAGGGGGCAGATGTGACCCTTTGCTTGCATTTATCCCACTCTTGGGGCACTTTCAAACTAATACAAGACACTGTTCCTCCAGGTGACACTAACAATGAACATAATTCCTACTACGGACATCAGCAATGGGACACTATTGCTCCCACTGACACCAACGATGGGGCACTATTCCTCAGACTGGTACACTGTTCCTCCCCCTAAAACCAAAGATGCATTGTTTACTCCCACTGATTCCAGGACAATTTATATTCCCAATGACCACAGAACCCCCTTAAAGTCTTAAAGAGGAAGTAAACCCTCCTCTGACACTTTTACCTATAGCTAAGCCTATATTAAGGCTTACCTATAGGTACTGTAAATATCTCCTAAACATGTACCGTTTAGGAGATATTTACCTTACATGCAGTCAGTGACGTCACTGGCGCATGCGCTCTGAAGGAACGACCGCTGGTGCCGTTTCTTCAGAGCCCTGTGCCGTGACCGTCGGCTCCCGCGTGCGTGCGCGGGAGTGACATCACCGCGGCTCAGGCCAATCAGATGGCCGGATGCCACGATCCCGGAAGACGGGCGACTGGACATGTTGCCCGTCATACAGGTGAGTGGGCGGCACGGCGGGGGCTCGTTCTTAGGTAAGTATTTCATAATGAGCTGCAGCAAAAAAAAAAAAAGTTTAATGGGTTTACAACCTCTTTAAGGAAAGCAAACTGGCTCTTTGCTTGGAAAGTTTGGAGACCCCTGATAAACAGGGACACCTTTTAAGTTTAACACATATTATGGACACATACCTGTTTGGTTACACCTACCACAAGGATATAATATGCAGAAATTAGCTAAACTACACAAGTGTTTTGGCATTTCAAAATAACAAAGGCAGTAATATAGAGATTAACGTGTTACTAAACCCACAACAGTAAAATGAGTCTGTATATGCACTAAAGCATGCTTGTAAAACTTAAGGTGGTTAATCCTCTGCATTGTGTAAAAATGTTGTTTATTCCTGTCTTCTCTGATCCCCCCTTCTTTTACTGTCCCCAATCTATCTCCTAATAAAACAGGGGCACTCTGCACATGCTCAGTTTGGTGTACAGTATACTGCTAGAGAGTCTTTTTTTTTTTTTGAGGGGGGGGGAGTGCATGTGATTAACACAGGGCCAATCAACACTGTCCAGACAGAGGGTCAGGGGTCATGCAGCCTCATAGGACAGTCAGAGGAGAATGAAAACTCCTCCTACACGATTTTACCAGTGATCGGCAGGACACTGATAGAAGTCACAAAACCGCTATATACTGCTGATTAGAAAAAGTATTTAACGGTTTATATTTACTAAAAAAATTGCATTTCCATGTTCTGTGTACTGTGGAAGACCAGATATAGTGATTGCAGGAAACCTGGATTTAGTAACACTTTAACCACTTGCTACCCACCCGCCGCCAGTGGTGTAGCTATTGTTCTGGGACGCCGTCATATGACGGTGCACCTGAACAGCCTCTAGCGGAACGGCGATCATGACGGCACCGTGTCCTAGCAATGACATGACTCTTTACCCATGTGATCGGCTGTGTCCAATCACAGCCGGTCACATGTAAATGAGGAAATTGATATTGTTCTAGCCTTTCCCTTCCCTACTAAATAAAAGTGTTTTATCTGCCGCCAGTGTTTCTGTTGGAGCATTATGAAAATATCACTATTATAGGAAGTGAATGGGTTATTCCCAACAGGGGCACAGACAGAGTTTTAAGTATTCTCTACTCCTGTTTCAAATTTAAAAAATAAAGCTGGTGGAAGATACATTTTGAAAATACATTTAAAGTTAAATTCCAGGTATGGCAGATTATACTGTATATACAGTAGGGAAAATAATTATTTGTTCCCCTGCAGATTTTGAAAGTTTGCCCACTTACAAAGAAATGAAAGGTCTATAATTTTTATCATATGTGTATTTTAATTGATAGACACAGAATATCAACCAGAAATCCAGAAAAAAACACATGATAAAAATGTTATAAATTGAGTTGCAGTTCAGTGAGTGAATAAGCATTTGATCCCCAAGCAAAACATGACATGGTACTTGGTGGAGAAACCCTTGTTGGGAAGCACAGAGGTAAGACATTTCTTGTAGTTGGTAACCAGGTTTGCACACATCTCAGGAGGGATTTGGTCCACTCTTCTTTAACCACTTTACCTCCGGCCACTGTGCTGCTCATTATCTGGACTCCTCCCCCTGTAAGCGGCGCTCGCGCGCCGCCGGAGGCGCGCTCCCGCTGTTTTCATTCACAGCGGGAGTCGGGCCAGGGGAGGAGCGGCGGCGATCGCCGCCGCTCTTCCCCGATCGTCGGGGAATCTGGTTTGGAGATCCGCCCGCCTGTGTAAACAGAGCGGGCGGATCTCCTAAGTGACAGGGAGTGACAGATTGGAGTGTTCAGCATAGCTGAACATCCGATCTGTGCCTGGCTCACTCAGTCACCTCCCCCCCACACATTAGTAAGCACCAGGCATACATTAACCCCTCCCTCTCCAATAAAATTAACCCCTTCCCGGCCAGTGTCATTTTTACAGTAACAGTGCATATATATAGCACTGATTACTGCAGTAATGTCACTGGTACCCCCAAAAGTGTCAAAAATGTCAGTCAAGGGTCTGATCTGTCCGCCGCAATTTCGCAGTCCCGCAAAAAAAAAAATCGCAGATCACCGCCATTACTCGTTAAAAAAAAAAACACCAAAAATGACAGAAATCTTTCCCTTAGTTAGTAAACGCAATAACTTTTGCGCAAACCAATCAAAATATGCTTATTGCGATTTTTTTTACCAAACATAGGTAGCAGAAAACAAATTGGCCAAAAATTTTTAAAAAATTAGATTTTTACATATTTTTTGGGAGGAATTTCATATAAAAAAAATGTTAAAAATATTGTTATTTTTTCAAAATAAACGCTCTTTTTTTGTTTATAGCGCAAAAAGTAAAAATCGCACAGGTGATCAAATACCACCAAAAGAAAGCTCTATTTGTGGTAAAAAAAAGGACGTAAATTTAGTTTGGGTACGGCGTCGCACGACCGCACAATTGTCAGTTAAATTCGCAAAGCGCCGAATCGCAAAAAGTGGCCTGGACGTAAGACAGCAAAATCCTCCGGTGGTAAAGTGGTTAAATCAATAAGGTTTCTTAGCTGTTGCTTGGCAACTTGAAGTATTAGCTCCCTCCATACATTTTCTATAGCATTAAGGTCTGGAGACTGGCTAGGCCACTCCATGACCTTAATGTTCTTCTTGAGCCACTGCTTTGTTGCCTTGGAGGTATGTTTTGGGTCATTGTCAAACTGAAAGGTTCTCATCCAAGATTTTACAATACATGGCCACGTGCATTGGCCCCTCAATGTTCATTCTTGGAGAATTGTCAAACATTCCCATAGACACACTCCTAAACCTTGTGGACAGCCTTCCCAGAAGAGTTGAAGCTGTTATAGCTGCAAAAGGTGGGCCAACTCAATATTAAAACCCACAGACTAAGACTGGGATGCCATTAAAGTACATATGCATGTAAAGGCAGGAGTCCCAATACTTTTGACAATATAGTGTATACTTAAATTGGTCAAAGCTGGACTAATGTAACTATGTAAATATTGCCATATCTGGAATTCAGCTTTAATATTTTTTAATAAATGCAAATCTTAATTGATTTTATATCTGTCCGCATTTAGCGTTACCAGTATTAAAGCAACACCAGCATCAGATTTCCAACTCCTGCCCTGTCCAGTGGAGCGTGCTCCACCTGATACACTGCAGAATCTCAGTTGTAGCATGGGGAAACCCATTGCATTGGTTGGAACAATGAGAGGATGGTGCCATAGGAAAAAGTATGTTGAGTCTGAGCGATTCTGTCATGGGTAAGTTGCCAACAGCAGCAGAGTCACCAGTGTTCACATAGGTCTTACTGCACATCACTGTTTTTTGCACCATGTTATGAAATGAAGTCTTGTAACAAGTAAAACCTAAAGATGTGCTTCTCTGAGGCTGGGTCCTCACCACAACGCCTCCCAATTAACAATAATGAGGAGAAAATTATCAACGTTTTCATATGATAAACTATTTTAGTCTCAGTAGTTTTCCTTATTTTTCATCTCCTGATCTATTAACTTGCAACTGTAATAAAAGTCACTTTACAAACCAAGTAATCACTTATACCTAACATTATTTCCTTGTTTAAAATATGCTTGTCAAAATATGCACCGACCTAAAATAAATGCATGTAGAGGATGTACCTTATTAGTAACCAGTTGCAATGTAAGTCCCATGTCTCTGCGCTCAGGTTAACCTGCAATCCAACACAGCAAAAATGTCAGCAGTTAAAATCAATTTACAACTGGCAAAAGGAAACATGCACATGGGCAGAGAGATATGCAAAACAATATAAACTATCCCACCACTCTCCACTTCTTTGTTTGCAGTGGTTTGGGACAGGTTTGCTTTAAGAAACAAACCCTTTTTAATAATATAATAAAGAAGCACTCCAATAAAAACAGTTTTTAGATTTGTATAGATCGATGAAAGGTGAGAACCTCTAGATTTTACTGATATTCCTCATTGGAGAGATTTTCCCTTGCTTCCTGTACTAGTGACTGGTGCCACCAGTACACAAAGTATGCGTAAATCTCCCCAATGACAACATAGAAAGAAACAAGAACATGGTGGAGGTTCTAACTTTTTCTACTATAAAGTGCTTTTATTACTGCCCATGTTCCAATACATAGATCATTCCTTATGTCTTGTGACTTCCTGTCTGTCTTTGAGTCTTATACAGTGTGAGTTACTGACCTAGAACAAGCATGCAGCCAGTGGAGTCAGATCTCTTAATTCACATGTCCTAATCTGCATACTTGTTCTGTGTCAGTGACTCATATGCTGAAACCATTAGATCGTTATGAAGGCCAGGTGTCAGGTAAAAGCAACAGGTTTGCTTAAATCCCCAGCATGTCCCAAGCTACATTAAGCTCTGGGCGCGGAATGAAATACCAAGTATTTCCATGTATGGAAGAGAAAGTGATTCTCCATGTGACAACACTAAAACAATCAATGGTGCCACATGGGGAGCTACTGACCCTGTGTAAGCTTCAGCACAAGCAACATATAGCCTACACAGGGCCTTTATTTTGCTCCTGGGGATTAATAAAGGCAGCTTAGGAGCTGCTTAAGTGGTCTGAATTAAAGTGAACCTATAGATTTGCCTTGCATAGGCAAATCACATGTTCATTTTTAAATGCTCCTGTGTTAGGAATTAACAATAAAAGCTGAGACCGGGGATTAAAACGAAGCACCCAGATGTGTCCTCGTCTACCCTGAGAGTCCCTGAACCCAGCACACTCAACATTGACAACCTGTCACTCCTTCCCCTAGTGTTGATGGTCAGGCACTATAGCTGGCTGCGGTGTTCTTCACCTATAGCAACCCCCTTCCACATAGGGCAAGCAGGCCTACCAGCACTCGGTTGACCCCAGGTCTTATACACAATGCTATAGTGCCTGGTCACCACGCCAGGGCAGGGAAAACTAAGAACAGCAAACAGGTACTTGCAGTTGGCAGACAGACAGAGTGAGCCGGGTTCAGAGCATGCAGAGTAAAAAGAGTAGTCAAAGTCACATCTGGGGTCCAAAGGCAGGCTGAGTTCTGAACGTAGTCAAAATCCAATCTGAGGCCGTCAACAAGGGAATCCAAACTAGCTGACAGAGCAGAGCTCAGGCGAAGATGAAGATCAAGGCACAGCGACAAGACAAGGGAACTTGGAGCACATGTTGCAAACACTATCACAAGCAAGACATTGCGGGCTTGGCGGGATTAAAACAGGTTTAAACACCATCCAGAGGCTGTGTCTAGTGATTACCAACCAGGTAGACAGCCGGACGGCAATAGTGCAGTTCAGCCAAAACCAGGATGCTGGAATGAGATCAGCAGCTACCATGGGTTACAAGCTCCTGACACAACCTCTAGTTTGAGGGTCAGATCTGTGGCACAACTCAACTCATTCCTTAGAATGAGTTGTGGTGGTGAGGAGACAGCAGAGCTTGGACCTCTGAAATAGAAGTTGACATTATCAGTCCCAGATTTTGGGGGCCACCTGCTTAGGAAGAAAAATTTGGCATACAGATTGGCAATGCCTGCTTTTTTACTCCTGACATCAGCTTTTATTTATTCAGACTGCGGTTTTGCTTTGGTTTTCAGTTCTTCCATTACTGTGCAATCTTATTTACAATTGTTCAGAGGAACAATACATATATAGTGCAAAAGTAATATTCCCATAATAGTAACATGTCTGCTTTCACCTTTATGATAAAAATTAATTTCCAAAAAAGATACCTTTTAGCAAGGATTATAGAAAATAAATATGGATTAATCAATAATTCAGTGTTAAAATCCCCGTGGCACCTATTGCCTTTCTTTTTTGCACTTGTAAATAAAATAAACATTCTTATGTCGAGCCTCTGCTCATAAAAGAATGCTAAATCTACTGTAATAAAGCCAGAGTCCTTATAGCAAGGTTTGGCTCCGCTAACATTGTGAGCAATAAAACTAACCACTGGGAAATATGTATGATTCAGACATCTTCCTCCTCATGGACTGGAACACTTGAATTATGTTTAGAATTATCTGTTTTCAATTACAGCAGATGTTGTAGGTATTTTATGAACCAAATACCCCTATACATTCAATGCTCAAGAACCCCAAACCAACTTCTTGTGTAAATAAGTCACCAACTAACAAAACCTGTACTAATATCAGAACAGCATTGGAAAAGGAAACTGTAGTGCATGTTTTAGTGAGTACACATCAAGACTTACTTTTTAAAGAGACAATGTCATTACATGACAAAAGTTGAATCAAAAACAGCATTGGTAAATACATTTTTAGTTCTCTTTATTACTCAAAAGAAAAAGAAAGGGGTGCCACAATCCTCATAGCATGGCCATGCCTTTAATGAGCAAAAAAAATAAAATAGTACAGTAAATGCTATACTAACAAAGGCGAGGGGAGGGTAAGCTATGTGTAGGATTTGCGGTCACATAACCCTCTTGAGTGATGGCAGAACAAAGGGGTTCCTGGGATACGCATTTTGAGGAGAAAACCTCCTCTTCATCAGTCTATCTTACAGCTAACCTCCGGGATCAATAAATAACAAACATAAGCCCTATGTGTGCCTGGCTCTAAACACTAATACTGCATATACTGTATACAGGGACTATAGCTAAAAGCAAGGTTCTATCCATAAGTATTACACACCATAGGCTCCACAAAGGGATTATTAAAGCAAAGTAACAATAATGAATAATAAATAAAACAATTTAAATGAAGAATGAATAATATAAAATAATATCAATAATACATCTTTTTATTTTATTTTTCAGCATCCCAGTCCCCCCTAGCCATAGCCCCTACTCAGGGATCTAGCCTTTGATTGAATGCAATTGTAATTATTTTCTTTGTTTAGCAGCTACAATTGGCGTGTTGAAACCACATAGTTACCATTAATGGTTACTTATGTCTACATTACCTTTTAATTAGTGTCTACTCTGAAGGAATGTCCCCTGATAGCCACAATAGAAACCAACGCATGTCTATAGTTCTGGATTGTGCACCCCAGCAGATCTCTTTTGCTTTTACCCATTATTAGTGTCTGCCTTGCATAAAGTCTTGCCTCTCTTGATGATCTAGAACAGGGGTATCCAAACTATCTAGCCTGCTACAAAATTTTACCTGGCCATATTTGCAACATACGTATCCATGGTGGAGGCGGGCCGGCCATCAGCACTATAACAGCTGTACATTACAAGACGGGAAAGAGAATAAGTTTGCAGCCTCTTCAAATTGCTCCAAATCGTTTTTGCCCTATACCTCTGTCCTCAGGCCCTGAGCCAGGATGCCCTCCCCCAGTCTTGGAAATGTATTCTGGAATACTTCCCCCCCCCCCCCTCACATCCTAACAGCCTTGATCCTCTGGTCCTTGTTTAATCCAGGGGGAGAACTTTTGACAATAATGATTGCCTCTTTCTGGACAAGAAAGCCATAGTTTCCCCTTCTAGTTCATAGCCATTGTGCCCTCCAATAAATTTTCCGCAGGTATGGGACCTGCAGTTATGTGGAGATTGTTTTCATCCAAGTGTGGATAACCTAGTTTTGACTACACGGAATTTGAGAGGAATAGGCTCCAAGCTTTGAACCTCTCCTGATCTGTAATGTAAACTATTTTAACTTACAACAGATTTTTAACAAAGTCTACTAATCATTGCATTTGATAAAAGTTTAAAACCTTTACATCATCAAACCACTTTGACATCCAATTTCCATCCATTGTGGACAACCTTGATTTTCCTCAGTCAGGTCCAGATGTCGGCTTGAATTACAACACTCTCAAAGTACACATCTCCTCACTATCCTCGCATACAAGCCACCAGTGGGCTAGGAAGTCACTAGCAGTTCTATTCCTAAAAGCAGCTATGAAATGAGAACCTCCGAGGGTCATCCTTTTTTCCCTAAAGGGAAATTTGCACTTGTTTTGAAGAAATTGATCCACCTCTCAGGGATCAGAATGTTCCTTTTGGCACCCTGCACCAAAGAAATCATATCATAAACATGCACATTTTGTGTAAAACTGACAGTGCTATTGCATAGTGATAGCTTCAATAATGTGATAAAGTTCCATGTACAAAGGAATATTGCCCAAGTCCAATATAAATATGTGATAAAGTTCTGCATGCAAAAGAATATGTTCCAAGTTCATCCACTTCACACAAAATTCCGCCTCCAGTGAAAGAAAATATATACAGTAGACTTGTTTAAGTATCCACACAATCTAGTGCCACCACGTGCCATTCTAGATGTGCCTCCTATATTTAGGAGATCTAAAAACATCTTAAGACTGGGTGTCAGATAATCCTACACAATATAGCTTTAAGTTAGGATTTTGATCTTCCCAACAGTGCTGGAACAAAGTCTCCTCTCCATCAGTAAGGGTTAAAATATATACAAAAATCTAGTAGTGTAATACATTTTTCAGTTTATTAAAAAGCACAAATAAATAACATTAACATTGCAACAAGTGAGTAACAACTTCATAGTTTACAGCTTCAACAAGGAAACACAGACACTCTCCTTCAAACTTCCCGGCAACTGCTGGGTCTCTCCCAGAATGCAGCCAGTGTGTTAACGTCACACCTACCTACGATAGCGTTACGTTTAATTATCGTTATAAAAACTGCTTATTTATTAGATAATTAGATGCTAGATACATAATAAATAAGCAGTTTTAATAATGATATTGCATTATGGATCCTTTTCTATTATGTGGTAACATGGGGCTTCTTATGTGACCTGCCTTCGGATCATCCTTTTGGCTGTAATTAATCATTGCATTCCCAAAACCGGAGCAGTGTATGTGGTGGCTTAATATGGTGACTGTTGGTCTGAACCTAATTTTAGGAGCTTTAGAACCTCTTCAATTTGATGTGGGGGTCTAATGTTTCATTAAGCGGATAGAGTTTGTATTTGGTGACGGAGCACGAGCATCACTAATGCTGGCACTTATAGTCAGCACTTATATGCCAGTACTTACTTGCATCACAGTTGTGGTTACAGTGGACGTTTCTGCATGTTTTACGTGGCAAATTATTTTATTGTGCATCATATAGTTCACTAATTGTTTGTATTTAAAAAGGCAGTGCACCCTTTGCTGACAAGTCGCCTGACAAGTTGCGGTAGTGTGAATGGAGCCTTATTGTGTTTATTTTGATAATATAGTTAGTGAGCTTTTTTCACAGTACCACTGAAAAAATAGACTTTAGGTATTTGTTTGGTTGAAACTGACTAGCATCAGGGCAGTACACAAGCACTATATAGGCAGCAGTGTTGAGGTTTTTTCACAGTACCATACTTCATTGTCTTAAAAGTTAAATTAAATATCAAAGCAGAGCAACAAAACACTTAAAAACCACAACGTCACATTCCCTACCACCTCTCATATCCTCATATTCATAATTCTTCCCAAAAAGTTCAAAATAAAGACTTTGGGTATGTGTTTGATAGAAACTGACTAGCGTCAGGGCAGTATAGGAGCACCATATAGGCAGCAGTGTGGGATTTTTTTAATGTATCTGCTGTCGACAGAATGATTGTGGCCTGCAGAGTATCAGTCTTGGTAAAAAGTAAAAGTCATTTGGGTACCATATGCATAAAGGAAACACATGAGCATGCCATCTTTTCCATATAATATAGTGGAAAGTTCCTGGCTCTTCTTTTTATAGCAGCCATTTTGTTTAGACATGCTAATGTGCCCTTTTCTACCTCCGCAACCACCTGTCTTTCTAGTGCCGCCATAAGCTGCTTACTGGCTATTTAGAGTGGGCAGGTTTTTTTGTGGTTGCTATCCCCAGGGCAGCAGACATCTGCAGTTCTGCTATGAAAGCAGAAGAAAAGCATTCCCCAAATCAAATCAGTGCCTTTTTGAGACAACAGTGGCCTTTGTAAGACAGCTGTTTCAGTTACTTAGCTGCAGCTACTTTGCCCAGAAGACCATCCCACCCACTAGCAGTATGTGGAATGTCATGAGGCAACAGGGAGAAGAGGAGGCATATGAGAAGGAAGAAAATGGTCGGGGGGCTGGTGGTAAAGAGGAGAAGCAGCATTGGGCTTCTGGCAGTAAGAAAGAGAAGGAGTGTTGGGGTGCTGGCAGTGAGGAGGTAGGGGGTTGGGGTGCTGGGGGCAAGAAGGAAAAGAAGAAAATTTGGGGAGGATTCAAGGGGAAGCCCAAAATGCTTCACACAGAGCAGACTGTGCAAGAAACTCCTTGCTGCATTTCCTGATAGTGACTGTATCCCCAACACTGAAGGCATATCTTCAGGGGGAACCTATAGCCATAGGCTGTCAGCCCTTCCACAGCACCAGGGGGAAAGGCAAGCAGCAGAAAATGGAAGAGGAAATATGTGCTGGAGGTTAGGAGTGTGGAGGAGAACTTTTTCTGAGAAGATTTTAAAGGGGAAGTTTTATCTTTCTTTGATATCATTTAAGAGTGGGCCTAAAATGACCAACTCTAAGGATTTTTAGGTTAGTGGTGGGAAGAAAGAGAAGAAGGAAATGTAGGGAGGCTTCAAGGTAAAGCTCAAAATGCACACAAAGTAGGCTGTGCAAGAAACTCCTTGCCACATTTCCTGAGTAGGGAGTCCCACCATCAGAATACACTGATCAGTGCTATAGCTGTAGGCACACAGAAAGTCAGAGTAAATCTCTTTAAGGTGAAAGGAAATTCCTCGTAGCTATCACTGGAACAGGTATCCCAATTTGAAGATTTCTCCTTACTCCCTGTTCTCAACTTTTGGAATCCTCATCACCATCTGTCCTGGTGCTAATAGAGATTCTTTCCAAGAAGGACACAGACAAATACCTGCAATCCAACACTTGCCTACTTACACTATAAAAAGATATGTAAAAGATTACATTTGTTTGATCTGAAGATTAAATATCTTAGTTTATTTGGGAAAATACTATTATAGATATATAATTGATTAAAGGATTTAAAGTAGATAAATATTTTAATATTTTCTAATAAAAAAACTCAACAATACAGAATTGTGGTAACAAGTTTAAAAGCTTCTGAACCCTTCAGGTGTTGAAATTCCCTCTGCTTAAAAATGCAGTCACTATTCAAAACAGTTGGTATTATCTTTCTTCATTTTTTAAAAAGAATCAAGGTACTTAGCTACCATTTAATGCTGTTTGATGGTCCTCATCTTCTGAAGTGGTTCTCCAAATGTCAAGTCCCTTCTTGGCTATCATAGCAGTGATCCTTAGCTCTTTCCATACTGCACATAAAAGGGACCCTCAAATCCAACTACCACTTCACCAGATAAAAAAAGCAAAAATCTTGCTTGAGTGGATAAGATAACACACAGATCATTAACATGGAACAAGGTAGCTCATCCCACTCATTAATTTGATACACTGTAATATCGGACGAAGAGAAAAGAAACTTAGAGGGAAGTCTGTTAAATGTAGTCTACAGTCCTAGAATATAAAATATACAAAAGCAGGTAACTGAAATAAGGCAGCTACAGTTTACAAAAAGATTTGTATATTTAAAGAATTATCCTAGACAAATATACAGTAGCAAAGATCTTTTAGTTCAGCACACATTAATTTTAAACTTCATTAAAGGATTTTAAAATTTAGGTTTGCAAAATATAAATCTTTAAACTGATCTGCAAAGTGGCGGCTGAAAGTTGAAACCTGGCTTGTTTTGTAGGTTAAAGGGAGGAAGGAAGAAGAAGTTAGATGTGCTTACAGGGAGAGAGAGCTCCCAACACATCATCAACATAGTAATATTCACAAGGATTCCAGTAAGCCAGTTGAAGATAACCCCTATCTTAAACTGGCTTACTGGAATCCTTGTGAATATTACTATGTGGGACAATCTGCATTATCATAAGTTTTGAAAAGTGTAACCCGCCTAAAAACCAATCTCCAAGCTAAACTCAAGTAAACACCAAGCAATGGGGTTATGTATTAGTTAACAAATAAATTCCCCTACAAACTAGGGAAAAGATTTATGCCATTTTTATTTATTTTTTTATTACTAGTAATGGTGGTGATCTGATTTTTAGCAGGACTGCGACATTGTGGCGGACAGATTGGACCCCTAACCGACATTTGGGGGGGGGCAGTGACATTACTACAGTAATCAGTGCTAAAAATATGCACTGTTACTGTAATGATGACACAGGAAGGGAAGGGGCTAACACAGTGGTGATCAAAGGGTTAAGTCTGAGCTTAGGGGAGTGTTTTCTAACTGTATGGGGGATGTGCTTGTGAAATGACCACAGAGACCTGTGATCCTATATAAAAGTATCACAGGCGCTCTGTGATCATTTCAGAGAGAACAGTGGACAGCTGTGTTTACAACAACTGACCATCCATCTCTCTCAGCAGGGAGCGATCCCTGGTGCCCGGCGGTAATCGTGGCCGCCGGCCCCATGGATTGGCATCCCTGCTGCCTAGTGAGGGTGGGAGCACATTGCTGCCGGCACGCTTGCTTCCCAGCACCACTCCGCGAACCGATGTACCCGTACGTAGATTCGTGCAGCCGAGCCAGCCTGCCACAGTATATATGCGGCGGGCGGTCCGCAAGTGGTTAACTATACAAAGAAACAATAATATGAACAATATTAAGCAAATGTTATCTAAACCAAATGCTCACTATGGCCAGCTTGCATGACACAATAGGCCCGTAGGACCATTGTAGTGGATGGAGCACACATAATATCAGTTTGTGATAAACACATTTCTGTGCTGAAGGCAGAATATTTAGAAACCCCTGAATAGAACTCTCAAAACCAGGCATACTGAATAAAAGTGCAATGCCCAGGGGGTTCAACACCCTTTAGAGGTACACAAACAAAACTGAAAAACGTAGGTGGTCAGCTAGATAGGTATTAAGTGATTCAGTCCAAAGCATTTCTTAGTGCCATCTAGCAACCTAAAAACTGGCCTTAATTGGCTCATTTCTTCATCCACCACCTAAGGAGGTGGATGGAAGAATCGTCCCCACCAGGACATTGTATGCTGACAGCGCAACCTCCTGCTATCAGTATACACTGATTAGCTGCAGTCAATGGACAAACGTTTTCTAGTGATAAACTTTCATCGAATAGGGGCCACCATGCTGAACCGGTCAAAATTTGATCTTTCCATGGCCAGCTTAAGATACCTAATAAGCACAGGTTGCTTTTGACATTTCTTAACCAACTGGCTAACTGACCAACAAATACAGCAATAATCTCCTTTTGATCAGATTATTATCAGTATGATGAATATCAGGTCAAATCCCTAAAACCCCTGGGGTTTATAATACTCATGGATCCTGTAGTTGTGTCTGAGCCGCTCACGTATTCCTGTAACTGGGGAGGGTTGGGGTAGCTTCCTAATGCTGGGGTAGCTTTATCTGCTTTTTTTAAATTATTCATGGCCATAAAATCTCAATTGTTGGTACTCTTATAGCGTACAGTAGGTCTTCTTTGTAGTGATAGATGGCTTCCAGGGCCGACGTTACCATGGTTCCTTTGTGAGGGGTGACAGAGACGGCTCTTTAAAGGAGTTATTAAACATAGAAGTTAAATCGTGTAATCCCCTCTCTTACATTATAATCAAACGTGCAGCATGTTTTTTTTTTTTTTAAATGATTCATCCAAATACCTTATTTACAGCACTGCAGGGCACTCACATAACCTGCCTAGCGCTCTCCCTCCTCAGCCTGAGCACTACAGTGGGAGGTTTTATCATAAAAATTCAGTGCATGTTGGTATTCCCCTTAGGTTGACTCAATGATATTGAAAAATCACAATTACCACCGATACAAAATGTCAATTGATATATCCATAAATAATACAATAAAAAATATAAAGTAAGATGTATATAAAAAATATATATAAAAAATATAAAAATATGAATATAGTAATTGGTGTACTATACACTGTGCAAAAAAAGTGCAAATAAATTAAAAAAAGATTTCTTATTCACAGTGCGGTGTGGGGAGTAACACAACACACGAATATCCTAGTGTTGGGCAGACACAATGAAATGTGAGTGTATCTTAAATATGTCTTAAATAAATCAGTTATATGGGGAATTACCCTATGGATGCATTTTTTCTCTTCCATACCTTACCTTGTATATCTTTGAGTCCTAATATATATGGATAAAATTGGAAGATCCATCTTGGAATTTTAAACCAACCTGCTGGAAAATATTAACATTGTTTGAGGCATGATTGCTGGTTTATAATTTTACCAGCTCCCTATCTGGTGAGTTCATTTAGGCAAAACACGGTGGAAGGAGCACAGCTGGGTGATTACTCACGAGTGAATACAGTGAATAGATTATCGAGTGAACCACATATTGTCTTCTTCGCTTTTTGGCACTTATGGGACTTTGTTCATATATTACTGATTATATTTTTTTCTGTAAAATATATTTGTATTATATGAATTTAATATATATAGTGTTTTTTCACATTTAAGATTTATATGAAATAATTATTCATCTGCACTTGCACTTTTTTTTTTTGCACAGTGTATATAACAAAAAAAATAAAGAAAAGGAAGGAAAAAAAAAATAACACTTTCTATTTTTTCTTATTCATCGCACTGTGAATAAGAAATCCTTTTTTTATTTATTAGCACTTGCACTTTTTTTGCACAGTGTATAGTATACCAATTACTATTTTAATATTTTTATATTTTTCATATATATTTTTTATATATACATCTTACTATATATTTTTTATTGTATTATTTACGAATATATGAATTGACATTTTGTATCGGTGGTAATTGTGATTTTTCAATATCATTGAGTCAACCTAAGGGGAATACCAACATGCACTGATTTGTAGGAGAGAGCACTGGCAGGTCATGTGAGTGCCCTGCAGTGCTGTGAATAAGGTATTTAGATGAATCATTAAAAAAAAAAAACATGCTGCACGTTTGATTAAAATGTAAGGGAGGGAATTACACGATTTAACTTCTATGCTTAGAATAAGCAGCAGTTTGGACTAATTTCCCATTTCCCTGCGTTGACTATTTACCCATTAATTAACTAGGCACTTGATCAAAAAATTCTTCTTTACTACAGTGGGAGGGGCTGTGTTTACCTGCTGATGTCAGGCGGGAGGAGGAGAGCAGCGGGAAATCACGTGAGCATCCTGCAGCCCTGTAAATCAGGTATTTGGTTGAATCATTTTTAAAAAACACACATGCTGCACATTTGATCATAATGTAAGAGAGCTGATTACACCATTGATCACAAGTAATTTCAACAGCTATAGCGGCGGGGGAGGAGATGGCTCACACACAGACTCGGAGCTGACAGTCATGGAGGGAGGAGGAGAGCTGCGGATGACGGAGGCACGTAAACTGACCATGGTCATCAGGGCTTAGCAGCCAAGATTACCATGGTTAGCACAGACAGGGGGACACAGGAACTGGCAGGATCAACCAGGTTTTTATAGCTTAGAGAGGGAAAACACAGGACAAGCACTATGCTTTTTTTTAGGGTTCCAATCACTTTAATCTGGCAAATAGGCAGTCAGCTTAGGCCTCGCACTTACAGGGGCCTCGTGGCCACCTAATTTGCCTAATTGAAAAGCCCCCTCTGGGCTCCTGAGATTGACCACCTCAAACCGCAACCCTCAGCTGAGATTGCCGCCCGCAGGGGCCGGCTACAGACAGGCTCCAGGGAGGGCAGGTGAGGGAAGGAGGCGGAGCCACAATCACCACATCACCACAGCACCATGACAGGAAATTCGCCGTTACCTCACTGGCCACCCGCCGGGCATGCCACTGAAGTGGACGGAGAGCGATCACCTGGGCCGGACTGTCTGCAGGACAGGTGAGTCCTGGTCTGGACACCCTGTCCTCTCCTCCTTCCCAGGGGAGACTGCATCTGGCCATGGAGATTGCTAGGCTGTATGGGGGATTGATTGTAAATTGTAAAGCCGACTGTAAATGTCATTCTCATGTCATGTGTGGGGGTCTTGGGGGGCTCCCTTTTATACCTGGTTGATTAAAGGCTGGTTCACACCAGCACATGGTCAGTGCGGCTAACGTGCACTCTGTGCGCATTTCCCACACAGCAGGTGAACACAATAGGTAAAAATATTAAAGCCGCGCTTAATCTGACGTGAATACCCTCAATTAACAGTTAATATGTATAATCTTAAGTGAATAAATAAATAATAAATATTGTGCTTCATAGATAATAAATAGTTAATAAATCCAAGGTGCTCGTAGTGCCATCAAGTGTGCAATAATTAGGAACATATATATAAACGTAAATAATCCATACAATGCAATCTGCTGTGAAAAAGGTGCTAGGTGCAGAAATAGAAATCCAGGGACATCAATGAATATAAAAACAGAATATTCCTCCCGATGTGAGGACTAACTGTACCTCCAAGGAATAAATATAAAGGGAAAATAGTGACAGAGTGAGCGTTAGCTGCGTGACAATAAATTAACACTGTAATTCATATGAGTAATAAAATCAAAAAATCAAGTCCAATCAGTGATATGTTGCAGCTTCAATCATCAAAGAGTGATGGTGATGTGAACTCAGGTGATAGGATTAGGTAAGTGATTCCAGGCACCAAACAGTGAACTATGATAAAGAAAATATGCAAAGCTTCTGGGTGTGCTACACCCTTACCTTACTGCTGTAAGGTTACAACATTTGAATAATATTATTCCAGTGTTCCTGCGTATATCCAAAGGGGGTGCTGGGAAGGGGTATTTAAATAGGATCCTTCCACCTTCCGCCTTCCAGGGGTGAGGGGGGAGTTGTTTGTATCCTGTGTGCTCCCGTGGGGGCAGACAAACAGAAAGCTTCCTCTGGTGCAGTATTTAAAAAGCGTTTATTTACATAAAAAGTAGCAACTTGCATAACAAAATCTGATAGCCAGTGTATGTAGATAGCATTCGCGAGCGGTCCGTGATGCTGAGAGCTGCAGCTGATCCCGTCTCTTACATTTGTTGCACTATTCCTCTCAGATACTAGTAATAGCGCAGGGGCCACTCCCATATACTAGGTGAACACAATACCCTTGAATCTGCTGCATGTGGGTGCACACTGTGTTTTACAGGCACAAAATCGCATGGAACCAGAGTACTTTACAGTTTGGTGCAGTGTGTTTTTAAAAGTTGTGTAAACACAGACCGTCAAAATGCTCCCTGAACTGGCCCTTAACCTATTTAACACACTTCTGTGTTTAGTGCAGACCATGTTTGCTTGGGCAAATATCATGATATAGGCATAATTGTTTGGGGGGGGGGGGGGTGGTCAGCATTTCACTCTTGAATCCAGGCAGCACAATGCCTTGGGCCAGCCCTGATTGCTTCTACAAAATTGTGCAATGTGTGTAACTGACTAAGGGTCCCATTTAAAAAGCATTGGTATAACGGCATCACAGCCAAATGGTTGCTGGGAAAAAGCACCAGCAAATTTATCAATATCCATTGCTCTCTGTCAACTTTGGTACACAAATGCCGGCAGAGTACAACAGAACTGAATGAAAGTTCTGTCAAAAAAATAAAAAGCTAGGTGGTGAGACAGGTCATGTGACCTGTCAAAGTCACATGACTGGATTTTCTCCAATCACATAGTTCCATGTGGCTCCACTGGTTACATACTACAGTCTACATTTTTATTAATGAGCCATAAAATGCAAGCCGCAATATATTACCAGAGCAGGATTTAGAGGTCAGTGGATAGCGTTATCAGCTCTTTATTATAAATCAGTATTTAAGACTTCTGTTTTTATCAGAAAGAAGTTTTTGATTAGTTCCCTTTTAATGATTGCCTATGCTCGGTTTCAGGAAATATATGCTAAAGGCATTTTCATATAAGCTTAAGAATGTTGTATCATTTAGATGTTTATCCCAACAGGAAGCTGTCTCTATGGGTATGTTTTGGTCTGTTATATGGGTTGCTCTACTGGCTCTTAATGAGAGTTACTAAAATTATGATGATATTACTTTTTGCTAGTTCCATTATTTCTACATGTTTTTTTTAACCTTTAAAGTTTTTATCATTCACTTAATTTAGACTCTACGGAAAACGAATAGCATGCTGGCAAAAAGATAATCTTACAACCATGGGATTAAAATTGAAAACAAAACTCGCTGGAATTAAGAATTAAACTGCCTTTCCACTTTGAGATTTTTTTATGCACTGGTGTATGAAGAGTGCATGCTTGAACACAGAACTCAATATCACTGCTAAAACATTTTCCAAATCCCCACTAATTATCCCGACAAACTTCAGTAGACACCAATGCCATTTAGATCCTCCTAATTACTGTACACACAATGGAGAGAGGAGCCAGGATCTTGGTTCCCCGTGGACAGCCAAGGCTGGAGATGCATGTTCCTACTTGGCCTCTTGGTCTGACCGCTCCATTCATAGACAACCATCCCAAACCTCCAAGGCCAGTAATGTTTTTTTTATGAATGAAGGATTCCGACGGTTAGAATTCTGGCAGCTTCTTATTCAGGGGAAAGAGAATGTGTGAACACAATCCTTAATTAGAAAGAATCTCCTATCTGTCAGCTGATAACTCATTAAATTAAAGTGTCCTCTTGTTTTAAGACCTCACAGCAATGGGGTAGAGTCAGACAAGGAGGGGGCGTCCTTTGTTCCTCTTACTTCTACCCTCCTAGCCCTGAAAGATTAGGCGCCCTCGTACTAGAGAAGCAAAGAGAGAAAATGCCTTAAACAAGTTTAATTAGTTATTTTGAAAGCATCCTATTTTGTTCTTTTTCTGAAAAGGATTTTCTCTGTTGTTGTTTCTGCTCTAGAGACTTCAACATCACTTAACATCCAGAAGTTTTTTTAAGGAAAGGGGATGTATTGTTAGTGAAGTTAGCCTAAGTGGTAGCAGTGATGGGAAGAGAGTAGCTTATTTTTCACATTTTTAGACAGAAGTGCCAGAATAGGTTGGTTTGTAGCATGCTGAGTAAAATAAAATAACTGAAAAACAATATTGTGCGTCATTAAAGAGAATTCTTCCATATCATCCCACTTTCCCACTTTGCGATGATTGTTAACCAGTAGAAAAAAAAACACAGGAAACATGTTTTTAAAGTCCATGTTACATAACTGTAACACAAACCCTGTGTAAAAGAAAATATCTTATTATAAAATAAGATTTCTAATTTGAATTTTATAACAAAGGATGTGTTGGCTGCACTGGTTTTCTTTTCCAAGCGGAGAACATTTTCAGAAAGTACAGAAAAATTTGTGTTGATCCTGCGAAAAATCAAGAACCCTTGTCATTTTCAGTGTACTGAACTGAAATCTCAAACAATGTTATCTTTCCCAACTATCATTGGGGAATTACAGAACACCTCCCCCCTATGTAATGGAGATAAAGAGGGGAAGGTGTTGTAGTGCTCAGGAAAGCGGTTTATGCTGCTCCTCAGTAGATAAAGTACAGTGAGCCACCCTAGCACATGAAATGTGTTACTGTCAGAATCACCATATGAAAATAAAGGAAAAAAGCCTGCAAATGTATAAAATGAAGCCACCACTGGTAGACTGCAATATATTGCATTTTTGTTATTGGGTTTAGATATGCTTTAAGTTATGTTTATTTTATTATTTTTTCTCTCTTATATCTTTCTTTACACTTAACTTTCTTAACTCTTTCTGTGCTACCCCCATTTTTCATTATTCTCTGCCTTCAAACAAAGGTTTGTATTTCTCTTTCACACATACTGGCCTCTTGTTACATACCTGGACACAAATTTCCAATCATTGAAAATTGAGACACAAATACAAAAATGATCGATATAGCTTAAGTACTTAGATTTTTTCTGTGTATTAGCAGCAAGTGAAACTGATAATCAGGTCCAATTTGATATTTTAAAATCCTCTGCTTCTTTGATCATCATGAGGTTTATGGCCTTAGCATCCTGCTTTTTTCTTCATGTTGTTAAATTTCTTCAACAAAAGTATAATACTGTATACAAAAAAAAATGTCTCTGCATTATTTTTTTAAATAGATATGGTTAGTGCATCTTTTTACCTTTTTATGTAACTATTTTACCTTTTGTCTGTGTTAAAAAATAATTGTTGCAAATAGTAAAATAACCGGAAAATTTTGAGGTCCTTTTATAAATAAATACTGTATATTAAAGACTGATTATTATTGCTATAAATATACAATGCATTGGTCATATACACACCAATTCACATTAGGACTGTTTGTTAGTGCTCCCTAAAGCTGTGCTAATGATTATGACATTTCATGTAGTACATACAAAGCAATAAGCGCCCTAGCCTTTTAGTGGACATTTCTAAAGGAGGTGTGAATACAATTGTGCCTGAATAACAAAGCACAGTTGTTCTATAGTTTGTATACTTTCTTCTGTTCTCTAATAGGCTTACAAGTCCTTATTCTTTGAGTCTGAGTCAAAGTTCATCCTTTTGGAGGTGGAGGTCATTTTTAGACTTATTATCTGCTGGTGTCAGATAAAGGATTGTTACCTATGACACTAGAATTTCTAATACAAGCAAAACTTCATTTTTTTTTTGTGGTAGTATCAACATTAAGCTGTACATTTCTAACTTTAAAGTGCAATAAGAAAATAAAAAAAAAAAAGCTCCCTACCCATGTTGCGCATCATCTTCTTCTAAACCAATCCTCTATCTTGCTATTTTTCAACATAAATAAATCTTTGGGTTTGGGTCAAACATGTGTGAAATAAGACATTCAGGTGGTTTGGATGGGCAAATAATGGGGGGTTTCTCATGTGCCAGCCTCCTCCTGATAAAAGTCAGGGTTCCAAGCAACAATTTGTCAGTGTATGATGGAGACTTGGAGTAGATAGTTGCTGCTGTACTATACAGTGCTAAACAGTGCTATGAGAGTGCTGGGAGACTGGATGTAGATAGGGAGGCTTGCACAAAGTGTTTGCAGGGAGAGATAGTTGCTGCTTTAATATACAGTGTTAAAAAGGCTATATACAATGCTATACAACGTAGTAGTCTACATGTGTAACCTTTCCCCAATGTTCACTATTTTGTATTTTGCCACATTACTCTAGATTGCGGTGTGGCGGGATACATATTATTTTATTATATTATTTTTATTATTAGCATAAAACTCAGCAGTCCTTTCTAGAATATTTCTTTTTTACTTTCAGTTAGGTAAAAAAAAAAAAAAAATATATATACAAAGCTTGGGGCTTTGTGTTTTAGGGTTGGGATTTAATGTTTTAGTTTTTTTTGGAGTGGATATATTTAACTTTTATTAGAATTTATTTTTGCATCAAAGTACCACTTCACTGATTCCCCCCTACTGCTATAGCTAATAATAAAGCTGGCCAATATTCTGCATCTGCAAATGAAAATATGCGCCACTGAGAAGAGGTGCTGCGGAAGAATATTCTGGCGTCATTTACACCTAGTGGTAGGATCCCACTTTTATGGATGTAAAAATGTGGACATTCTTCAAAGTGAGGACCTACATGGACTACTGAATATCCACGCTGGACCACTAGTTGGAGTTTGTACAATATGTACTGGAGCTTCTGGTGTGTCCTATGGCAGGTGTGCTATCTAAGAGAGCCTTCAGCGTAACAGGTGGTTTTGTGACAGAGAGATAGATCTGCCTGCCCCCTGACACCGTGGAACAGTTCAATTTCATCATAATAATTGTACTGTAAACCACTACCTGCCCCTGTCCATGTTGCTGGCCTGCCCCCATTACCAGCTTCTGTCACCTCTTCCAGGCTGCCACCATTAGCAGCTTTTGTTACCTTCCCTGGACTGCCACCATTACCAGCTCCTGCAGACACACACACATGCTCTAACACACACATAATGTTTCCACAGCTGTGCCTAAGTTGCAAGATTAATAGTGTTAGCAGCACGGTTAATCTTGCTCTGTCTTTCAGTTTGTGGCCTACTCCAGTGTTTCAGGAACTCAAAAATATCTGTGTAGATATTGCCTTTTTGAAATAATACACTTTGATGTTAATTTTTTAAATAAAAATGCTTCTTTTCTTCCTTTTAGATTGCAGTCTAATTAAAGTGCTTACATACTCTCCTCCTACTATACAATATGTCTGAATGTTGTCTTTTTAATTGTACATTTTTATTGTCTAATTTATGATAAAACCTGTTCAGTATCTCCCTCATAAAGTTTTTGTAAAGTCTTGTTTTTTTGTTTTATTTTAATAACAGTTGGTTTTGCACAGGGCAGCCTGGATCCTCCTCTTTCCAGGTCCCTCGTTGCTGCTCCTGTCCCCTCCCTCCTATTGAGTGCCCCCACAGCAAGCAGCTTGCTATGGGGGCTTCCCGAGCTGAGCTCCAGCTCCATGTGTCCATTCAGACACAGAGCTGCCGTTTGTTCAAACCCCCTCCCTCTCCTGATTGGCTAACTGACTTTGATTGACAGCTGCGAGAGCCAATGGCACCGTGGCTGTGTCTCAGCCAATCAGGAGGGAGAATCCTGGATGGCCGAAGGACTCATGGACATCGCTTGACAGAGATAGGGTTCAGGTAAGTATCAGGGGTGCTGGGGAGGCTGTTACACACAGAAGGCTTTTTATCCTAATGCATTGAATATGAATGTATTAGGATAAAAAAACCTTCTGACTTTACAACTCCCTTAAATTGTAGCCTACAAAAGCTGCCTGCATAGTGTGCATCAAGTTTGTACAATATTTGTGGCTATTGTCTCTGAAATTTTAAAACAAGCCTTGTTTCTTATTCTGAAATTGTGGCCTAGTAAAAGTGCTTACATATTGTGCAGCAAGCTTGTACAATATTTCTGGCTGTGGTTTTTGAAATAATATACATTTTGTTATAATCCAAGCTCTGTTTTAAGATAAAACTTGTGTGGGCCTTTTTCTCTTAAATTTCAGGCAACTAAAGCTGCTTATATAGTGCATATTGAATCCATACAATATGTCTGGCTGTTGTCTCTGAAATACTACACTCTAATTTTTATTTTGCGACAAAATCTGCTTCTTTATCTGTTCTGAAACTGCATCCTAGTAAAACTGCTTACATACTGTGCAGCGAGTCTGTAATCCTTTGAAATAATTTTTTTAGTTTCACTACTGCATACATATTTTCTATATGATGGCTTCAGTAGGACAAATCTATTAATTAACATGCTTTACGACTCTTTTTTATATGTTAATTGGTATTTCCTGTTCTTGTTCATTAGGTCCCTTGAGTGAGACTTCCAACTCCTTTAAAATGTCAGTGTCCTGATTTTTCATAATGCTATCAATATTTGGCTCAGACCCTTCAAGCCACCACCAGAGCCATTCCCCTGAGTCCAGACACACCTACTTTCTTCGTTTCTCCCTCTGCTCCATTCTGGCACTATTTTAGTCCTATAAGCACAGCTCTTTAGCTCACAAAGTTGCTGCCAAACAAGCTACTTAAAAGACCTGTGCTTATAATCACACTGGAAGATGTAAGGATGCATTTCATTTCCTCACCAGATCTATCAACAATATATTAAAGTAGAATTCAAGCCTTATTCAAAACAGTCCTAAACATGTTCCTCCCCTCTTCCTCCTACCTATACTGACTAACCTATGTAAAAGGATGTATATACTATTTTCAGCCCTCTCTGCTTCGGTTATGTGATCCAGCTTCCTGTGTCAGCCAGCCATAGCTGTAGGGGAGAAGAAGAAGAGCCAAAAAGGGCTGGGACATGGGAGCTTATAAGTTAAGTCACCACCCCAGGCTTTTCCAGTCTTTATCAAGTGCTCTCTCCTCTGCCCTGCAGCTGACCATGACCCTAAGAACACCATCCCTTAAGTCAGGCATGAAGGTATAGACATGAAGCTTTGGGGCTTTCTCTGCTAATGGTACAGGCCGACTTTGCCACATTGAGGAGCCAATGGATGGGGCCATGTATTGTAAAATCTTGGATGGGAAGCTTTATCCCTCAGCCAGAATACTGAAGATGGGTCATGGATGGGTCTTCCAGCATGACAATGACCCAAAACATACCACCATGGCAACAAGGAGTGGCTCAAGAAGAAGCACATTAGGGTCATGGAATGGCCTATCCAGTCTCCAGACCTTAATCCTATAGAAAATTTATAGAGAGAACTGAAACTTCAAGTTGCCAAGCAACAGCCAAGGAACCTTGAGGACTTAGAGAAGATCTGTAAAAAAGAGTGGACCAAAATCCTCCTGAGATGTGTGCAAATCTGGTCACTAACTACAAGAAACATTTTACCTCCTTGCTTGCCAACAAGGGTTTCTCCACCAAGTACAAAATCATGTTTTGCTTGGGGATCAAATATTTATTTTACTTACTGAACTGCAGCTTAAATTATAGCATTTGTTTTATGTCTGTTTTCTGGATTTTTGGTTAATATTCTGTTTCTACCATTTAAAATACACATATGATAAAAATAATAGACCCTTCTAAGGGCAAACTTACAAAATCTGCAGGAGATCAAATACTTTTTTTCCCACTGTACATTTAATTTTTGCTGATGCCTGCCCTTCCACCTCACCATATAATTTTCCTCCCCTTCTCCATGCTGCCTGCCCTTACCCATGCACTGTGAATGGGTGGACTGGAAATCACCTTCTATTTGCTGCCTAGTCGCGTGCTCTTGTACTGTCCTGATGCTGGCCAATTGCAAACACATAATTAAAGTCTATATTTGGAATATGTTGGGAATAATTTGGGATGGGAGGGAGTTCAGGGGATGTGGGGTTGTGATTGTGAAGTGTTTGTGTGCACTCTGTTTTGGCATTTTAATGAACTTTGAAGACAATACTGTGTTGTACAGTGAAGAAAAGTGCACAAACTATACTATTAAAGCAGAACTACACTGTATCTGAACACCACAAATCAGAAACACTATTTAATTCATTTTTATTATTCAAAGCAAACTTGCCTATCCATCCACCTTTCCATGCTTTATTATGCTGAGAAATAACTTTGAAAAACACCCATAGCATTTCTGGCCATGGCCATCTTGAATAAGGGCAGAGGATTCGTGTAGCATTTACTTCCTGGATTCCATCTGCCCTTAGATCAGGCACGCAGGCAGGAGGGTGTCCTTAGCTAAGGAAACCCCTCCTGAAGACTCCCGGGATGTATGACATCACTTGCCTAGGCACTGGAAACAGGCAGTAACTGAAAAAATGTAAAAAAAAAAAAAAAAAGTTTAAAACAAGTAACTATAATAAAATATTCTATTTACTACTTACTTACTAGCAGCATAAGGAATGAAAATAGTCAATGTTGATTGAGAGAGTAAAGTCCCACTTTAAGCTGTTAGGCCACTGTGAAGTTTAGGGCTTTAGAGTAAAGTTTCCTAAAGGTTTTAAAATGATTGTAACTTATATTACAACCATTCAATTCAGGTCCTTTTTACTGCTGAACAAAAAAATCATGTGTGACTGCTAAAACAACCCAAAAAATAATTTTTTTCAAGCTCTAATAAATCAGACAGGGGTGCTGCTGCTGTATTAGAAGCTGTATTAAACCTACCTAAGGTAAAAATAACAAAAATAAAAAACACGTGCAAAATATGTGATGGTAATTGCACATGGTCACTGATGTTGTCCATTAGAATTGGACAGTTCCGTGACGTAATTGAAAGGGCCAGTGTTTTTTCCATGTCGCCCTCAAAATTGCATAAAAAGGAGGGCCTTCTCACCACTGTTAGGTATTTTTGATTTATTCATTTTGCATTAGTACTTCTCCTTTACAACAATGCCCAGCTCCCTATCCACTTTGACAACTTTTTTCCTATTAGCCTGAAAAATGGCAGCATTGATTTTTTATTTTTTTTGGAGACTGTGTCTCACTGTATTGCCCAGGCTGTTCTACACTGGCTATTCACAGGCGCGATCCCACTACTGATCAGCACGGGGGTTTTGACCTGCTCCGTTTCCGACCTGGGCCGGTTCACCCCTCCTTATACTGAACTTAGCGTGGACACCCGATCGACATAGCACAGGGTAGACCAGAACTCCTGGACTCAAGCAATCCGACAGCCTCAGCCTCCCAAGTAGCTGGGATTACAGACGCACGCCACCGCGCCCTGCGGCAGCATTGATTTTTAAGGGTGTTTCCTATCTTTATTATTTATGTGTTACACATATAACAATTTCCAATAATATTATAGCAGATTTTTTACATGGTGTCCTAATTTTGGAGGCCCTATTACTGGAAACAGTAAAAACCACATATGCTTTTACAGCAGCTGTAAAGCGCCCATCCCAACAATATTTCTTCCTGAAATGAGTATAATGAGAGTCCCCTACACACTTCTATCACTGGAAACTGAACTGGGGGGTTAAGAACAGTTTCCAACCTAAGCCAAGTCTTTGGCTTTCCTTGAAGCTAAATTCCAACCAGAAATTTTGTTTTACTTTTTGAATATAGCAGAGAAAGGCCAGTTACCCCATTAGTTCCTTAATATTGATTTTGATCCTGTAGAAGGTATTCCCCCAACCCCTGGTCCTACCACAACTACAAAGCACAAGCAGTCAACTGGGCAGTTCTAGAATGTATTTTTCATATGTTCTGAGGAGAATTGGCCAGTGACACCATTATAGGGGCTTATCTACATGAATCAATGGAGGAGGAACAGTGGAGTGGATTGGAGAAACAGGAAGTTCTGATTGGCACTGCAAGACTGTCAATGGCTATTGGAGTGCCCTCTGTTCCATCACAGTGTAGGGCAGAACAGAATTGGGAACAAGGACCCTTCTTCTAAGTTCAGTGTGACAATGTTATGTCTGAGCAGTGATATATTTTCAATTGGGACAATAAAAGTAGAATTAAGGATTATGAATGACTTGTGGAATTATTTAAAGGTGAAGAGGCCTGATCATACTAATGTTAGACCATTTGATATTAACTGCTGTGCTATTTTAAATCTAAATGTTTTTCTGTCAGTAGCAATATAGCTCATGCACATATGAAAAAATATGAACAAAATAATACATTAGTTCCAATAAAATCTGTTAAAACTACATTCCAGCTACTTAGAATGTTATGATGCTATTGTACAACCTGTGGTATAGCAACAAAGGTAACATCAACTACTGGGCCCCTTGCTCTGTTCGGTCAATTTCCAACCCCAATTCAAAAATGCTTGCCGTTTTGCCCTTACTGCATTGACCCCTTAGTTTGTTGTGCTTTTCAGCAAAAAGAAAGGCAGGATTTTAGCCATGGCCTATGATGGTAAAGCTGCCAGGGGCAGCAAAGAGGTCATGTTGCTAACTGTCAGTATCCTGTATACGAACAGTTAGACTGCAACCCTGTCTGCCAGTGTAATCGAAGTAGGTCCCCTGTGTTGCTGCCCCTGCAAAATCTGTGTTTTTGGGGGTTTTGTATTGTTTAGCTACAGTTGCTCTGAGCCTGTAGACTTAAAATCAAGCTGCTATCAGAATATAGTTAGAGTCTCCCACACTCTTCTACTAATCAGTTCTAAGTATACCAGTGCAGAGTGGACAAACTGTCTCTTTAATTCAGCACGCCTTGTATAGGCATGATGTGTGATCTTGCTAGTATGATACCAAAGCTTGCCAGTTCACTAGGGTAGGATTGTAAGAGGCACAAAACATTTGGCCTAGGAGGGCATAAAGGGTAATTCTGGCCCTCGCCAGAAAAGCCTGTTGTGCCCATGTACAGTACATCTGGAAAGTATTCACACCTTTTCACTTTTTCCACATTTTGTTACAGCGTTATTTCAAAATGGATTACATTCTTTATTTTCTTATTATTATTCTACAAGCAATACCCCATAATGGCAAGGTGAAAGAAGTTTGTTTGAAATCTTTGCAAATTTATTAAAAATAAAAACAAAAAAATCTCATGCACATAAGTGTTCACAGCCTTTGCCATGACAATCAAAATTGAGCTCAGGTGAATCCCGTTTCCACTCATTATTCTTGAGATGTTTCTACAACTTGATTGGAGTCCACCTGTGGTAAATTCAGTTGATTGGACATGATTTGGAAAGGCACACACCTGTCTATATAAGGTCCCACAGTGCATGTCAAAGCACAATCCAAGCCATGAAGTCCAAGGAAGGATTTGTCTGTAGACCTCCTGAAGACAGGATCGTATCGAGGCTCAGATCTCAGGAAGGGTACAGAATAATGTCTGCAGCCCTGAAGGTCACAATGAGCACAGCGCCCTCCATCATTCGCAAATCTAAGAAGTTTGGAACCACCAGGACTCTTCCTAGAGCGGGCCGCCTGGCCAAACTAAGCAATCGGTGAAAACAGGGAGGTGACCAAGAACCCAATGGTCACTCTGACAGAGCTCCAACGTTTCTCTGTGGAGAAAGGAGAACCTTCCAGAAGAACAATCATCTTTGCAGCACTCCACCAATCCAGCCTGTATGGTGGAGTGGCCAGATGGAAGCCACTCCTCAGTAAAAGGCACATGACAGCCCATCTAAAGTTTGCCAAAAGGCACCTGAAGGATTCTCAGGCCATGAGAAACAAAATTCTCTGGTCTGATGAAACAAGGATTAAAATATTTGGCCTGAATGTCTGGAGGAAACCAGGCACTGCTCATCACCTGGCCAATACCATCCCTACAGTAAAGCATGGTGGTGGCAGCATTATCCTGTGGCGATGTTTTTCAATGGCAGGAACTGGAGGATTAGTCAAGATTAAGGGAAAGATGAAGAAGAAAAGAAAGACACTGCTCCAGGCGTATATTGTGTGGTGATTGCCAGGAGATAGGATATCCAATAGAGTGCTGGCCCCGGCCCGCCTCCGTGGGAACACTTGTAGGAAAAGAATTAGCCGCACATCCAGGGATTCCAATAGGTTTCAAATACCTTTATTTCCAAAAAGTTGCAAGTGATGACACCAAAGACACCAGCATAAAGTCTCGTAGACGCGTTTCACACTTACATCTTGTGCTTAATCATTAGTAATGATTAAGCACAAGATGTATGTGTGAAACGCGTCTACGAGACTTTATGCTGGTGTCTTTGGTGTCATCACTTGCAACTTTTTGGAAATAAAGGTATTTGAAACCTATTGGAATCCCTGGATGTGCGGCTAATTCTTTTCCTACAAGGGAAAGATGAATGCAGCTATGTACAGAAACATCCTTGATAAAAACCTGCTCCAGAGAGCTCTGGACCTCAGACTGGGATGAAGGTTCATCTTCCAACAGTGCAATGACCCTAAGCACAGAGCACACAGCCAAGATAACAGAGGAGTGGCTATGGGACAACCCTGCGAATGTCCTTGAGTGGCCCAGCCAGAGCCCAGACTTGAACCCGACTGAACATCTCTGGAGAGATTTGAAAATGGCTGTACCCCAACACCCCCCATCCATCCTGATGGAGTTTGAGAGGTCCTGCAAAGAAGAATGGGAGAAACTGCCCACAAATAGGTGTGCCAAGCTTGCAGCATCATACTCAAAAATACTTGAGGCTGTAATTGGTGCCAAAGGTGCTTCAACAAAGTATTGAGCAAAGGCTGTGAATATTTCTGCACATGGGATTTTTTTCCTTCTTTATTTTGAATAAATTTGCAAAGATTTCAAACATACTTATTTCATGTTGTCATTATAGGGTCTTGTTTGTAGAATTTTTAGGAAAATAATGAATGAAAGGCCATAAAATAAGAAATTGTGTAAAAAGTAAAGCGCTGTGAATACTTTCCGGATGCATTGGTTATATCATAGTGTTTTAGGCAGTTGAGTATGTGGAATGTGTTATTTACAATGTGAAGGTTTGGGCCCTGGTTGACATTTTGCTCTGTATGATACGCCAAAGCAGACTACAGAGCTAGCAAAATAATAAAAAAATATATCCTTTACAAAAGGTTTGATGCTAATGGTGGCTCTACACCTGCTACAAAACAACAAACTCCAGCAGATGGTGACAGGGGTTATTGAGAGAGTTTATTCCTTAACAGCTCAACTGCTTTAGCCTGCTCTTCAAAAACCTGTGACCTACTAGATCAGACTTTACAATACATGTGCTTCTCAACTTCAGAGAAAAAGCTTATTTAACAGAGGAAACACAAAAGTCAAACAAACACAAACAGATTAAAGAGGAAATTAAGGAAATGTTTCCAGTGGATACTGTAGAAAGAATGCATTGAAAGTAGTATTTGCCTCTGGTTTTCAGCCCCGAGGCTATGTTTGGGCTTTGCAGTGAGTGCTACTTGTGTTTTCTTCACTTGTTCTGTTCAGTAGATTAATGGCATTAAGGAAGTTTCCATTAGCCTCAAAAATTAGACTTTGGTGAGGGGGAAGCATGGTTGATAAAGGCGTCCATGCAGAATACCACATGACTACAGAATTGATAAGGCTAAAGATGAAACAGAGCTTCATTGGAAAGGAGAAGCCAGGAAATGCCACTACAAATTAGCCTATGGCCTGGTTTCTTTTCCCTTCATTATACAAACTCCCTCAAGAGAATAAAGGACAAGGTTGTGACCCCTTCTTATATGCTCTTTCTGTATAGGTTTTACCCAGAAGACCTTAGGGGGAGTGTGTGTGTAAGTATTTGTGTCAGTGTGGGTCGACAAATGCACACACACATGCAGGTGGCAGAGGGTGGAAAAGCTCTGGTTCAAATGAAACCTGACAACTGCTTAAAGAAAGAATAGCCTAATTCCCACCCACATATTAATCAGTGGAGCAGCTAATGAAGCACAGCAAATGTGGTTTAAATAAAACAATTACTGTTCTGGATATCTTTTAATCACAGGTTTAGTTAAATAGAAACTTTTTTTTGAAAATGTTTATATATAGCCGAATGGATCCAACAGGAGTTGTTATGCAAACATAACAAGAAATTAGAAGAACTGCAGTGTATTTATGAAAATGTTGCCAGAGAAAAGCACTGCATAGGAAATTACTTTAACCGCTTTACCCCCGCTCACATTGCTGCTACTGCCGAAATGTGGCTCGTTATCGTCCAGCGACGTAGACCTACGTCGCTGGACTCCTCCCCTTGTGGGCGGAGGCTCGTTCCCGCTGTTTTCAGTCACAGCGGGAGTCGGGCCAGGGGAGGAGCGGCGGTGATCACCGCCGCTCTTCCCCGATCATCGGGGGGAATCGAGTGTGGAGATCCGCCCACTTGTGTAAACAAAGCAGGCGGATCTCCTAAGTGACAGACAGTGACAGATTGCAGGGTTCAGCATAGCTGAACCTGCGATCTGTCCCTGTGTCACTCAGTCACCTCCCCCCACACATGTCAGTAAGCACCAGGCATACATTAACCCCTCCCTCTCCAATAAAATTAACCCCTTCCCCGCCAGTGTCATTTTTACAGTAACAGTGCATATTTATAGCACTGATTACTGTAGTAATGTCACTGGTACCCCCAAAAGTGTCAAAAATGTCAGTCAAGGGTCCAATCTGTCCGCTGCAATGTCGCAGTCCCGCAAAAAAAATTGCAGATCGCCGCCATTACTCGTTAAAAAAAAACACCAAAAATGGCAGAAATCTTTCCCTTAGTAAACGCAATAACTTTTGCGCAAACTAATCAAAATACGCTTATTGCGATTTTTTTTACCAAAAATATGTAGCAGAAAACAAATTGGCCAAAAATGATAAAAAAATTTGATTTTTTGGGGGGGAATTTCATATAAAAAAATGTGAAAAATATTGTTATTTTTTCAAAATTTTCACTATTTTTTTGTTTATAGCGCAAAAAGTAAAAATCGCACAGGTGATGATCAAATACCACCAAAAGAAAGCTCTATTTGTGGGAAAAAAAAGGACGTCAATTTCATTTGGGTACGGCGTTGCATGACCGCGCAATTGTCAGTTAAAGTCGCACAGTGCCAAATCGCAAAAAGTGGCCTGGACGTAACACAGCAAAATCCTGTGGTTTAAAGGATAAGTTCACCTAAAAGCAATATTTTAATTATAACTATTGCCTGGTGATCTGATTCATTCCTTGGCTTCATGTAGGTTGTTAATGCTCCAACAGTTAGCCCCTCTGCCATAATTAACAAACCTTTTCCTGTCAAATTGGGGTGTTCGAAAATACCTTTGTGTGCTTCAGCACCTACTATTACTAATTACTAAATGAAAAAAATCCAACAGGAAGAGGGGAAACTCCATGTAATGGCCACAACAGGCCTGGACACTCTGTGGAGTACCTGCAGAGGTGCAAATCATATTTAATATGGGTCAGCAGACACACCTATATACAGTAATGTGCCAGGCAGTCCTACCAGATATTATATGCAGCCGTGAGAAACTCCTCCAAGTTACTCCTCAGCTCTGAAGTGTCAAGTGATACAGCCGAGGGGGAATCCCAGGAGGACTTTCTCTCGCTCAATGAATTTGAGTTCAATGAAGGTAGGCTTTTTACTGGAATGGTTTGCTAGGGGAGAAGGCGATTTTTACTGGCGGGGAGAGAAAGATTTATGCTGCAGGGTGGATGTGAGGAATTGTTTTGCAATTGCACATTTATTGCTCACATATTGTCATAATTGGTCATTTGTTGCTCGCATATTATCATGATTTACAAGTTTTTGCCCACATATTGTCATGGTTGTCCATTTGTTGCATACACTTTGTTACAATTACCTGTTGGCTTTCCACATATTGCAGGATTGCCCACCTGTTGCCCACATTTTGTCATGATTGCCTGTTTGTTGCCCACATATTCTTTCTTACGTGCATGTTGCCATAATTGCTTATTTGTTGCCCAAACATTGTCACAATAGCTATTTGTTGCCCATGTATTGTCACCATTGTTCAGTTGCTACCAATTTATTGTAACAATTGACTGTTTGTTGTCCATGTATTGTCATCATTGTCCAACTGCTACTAATTTATTGTGACAGTTGGCTGCTTGTTGCCTATGTATTATCACCCTTATCCAGTTGCTACCAATTTATTTTAAGAATTGAATGTTGCCTGAGTATTCTCATAGTTGCCAATTTATTTCTAGGTATTGTCAAGTCAATGCTGTTTTGGGGACCACATTACTATAATATAGCCCCTATATACAGTACCTTTCACTATTGAAGCCTGCCCCTATTGTTCCCATGTCTTGCCACAGTAAAACTACGCATGCCACTATTAAACCCTTGAATTTTATTTTTGCAGCATGTCATTATTATGCCCTTCTTTCTCCACACCTTAATCTTATTTTTTTTTAACCAGCATGATTATATATACAACATTCAGATTAAAAATATACACTGACACCTTTTTTATGCCCATTAGCAGTGTTCATTCAATTTAATGTTTATTACTGGAAATACATTTTGATGTTTAGAGGAGCATTATGGGGGTTAAAAAACAACCTGTCCGCAAGTGAAATATGCTAGGTACACCGCTGCTGAGAGTTATATGGAACCCCTAGGTCCTTTAACTCTCCAACATGTAAAAAAACAAAATAACCACTGTTACCTGGGAGGTCTGATACTTTAAACTGAACTCAGTAAACTCAGGAAAAGCTAAAAGTGGGGGTTTTTAGTTATCATGGAGTTGGACTTTATGGAAACATGGCCTCCTAGCACCCCCACCACTGACTGGCACAAGAGGCTGAAACAAGAGCATGAGAAACTACATTAAGCACCATGGGCAAAAAAACAATAGATATGTTCTGCACCTCTTCTGACCTAATAATCTTTCTTACTTATGGTTGCCTCCATTGGTCCCTCAGATTATAGCCTACCAGTACGTGTGCATGAGGCCGCTTCATGAAGAAGGCCGAGTTCATGAAGAAAAGCCAGCCAGGACCATGTTGGAGGAAAGATTGCTGGCCTGTGGAGGTAAGAAGGTATTATCCAAGGTGCGCTGAATTCAGGGTGGTGGGGGGGCTACACTATGGGGCTATGATGTATGATCATGTTAGTTTGACACTGAAGCTAGCCAGTCATCAGAGTTGGAGGATAGTAGCACATGGCAATTGGCCTAGGAGAGCAGGAAGTATAAATCAGAACTGACATTCTATATGCAATCTTATGCCTACAAAACAAAAGCTTGTGTATAAAAAAGCTAGTGTACAGTAAACCCCCCTCCATTGCGGGGGTTACATTCCGGACCCAGCCGCGAAAAGTGAAAATCCGCGAAATAGAAAAACCCTGTTAAAAAGCATTGTAGGCATGTTTTTTTTACTGTCACTGTACGTGTAAAAGCATTTTAAGGTCTTTAAACACACTTTTTAAACAATAGAAACTCATTTAAAAACATAAAAGATACTGAGAGACATAGCAAGAGCTATGGAAAACACAAAAATATTTCATTTTTAATGATTTATATAGTAAAATAACATTACAAAAAAAAACGCAATATACCGGGACCGCAAAAACTGAACCGCGATGGAGCGGGGGTTTACTGTATATGTATTGGAGCTCAGCCTTTTTAGTTAAGATTAATTAACACACAGGAGTAAACATATGTATTATTTCAGATAGACATGGCACTTGTTTTTTTTTTCCAAAAAAGGTGGTCGACTTGTCAGATTACAATTATTTGTTTTTTTGCAGCAATAGCTGTAAAGAACAAACTTTAAACAATCCATGTCCCAAAAGCCATAAAAGCTAACCTTAACAAAACACACAAGGTTGCTACAAGAATGTGTAAAATGGCTTATTGTGTACCAGTTTCTGTGCAGTATGTGAACTGCGTTTTAACAATCGCTGCTGAAACATTATCTTGGTAAACTAATAAAATAGGTCTACTATCTCTTTAATTAAAGCTCCTTGGCTTGAGGTTTAAAACAAAACCATCGTTTTATGGAGCAGGTGTGTATCTGAAAGAGAAGGAAACAAGATCTGCCTAGTTCATGAGATATAAAGAAGGGACATTAAGATAAAGGCTTGGTTAGAGGACCGGATAAGACTTTATTGAGGTGTCACTTCATTGGTGATATAACACAAATCTCAAGTATTTGAGTAAAGCTTCTGGCTTTGGGTCTTTCTCTACAAAGTTAAAGTGCACACTAAACCATTTTTTTTTTTCAGTTTTGGATAGAGTGGGGAAGGGCTAGAATCCTTGTTAGGTTTTTATTGGTGTTTATCTCCTCTACTGAGAAGATTCATCCTCTTGTTCTTGTGATCATTGTCAGCTGGCTGATATGGGGGAAAATTCAACATTGTAAATTGTCACAAGAACCTGAATAGGAGGGAAATCTTCCAATGGGGACACTTGTTTTAGTGCCAACTGTCTAAAAGAGGGTTACTCTACTTTGGACAAAAGTAGGTAAATTCTCTCCATTGAGAGTTTTAACCCTTTCATGCCCTCGCCCCCCCAAAAAAGTTTTGGCTTTAAATATTCTTTAAAGTAGGGATGCACCGATACAAGCCTTTTAAGAGTACTCTTTCTCAAGTACTCGCTGATACCAATTACCGATACCTATTTTTAGTGTCATGTGTCAAGTGTAGTGTTATTTACTTCACTACACTTATTTGCTGTCTCTGTCCCCCTATACAGGGTTCTGGGCAGTGATTTGCAAACAATATATGAAAAAATGCAATACCAATCAATAAATCAAATCAAATAATAGTCCATATATATGTGAAAAGTGCTCGATGTGCAGTATGCTCTCAAAGTGCTGAAGTGCTCAAAGGTGCTCCTTTAAAGAAAATGGTTGCTTACCAAATGATGTGGATCCTTAATTACAGGGATCATAAAGGCATAATATCCATCCACAGGTTGGTAATACCCATATCAGAACCACATCTTGGAAAGTTGCTCCGTAAAAGAGCAGATCATACAGGATCAGCTCTCATAACATCCTTACATCGCTCACCAATAGAGTCACAATATGTTTTTTCCTGCTGTATTACACTATGAGTCTTTCCCTGCTTTCTTCTCATTTGTAAATCTATTGGTGAGTGATGTAAGGATGTTAGGAGACCTGATCCTGTATGCTCCTTTTATACAGTATCCTAGCATGCACCAAGGCGACCTGCCCTCTGCTAATCATCAGGACTGTATCAAAAGCCTATGCACCCATTCGTCAGGTTTCCTCCCACTGTCCAACATGCCTCCCTATTGGACCAGCGTGAAACACTCTCCAGACTGAATGAATAGCATACTAACCACAATGAGCAGACCTCACTAACAGATCCTGATCTCCGGTAGGCAGAGAACAATATAGATTTACCGTCAGCCGCTCTGGTAAGCAGAGAGAGATCAAAACTATACTCTCTCACTAGCACCTACCTAGGAGGGTGCTACAGATGCATTCATTTTTTACACCTAATACCCAGCTCACCTGCCTCTGTTCAGGTGGTGTAGCAGTAGTGCTCTTGCCAGAGCTTCTACGGTCCGGATCTCACGTTTCACACTGCCACGTCCTTGAGCAATGCCCTCCTGCATCTCTCTCCATAAAGACAGCGGATACAGCCTGGGGACTTAAAGCTATTTTAGTATTGGAGCATTTGCAGGAGTACAAATACTTGTGCAAATGCTTAGTATCGACACCAATACTGGTATTGGTATTGGTGCACTGCTACTTTAAAGAAAACCTCTTATGTGACCATTTAGGCATTCAAGTCTAAGGAACATGTTGTTTTAATGCCCTCCTCCCCAGAAGTCATAAAAGCCTTTCCTTGCTTCCTCCACTGCTCAGCCACCATGAGCAAGGAAAATACCCAGCACTATCCTGTATGGAGGAGTATGTGACTAATTCCCCTTCCCCTTATGTGACAGCATTCATTTATTGGTTTAGAGCTATCATATGGTGGCACAGAAAGAGTCCTCCCGGCCCTGTGTAAGCTCTGGCTTCAGTGCTTTGGAGGTTACTAGAAAGTTTATTTCCTCACTCCCAATGACTATAATGCAAGGCCTGCTTATTTCTTCCAGGTCCACTCCCTGCCACACACACACACACACACAAACACACACGCATACATATAAAAATGCAACATAATAGTTGTAAAAAAAAAAAATACCTGCTGATAAGTCAGAAAATATTCTTACTTTTCACTTGGCTTGCATCCAGGGTGCTTAGGTGATGGTGAGGTTACAATTCTCCTGGCGAGAAACTGAAAACACAGAGTATCTAAAATCTTGTGATTAGATGTCCCGTCACAGTCCGCTTTAAGACAATTATGTGTCTCTAAGGAGAGAGGAATTCAAGTCAACCTGTTGTTTTGCCTTGCATTGAACTTAAAGTTTTTCCCCTACCTCCTTAACAGATAAATAGGAAAAAGGATTGTGACATAAATTATTAGGAAACTGTGCAAGTACTATAGCAAGCAAGACAAATTATAATGTACTGGCAAATTAGCAAATTTAAACCACCATGATAAATAATTCTCCAAACTAGCTTTCAAACTGATGTATTTTTAAGGGAATGTTGCCCAAAACAGGTTTTGCAAGCAGAAGCCAGGCCAAGGACCACTTTGGAAGCAGAGAGAGGAATGCTGTACACCATTTTTTTATTGCTTAGGACATCTGTTTTAAAGGGAATCTATAAGAGTCTTTTCCCTGAACTACCTTGCCCGGTTGTATTAAGCAAATTTCAATTGACCATCTGACATCACAAGGAGAGATCAAATGTGGCAGAGAGAAGCAAATCCACAGTGGATTCATCTGTGGCAGTTAGTTCCTGACAGGAGCTTTCCTTTAAAGATCTGATGACATGTTGATGATGGCTTGATGAAAAAAAAGTGTTAAATGAAGCATAATTTTTAATGTTTTTTTTTTTTTTAGTTTACAAATCCCACAAAACTACCTTTGACAGACATAGAGTAAGTAAGACATTGCTATATTCAGCACACACAATACTGACATGGAGTCTTTTCCATCCTCTTTGACAAATGCTGCCTTGTTGCATTGATAATATGTGTGCTAATTTATTATCCATCTTTCAATTAGTAGAATTCAAAGTGCTTATTATCATGTTTATGGTTCCTTCTACCACTGCTGTTTGCAGTGTTTTTTTCTGCAATTACTCTATGGACTATAATACCTGCAACCCAAATGTTTATGTTTAGATATTGGGAGGGAAAAGTGCTTTTTGAGTTTCCTCCCTTATTCCAAATTTTTTTTTGCTGTATAGAGACCCAGAATATGTGTCAGAACTGTGCCAATGAAAAAAAAAGAATGCTGTAGTGCTTCAAAGCCTAATAACTGTTTTATTACATATGTCAAAAAAGAAATATCAGAAACGCTGTTCATGCCCCAAAGTGGGCATATATAGATGCTACAGTGGCCTGCAGTGCTGGGTGGGGAGAGATCAATGGGATAGACAGGGTGAAATTTGTGTTCCCACTGTTGTATGCTCTGGGACCATGGAGCGGTCAAGGCAGAACATAGAGTCTGATTCGGGTTTGAGGAGTCAGACATATTGGCTGGATTACATAGCCGAATAGCACTTCCACTGAATTGGTTAGTGTGCATTGCAACATTGGAAGTGACATTTTGGATCGCTAAAGAGTACATTGAAGTTGCTTTAAATGCGCAATACTCCACACAAATAGTAAGCTATTATGTTGTAAAGGCTATAAAGGCTGTATTATGTTACAGCCTTATTCCAAAATTGATTAAATGTATTTTACTCAAAATTCTACAAACAATACCCCATAATGACAAAGTGAAAGAAGTTTGTTTGAAATCTTTGCAAATTTATTAAAAATAAAAAAAATAAAAAATCCCTTGAATATAAGTATTCACAGCCTTTGCTCAATACTTTGTTGAAGTACCTTTGGCACCAATTACAGCCTCAAGTATTTTGAGTATGATGCTACAAGCTTGGCACACCTATTTTTGGGCAGTTTCTCCCATTCTTCATTGCAAGACCTCTCAAGCTCCATCAGGTTGAATGGGGAGCACAGGTGCAGAGCCATTTTCAGATCTCTCCAGAGATGTTTAATCTGGTTAAAGTCTGGACTCTGGCTGGGCCACTTAAGGACATTCACAGAGTTGTCCAATAACCACTTCTTTGTTATCTTGGCTGTGTGCTTAGGGTCTCTGTCCTGTTGGAAGATGAACCTTCACCCCAGTCTGAGGTCCAGAGCACTCAGAAGCAGGTTTGCATCAATGATGTCTCTGTATTTTGCTGCATTCATCTTTCCTTCGATCCTGACTAGTCTACCAGTTTCTGCCATTGAAAACATCCCGAAGTTTTTGATTCCACCGATTCAAAATTAATTGATTCAAAAGTCGGTAAATTCAAAGAAAATTTGAAAATGACATAAAACGAATTCCGAATACGAATCGCGAATACTAATTGAATGAATCAACCAAATTTAAGGAAACAAAATACCTAGCTAAATAACTAGATAAATAACGAATATAAACGATACAAAAGGAAAAAAATGTTTTCGTCACGCACATGTCTACTTGCGGTGTCTTAATTTTACTCATTTTTAACATTGGCTGTGCACAGCGTAATATATCATTCAGCCTGTTGGAAAATACCTCTTCTAAAGATTTGAAGTGCTCATTACTTTTCCTTTACCTGGTAATTTTGTCACATGTGATGTTTCAATCAGTTAGATCATTTGTGGCAATCCAGACTTGTAGAGAAGAAGTAATGAGCACTTCCAGTCATTAGAAGAGGTTGTTCTAGAGGCACACAGGCAGTGGTTCATTGCAATGGCGGCTGGTGCTCGATATTTTGGGGGGGGGGGGCGTCAAACCAACACTCCCTGGCCAATCGAGTTTTAGGACTCACCTGATTGGCCGGGAGGAGAATCGGGAAGACAATAATGAATATTAATTCGCTATTGTTACACAAGTTGGTGGGCTCGGGATGCAGAGCTCTGCTCCCCGAGCCCACCCTTTTTTGAAGCCAATTAGAGCATCAGGCTCTAATCATGTGCTTAAAAAAAAACATTGAAATCCATGCTTCCTGCGCCCTGCATGTAGATTAGGGTCCCGGGCGTATGAATTAGGGGGGCAGCACCCCTGCGCCACTGTTTCATCATAAGATTCTATTGCATGCTGTACTGTGAGAATTTGTTAAAGGGGAAGTATAACCAAAGCTTTTTTGGCTGTACTTCTATAGACCAGTTTTCGCTGTCGGCTGACATCACAGAGCCAGTCTAGGCTCTGAAAAGATCCTGACCATATGGTTGGGATCCACCCAGGTGCCAGACCTGTTAGCTGGCTCAGCCTCTCAGCAAGCCACTGGGAGACTAAGCCAGCTGCTTCTACCCCCTCCAGAGCCCAGGGCTCCAGTGAGCACTAGGGGAACAGAGCAGAAAGCCGTTGACTGACAGTCACCAGCTGTATACAGGCTGAACGCCGAAAACTGAGCAATCAGTGATGCTTGATCACTCAGTTCTTGTCTCAGAGCTGGCAGGGGACAGGTGCAGCATCGGACCAATACTGCATACACCTAGGTGATTTATTTAAAGAATTCCAAACTTCTCTTTTAATAATCTATAATTTTCTGCAGTTAATGTTAATACTAAGGGATTACTCCTGTTATTGTTTTTATAGAACAGTAAAATGGATAAAGATATGGTATTTCTAGCTTTCATAGATGTATTTATGTGCTGTAGATCATTTTATTGTTGACATTTAAAACAAGATTGGCTGCCATTACTGATCTCCATCTGGAAATGCTAGTTGCCTGGTTCTCATGTCAATCCAATGGCTTCAACACTTTCTGGGTCACTGGCCTAGAACATGCAAGCAGCAGGTGAAATCTGAAGTTTCAAACAGCATAACTAATCCCAGTTAGTGACTAAAAATAAATTAAGCATTTGAAGACAAGAAGCATGAAGAAATGAATCAGGCAGTTTAAAATTGTAATCAGTTGGATATTTTGGGTCCGTTTTATTTGATTTTCCTTAATTTAAGGATTTACTTATTTAAATCTGTGTTATATATCTCTTTGAAGCTCATATTATATTGGGGTATAGAGTTCTGTAAAAAAAAAAAAATGAATCTTGCCCAAAGCTAGAAAATGAAATAACTAAACATGCAAAAAGGTAACTGGAGCTTCCCCTGCTGGCTCAAAAGGACAACCTAAAAAGTTAAAAGTACAATACTGTACTATAGGCACATGCCATATGAATCTCTTTCATATCTATATGTATTTACAGTATATTTAACTCACATACCTGCTGAAATGGCACTGATACTATAGTTTGAGTGGAACACTGTTACTGTTTCTTCATCCTACATTTTTTATAGCTTACACTTATTCATTCAGGTGGGGAGACTACACACTCCTGCGAGTGATCTATTATTATGTTTGTATACGTGAGTGATATATTCTCCTGCTTTTTGATACAAGAGGAATTATTTTAAACACTTCTATGAGCTAGGTGATATATATATATATATTAAAGTTTTTATGGGCTAGGGTTGATATATAAAAATGTTTGGTTCTGTGTATTTATGCTCTGGTTTTGTAAAGATATCTTTATGGGCGTGCAGTCATTTTTAGTGGAGTTTTTGTTTATGTTGTATTAACCTCTAGCTCATAGCTGACATCCAAGGGTGGTGAAAGTTCTTAATATTTTAGAAAAACTTGTTGTAAATATTAGCCATTCATTCTCTTTTCTGTTGAGAAAAAAAAAAAAAGTTAATTAGGGCAGACCTTGCACTAAACAAAATGTCCACTTTATATTCATTACTTATCCTATACAATCCTTCCAGTGCAATCCTAAGAAATGCTGAGTACCCCAAGTTGCTGGAAGGATGGTGATGCCACGCCATGCCGTCTGGAAGCTGGGGAAAGGTGAGTATATTTAATTTTTTCCTTATTTTTGATCTCTTCTCATTTACTGACTGGAGAATACAAAAACAAAGTGGGTGAAAATCTCTGTAGAGTGAGGGGAATCTCACCTTTAACAGTTATCAAGAGAACGTATCTCCCCACCATAAGATTTACCTTTTATTTCTTTTCAGCTGACAACTGTAAAATGTAAGATTTCACTTTTTGTCCTGGTAACAACTGTCACTAAAGCTGACCACAAACTAATAGATTTTGGAATGAATTTTTGAAAAAACATTTTGATGAAAATTCGAATGACTTGATTGTACTTTAAAATTTTATTGCTTCTAATATTCGATTTGGATTAAATACAATTTCCCAAATGTAAACCACATACACTGATATTCATCTGTTCAAGAAAAAATTCCATCCTGCTCCTTAGAATATTCTCATCACTATGCTTGAAAACGAACATCAATTTGACCCCACGAATTAGAAAATTGAATAAAAAATCTTAAAACTAAAAACTATGAACAAAATTCTACTTGCGTATGGCCAGTTTAGGACAAAAAGTGAATCCTCCCAATAATTACCTCACATATGTTCTAACCCTCCGTAGCTCACCCCAAACTACAAAAATTTTAGTGGCTGCAGCTCTACTTTACCATGTTGATGCCCATGTAACACATATGAGCGGTGGCAAAAGGGTGGGTTTTAGTGCCCACACGCAATACATACGGTATGTGTCAATGGGCGACCAATGTTTCTGTGTTGTGAGTGTGCTAACTGCATGCTCCCAGCACAGAGACCGAGCTGCCAAAGACAGATCTTGGTCCCCACTAACGTTCTGTTGCTGGCTGGGCTGGATCTTGAATATTTGATCACTGTGAGAGCCAATCACAGTGGTCATATGATCGCTGTTCCTTCCTGCCCCCTAAGGGTTCAGAAACTTTTAAAGGAATGCAAGGCAGAAAAGGGATAATGATGCTGTAAGTCTAATGAAACATAACCTAAAGTGTATCTATATCCAAAAAAATTGAAAATATTGCTGCTTACCAGCCCTTGCACATGGTGGCTCCATTCATTTTCTATTTTCAGGCTTTTTTTCTTTTTTTTCTTTTATTTGCACCAGATGACCCTAACAGTTCTATGATTTCTGTGCTAGTGTGACAACACTCACTCACTGTACTGTATCTACAAAGGAGCAATGTTTTCACTGCTCATTCCTATATGAACCACAGTGCACCTTCCACCATTCCCTATCTTCATAACATAAAGGGCAATGTTCTGTAGTCCACAGAAAAAAAACCCTTAGACAGTGCTGATAATAGTGTTTAAAGTGATGGCAAGGTAAAGGCAGAAGATTTTTTTATCTTAATGCATTCTATGCATTAAGATAAAAACCCTTCTGTGTACAGCAGCCCCCCTCCGCCGTCCTAATACCTGAGCCCCATCTTGATACAGCGATGTTGCACGAGAGACTCGGCTGTCCGGGGCTCTCCCTCCTCATTGGTTGAGACAGCAGCAAAGGGCTATTGGCTCCCGCTGCAGTCAATCAAAGTCAGTGAGTCAATAAGGAAAGAGGGGGTGGGGCCGGGCCGCGAATCCATGTCTGAATGGATACAGGGAGCTGCCACCAGGAGGGAGGGGCCAGGAGCGTAGAAGAGGGAACCGAGAAGAGGAGGATCTGGGCTGCTCTACGCAAAACCACTGCACAGAGCATGTAAGTATACCATGTTTGTTATTTTTAACAGAAAAAAATGAGACTTTAGTATCACTTTAAGATTGCAGTTCAGATAACTACAGAAGTTAATAGATCATTGAATTTCTAGTAAGTTTTTTTTTTATTGCACATTTCTAACAGCTAAGTTTGTCTGTCATTCTGACCTCTCCTCCTATCAGCATGCACTTTGCACTGCAGCATACCTGACTGGCTCTTTGTGCTGCTTCTCCCTCCCTCTTTTTGTTCTCTGCCTTACAAGCTGTACTGTAGACTGCAATCATCTCATATCGATTTAAATTCCAGCGCTTACACTGTTTTCATTTTTAAAAATATAAACCTTCTTGCTGCTTCTCCCTCTTTATGTTCTCTGCTGTACAGACGGTATTGTACACTGCAATCATCTGCTATTAACTTAAATTCCAGTACTTACACTGTTTGCATTTTTTTAACCACTTAAGCCCCAGAAGATTTTACCCCCTTCCTGACCAGGGCCTATTTTGCGATTCGGCACTGCGTGACTTTAACGGACAATTGCGCAGTCGTGCGATGCTGTACCCAAAAAAAATTTCTGTCCTTTTTTTCCCACAAACAGAGCTTTCTTTTGGTGGTATTTGATCACCTGTGCCATTTTTTGATCATGCGCTATAAACAAAAAAAGAGCGACAATTTTGCAAAAATAACAATATTTTTCACATTTTTTTATATGAAATTCCCCAAAAAACAAATTTAAAAATCAAAATTTTTTAACATTTTAGGCCAATTTGTTTTCTGCTACATATGTTTGGTAAAAAAAATCGCAAAAAGCGTATTTTGATTGGTTTGCGCAAAAGTTATTGCGTTTACTAACTAAGAGAAAGATTTTTGTCATTTTTATTGTTTTTATTTTTAACGAGTAATGGCAGCGGTCTGCGATTTTTTTTGCGGTACTCTGACATTGCGGTGGACAGATCAGACATTTTTGACACTTTTGGGGGTACCAGTGACATTACTACAGTAATCAGTGCTATACATATGCACTGTAAAAATGACACTGGTAGGGAAGGGGCTAACTTTATTGGAGAGGGAGGGGTTAAGTGTGTCCCTAGGGGCGTGTTTCTTACTGTGATTGGATGTGGCTTTGTGTGTAACCGCACAGATCAATGGTCCTACATAGCAGGACCGAGTGATGTGTGCTTTTACACAGGGGAGAGTGACAGGCGGCTGTGTTTACATTAGCCGCCTGCCTTTCTCCCTCTCTACCCGACGATCGCGAGTGACCGGCGGACATCGGGTCCGCCGGTCACACGCGCTGGCTTCTTCGGGTACGAGCGGGGGCGGGAGCAGGCCTCCGGCGGCGCCCCCTCGCCCCCTATTCGCTCCCAGGCTACCGGTACGTCACTTTGCCTGGGAGGGGCTGACCGCCGCCGTATATAGTCGGACGGGAAGTGGTTAAAATATAAACCTTTAATGATGCATTAATGAAAACAGAGCTGCAGTAATTTATTCTTTTTATATCTGCCTAGGATCTAGCTTTAGATTATAACACTATCCTTTAAAATGCTTTTTATTTTTTATTTAGAAGTCAGAATCTGTTTAATTTGTTAAAAAAAAAAAAAATTTAAAAAGGGGAAAAAAAAAAACCTCACCGAAAGTCAGTCTTTCAAATGGTTTCAAAAGTTTGTAGGAAAAGTAAAACTCGCTTTAGTGGTTCAGCCTTACATTTAACGCTGTAGGAATACAGTTTAATTACACATTTACCAGGACTGGGCATAGACCTCTGATCAGATCATTTGTATAATGTGATTTGTAAGTTACAATACCAATTTAAATTTATACTCGTCTCTTGTGCAGTAAGACGAACCTCTATATGGTGTCTTTATTTTACTGAAGAAACTAATTCATCACTGAGTGAGATAACTTGCCCTCCTGTGTGTGAGGTTCTTTAATTAAGTTACAACGGGGAGCTCTATATCTTTCTGCCATTTATTCTATAATACACAGAGTAAAATTCACCTACTCTCCATTCCTTATATCTCATTTCCATTTCAAAGTTAAAAATGTCGCCCAGAGCAAAATCACATCTCCAATAAGAAATGGCCAACTTCATTACAGTTTAACATAAAAAGATCAGCTGGTATTGATCCATAATTTGGACAAGTGCCATGATATTGACAGGAAGACAAAATAAGTTAGAATGGCCATGTTTCAAAAAACCTGCCTGCATAGTCAGTCACTGGAACAGAATTCGCAACAGGGTATAAAGAAATCACCCCTGTGCTCCTTATTTCCCCTCTAGATCAATGCTAATATGAGGAGGGTCCAGGAAGATGGATGCGAACGACACAGCCTGAGCATACGGGCTGCATGCCTTTAGTATATAAAATATTTTACCACTGGGACATTGGTGCAAGTAGAATGAGATGTCATGTATGAAATATTTTACCAGGGTAAAATCGTAACCCTTTGACAATGTCACAAACTCCATCGCACACATCAGATGCAAGTTACAGTAGGCATGAATTAGAAGTTAAGTTATGCTGCTTGACACTAAATGTTTTAACATCACAAAATTTAAAAAAAAGTCCATAATGCTGACTTGACATAATATTACAAAATACTCTAGAAGATTATGATACCATCAGACTGAAAAGAGGATTCATTAGGCCTTGTGCGTCCTACAGTATTTACTAGTGTTATACTAAATTACATATAACTGCAACTCATACTATCATCTATCTCTTTTATTTGTCCTTGTATGTCTGCCGGTTTTTGACAGCTCCATTATAAAGCACAGATAAAAACCTAATACAAGATATTTAGAAACATTATTAAATATAAAGATATTGCAGTATCTGAATCCGGGTAAGATTATCACTATTCTACCTAAAAGTAATCTATGTGCGTTATTGGGATCAGAAACACTGCAGAATCGCATTTTGTTCTACTTCGAAGAGAAAATGTTCTCTAGATCCACCCACCCAATTTATAATTTACACTAAGCAGATAGATTGCAGGACACTGCCTGAAAACTAGGTACTGTGAAAAAAAAATGGGCAATTTCGCTAACGATTTATATGGTAGTACGAGTTTGGAGCTGTGCATCAGAAAATGCAAACAAATATGGAAAAAAAAGGATCCTGTTTTTTTTTTTTTTTTTAACAAATGTACATTTTAATGGTGTATTTAGTGGTTTGCCTGAAGTTCAACTTCTGTATTACAGAAAAATAAAATATACCTTGCATGCAAAGGCCAATGTTCAGTTTATTATCTTCCCGTTTTCCAGAAAGAATGCACTTGTCAGCAGCTGGGGAGCAATGGGAGACAGGAAGATTAAGAAACAAGCAAGATCAAGGAAGGGAAGTAATAATTATAAGAAGAATTTTGGAAAACCAGCTTAATCCAATTAAGAATAGCTAGACTTGGCAGCATGCTATTATCTGCTAACATAGTCTTGTCTAAAGAATTCCCTGCTATAGTGCAAGCCTTTCACCAGCCAATTTTTTGGGCAACAATAAGATTTGAGCAACAGCATCTAAGAGCCTAAGGCCACTACAGTTGGCCACATTAAGGGTAAACATCTTAGTCACTTAAAGTGTTACTAAACCCAGAACCCTGCATTCACTATATCTGGTCCCACAGTGCACAGAAATGCAATTATTTTAGTAAATATAATCAACTAAAGACCTTTTCTCGTTAGCAATGTATATCAGTCTTATGACTTCTAGCCACTTGTATGAAGACTTTTCATTCTCCCATGATTGTCCTATGAGGCTGTAGGACCCCTGACCCTCTGTGTGGACAGTGCTGATTGGCGCATCACATGCACCCTTCCAAGAAAGAAAAAACCTGTCTAGCAAAACACACCAAACTGAGCATGTGCAGAGTGCCCCCAAGGCTCTGTTCTATAAGGAGATGGATTGGAGAGAGTGGAAGAAGGGGAGGATCAGAGGAGACAGGGTCAAACGGCCTTTTGCACAATGCTGAGGATTAACCGCTTAGGTTCCACGGTGAGTATAGCAAGCATGCTTTACTGCATAAACAGACTGATTTTACTGTTGTGGGTTTAGTAAAACTTTAAATTGTCTGTAAAGTTTAAGAGTAGGGAATGTTCAAGATCCCTGTAGTGTTTCTCCTTTTTTTGATGTCTTGATGTTAGGTCATTTCCTGTCCTTTAGGGTTTGTGGTTTTACCACCCCCTGACCAACCACCCGAACACAGACATGCAGCCGCTCAGGCTCTGGTTGTACACACATGCAGTGACTGTATTGCTGTGCTTTACGGCTGTAGCATAAATTAAGTATGTCATGACCTATACAAATCTATGGACCTGCGCTGCAAATGCTCTTCAACTGCATAAAATGCACATGATTGCAGCACCGTGATGCGGCATATACAGGGTTAAACCAGGCAGGGAGGTGGTGACATTTCACTCACCTCTGAAAAGCGATCCACTGTGGACTGCTTTTAAGAGGAGTGGCCAGGGCTGCCACTCATGTGAATGAGAGCTTAGAGAGCTGACACCAGAAACAGGTGTTCAAATTGGAACATTTCTATCCATGTCTTGTTTCAGTGAAAACCCTTTCCCCTTACCTATAGTGTTGGAGACAATGGTCACCAAGACAAATAAAGAGGGTCATCTCCCTGGTGGGGACACAGACTCTTGACAGAGTTTCTTGCCCTTCTCCACTCCATCTAAAACAAAAAAGGCATGGATGTACATAGACTTTAAATTATCCCTATAATATGCATGGGTTAAACAATAAAAGAGTTAAGATTTAAATCTGCCCATGCAACAACAGGAACATAAAGTCATTAGACTTTATAAAAAAAGATTTAATTGCTTATGAAGTGCCGCTATGTAATTGTTTAGAAAATAGCCAAGTGCCCACAATAAATCTACAGTATACGTTTCAGAAGTAATTTATTTGTGTCACTGTTGCTATACATAAGCAGATACTGAACGACTAAAAAAATGCAGCTATCATGCAGATCAGTGAATTCTGGGACAAGTGCTGCATCTTGTTGACTTGTTGCTGTTAAATGAGTAGGTTGCCTATGGCTAGTTTGCCATTGCTATACCACTGCAGAACCATCCATGCGCTCATATCTTAGCATATGTTACTAGCCAATATAGGATAAAAAAAGATTCTGGAGTTACATAGCTCCTACAATGAGTGCTGAACCTAGAATAGAAAGCAGTATTTGCAGCTTATATGTGTACATGTGAGTTATGGTTCATTCAATCCAAATAAATCAAACAAATCAATCCAAATAAAATTAATATCCAAATAAAAGCTCACATCAGCTACGACATGCTCCTCATAGAAAACACTGAAATAGTCTGCCTGTCCCAACATCAGTACAATGCAAGATCAGCCTACAAGAGGTTCAGTAAAAGCCTCTTTGCATACCATGGGCTACGTTCTATACCATAAACTTTTTAACTATTTTTTGTTAAATTATGTGCATTCTTTATAAAATGTTGTAACCCAGCTATCTAATGACAATCACCCAGCAGATCAGCAATCCAACTGCTATTTATCCATTCCCATTCATAAACAGCACGGGGTAAAAAAAGGGCCACCAATCTGCCATTGAAAATGTACTGTGATACAAAAGAGGTTAATCATTGAGGTTAGCCCCTCATCCTTCCACCACCTGAACCAGTCTATTGGCCTATAAGGCCAGCCATCATATTAGAGGACCAGAATGCACTGCATTGTCAAGGCTCATAAGTGTTAGTTGTGACACATGCCTAGAAATGTGATACACAAGGAATAGAGATCTTCACTATGTAGTCTCCAAACATCAGTAGTTTAAAGTATGCTTGTAATCATGCCTAGTAATTGTCAAGGTCTTATCTTGCCCTCCTGTTGGCAGGCATCTTGGACACGTGCAGACTGTTGCCTCTTATAGAGTCTGATTGCATCATCACTTGCCTGCTGCCTGGGCGTCGCACAGTAATCATGCAGCACACCTGACTATATCTATCACCTGATGGGTTGCAGTCCTTGTCCTTGTGTTTGGGCTCCAAGGTGTATGTGTGCAAGCTCTAGCTCTTCTGTTCTCCGTGTTCCTCCCTGTATGACCTGGCTTGGCTGATGACTCTTCTGGCTCTCGACCCGGCATCGGCAGACTTCCCGCTTCTGGATTCGACCCTCCTGCTTGGATAACTACCCACTTCTGGACTTGACCCCGGCTTGCTCCTGCTCCCACTCCCTCACCCCTGCTGTGTGTTTATTTTTGTTTTCTCCAATAAACTGCCTTATTTTACCTGCATCCCCATGTGGTCAGGTTTATTGGCACCCTGACAGTAATAGACAGCAGAGATAGCAATGTTTAGTAACATGCCATCATAAAAATCTGCGGCCCATCCATTGGGGGTACCGGGGCGCCGCCCCCCCCCCCCCCCTATCCATGCGTCCGCCCCCCTAATCTACTATGCTGGACGCATAGATTTCAATAGGGATTTTTTTTAAGCACCTGGTTAGAGCCAGAGGCTCTAATAGGCTTCAAAAAAGGGTGGGCTTGGGGCGCAGAGCACTGCTCCCTGAGCCCACCCAGTTGTGTGACGATAGCGAATGAATATTCACTATTGTCACACTGACTCTCCTCCCAGCCAATCAGGAAGAGGGTGTGAGACCCCTTTCCTGATTGGACCAAAGGAGAAGCGATCTTACTGGCCAGTGGCCAGGATGAGCCAGAAGAGACACGGCTGGAGGAGAGGGATAGCGGCTCAGCCATCCAGCACTCCCCGACTTGGACAGGGGGAAGGAGGAGGTAAAGAGGCAGACCGTTGGGGGGGGAGGGACGTGTTGCCTGCCAACTGACTGACTGAGACTGACTGACCGACTGGGGGATGCGCGCATTGGTTTGCCGCCACAAGCCCCCCCCCCCCCCTGAATTACCTGTTATCTTGATTTCCAGGAATCTTCCGGGATGGCTTAATGAGAGATAGGCTCCTCCAACTCAGCACAGGAAACCAAAGGCATGTCTAATTTTATACCTACCACCCAAACTACAACATGTATAATAGGGTGGGAAGCAGCGCCGTCCTGGAAGATTCCTGGAAATAAAGTTAACAGGTAATAACTTAGTTTTTCCCCAGTCATCTTCCAGGACGGCCTAATGAGAGTGACATTATAGAAACCATTCCTGCTAGGGAGGGACTACAGCCTGAAGCACTTTTCTCACAAAGCCTGGTCATTAGCGGATAAGAGATCCAGACGGTAATGCTTGACAAATGTCTGGAAACTCGACCAGGTGGCTGCTTTGCAGATTTGGATTGGGGTAGCTCCTGCCCTTTCATCCCAGGACATAGCCAAAGCCCTGGTGGATTGGGCTCCAGATTTTGGGGAGCTTGGAGCCCAGCAGTTGCATAAGCCTCAATGATTGCAGCATTCATCCATCTAGCGATGGTAGTTTTAGAGGCAGCTGAACCTTTTTAGTGCCCCGAGTATAGAAGGAATAGATTGGGGACTTTCCTCCATTCTTCGGTGTGCTCCATGTAACATAAAAAGCACCGCCTTATGTCAATTTTATAGAGATCTTCTTTATTATGGTTGCTTGCTTGCCCACAAAACGATGGGATAACGATTTCCTGTGATGGATGAAAGTCAGTCGAAACTTTGGGAAGAAAACCCAGGTCCAGTGATAGAATTACTCTATCGGGCAAAACTGAGCAGTATGGCTCTGTTATGGACATTGCTTGTAGTTCGCTGACTCTTCTAGCCGTGACCAGCGGCACTAAGAGCACTGTCTTGTAGGTTAACACGTTTTAACGTACTTTCCTCTAACGGCTCAAAATGCCGTTTTGAGAAACTCTGCAGGACGGTAGACAAATCCCACGGGGGAAACTTATTGGACCACGGCGTTCTACTCCTTGAGAAGGCCTTGATAAATCTTCTTATTAGAGTATGTTCTGCCAATCTGATATCTGAGAACATTTAGACAATGCTGCCATCTGAGCTCTTAAAGTATTGGGGCTAACCCTAGGTCAGATCCATTTTTCAGAAAGTCCACTACTGTCAGAATAATAGGTCCAGAAATCCTGTTATTGTCCTTTCGCCAAAAGCAGAATTTCTTCCAAATTTTATTACAGATTAAATTTGTTGATTTTTTCCTACTGTTTAAGATTGTGACAGTCCCTTGTTTTTGAACAGGTGACGCTCAGGAGCCAGGCCGCCAGAGAAAGACAGCTCACCTGCAGGTGGCATAAATCTCCCTGGACCAGTAAATCGGTCCTCTCTGGCAGCCTCCAGGGTGTGGCTATTGACAGTTTCTGTAGATGGGCAAACCATGATCTTTTTGGCCAAGCTAGAGCTATCAGAATTATTTTCGCTCCCCCTGCCACCTAGCATGGAGGTCTGACAGCGTGAAGTTTTTCTTGAAGTGATCCTGTCTGGCTGAGGAAACACAAAATACTGAGGTTCTCTGTCTCTCATCTGTATTTAAACTAATGTGAATTGTGTTCCTGTACTAGGTGGGAGGAGCCCATCTCTCATTAAGCCATCCTGGAAGATGACTGGGGAAAAAGTAGCATGTAAAGAAATAGTTACATGTCACATTTAGTTTCATGTGGGTATCCTGGTGGCTAAAACACAAGAGTATTTACTAGACAATAAGAACCTGCATTTTTAAATAGTCTAGAACAGGCTCTTTCAACTGGGGTGCCGCAAAGAGTCCTCGAGGATGCGCTACTCTTTGTTAACTCTCGTGCAGTGCAACTCTTTGAGGAGAGAGAGCACAGCCCGCCCGGGTCTCTCCTGCAGTTATGTGTACTACTGCTGGCAAAGCAGAAAGCTGTGCGGGCCACCTGCCCACGTCCTACCAACTTATGGCTTCATCGGTTGTTAGGGACATGTCGGGTGGCACGCACAGCTTTCTTCTTTGCCAGCAGTAGTACACATAACTGCAAGATGGACCCATGCAGGGTCGCACTGCACAGGAGTTAAAACACACAAAGCCCACAGTTTGGGAATGCAGGGTTTACTGGGAGTGGATACAGAGCCGTAGGTGGTCATCCATTGGGTAATGAAGGAAGAGGAAGCAAAGAGAACTGATCATGGAACAGGGAGATAGGGAACACTGCACAGGAGTTAAGCACAACCAACATTTGTGCTAGGAGGGGGGTTGTGGGGGGCAGGGGGGGGGGGGGTTGGGGCTGGGGGTTTGAGAAAGATTGTGCTGTCAGAGGGGATGGGGGGGGGGGGTTGGAGTGGGGTTTGTGCTAGGAGTGGGTATTTGGGAACAGAGAGGTTTGTGCTGGGAGGAGGGATTGTGGGGTTGTGCTAGGACTGGGGATTTGAGGTGGTTTGTGCTAGAAGGAGGAATTGGGGAGGGGGTAATGCTAGGAGAGGAGATTTGTGCTAGGTGGAAGAATTTGAGGGGGTGAGGTTGTGCTAAGATGGGGAATTGAGGGGGGGGGGGTTTGCTAGGAGGGGTATTTGTGCTAGAAGGGGGAATTTGTAGGCGTTACAACTTAAGATCACTGAACTTTGCCTCACAGCCTACATGGTTGGGCTTGTTCACAACAGGTGCAGTGAAGTAACACGTGTAAAATTGCACGTTTTCCTGTACTGCACAAAAATGTGCTGCCTTTTGCAGTCACATGTGGGTGCTATTATTTCTTAATTACACCCCCACGTATCTAGCAACTGTGTGTACGTTTGCGCCCATTAAAAAATTGACTTGCGCGAACACGCCAAAAAATGCATGCTTGGACACACCCCCTGATGTGAACGAGCCCTCAGACTGGTGTGCCCCTGGATTGTGTACATTTTTAAAGGGTGCTTTCACTGAAAAAATGGTAGAAAAACACTGGTCTAGTTGTCTCCCAGTTTAAATTGGTTAAGTAGGACTGCACAAGAGCGCAGTCCACGTTCCTGTGTGATTCCTGCGTGTTCCCCTGCAGTGTGATTTTGAGGCCATTTATTTGAATGGGCTGCAAATCACACAAGAATGGAAAAAAAGGAGCTCATGCACTACTTTTGAAGAACGTACCGCATCAAATTGCATGGTATTGCGGGAACATGTGATCTGATGTCTGCAAACGCACTGCATTTGGGGTTCTGTTAACCACTTAAGCCCCGGAAGATTTTACCCCCTTCCTGACCAGGGGGTATTTTGCGATTCGGCACTGCGTGATTTAATGGACAATTGCGCGGTCGTGCGACGCTGTACCTAAACGAATTGGATGTCCTTTTTTTCCCCACAAACAGAGCTTTCTTTTGGTGGTATTTGATCACCTGTGCGATTTTTTGATCATGCGCTATACACAAAAAAAGAGTGTCAATTTTGCAAAGATAACAATATTTTTCACATTTTTTATATGAAATTCCCCCAAAAAAATGTAAAAATCAAATTTTTTTTACATTTTTGGCCAATTTGTTTTATGCTACATATGTTTGGTAAGAAAAAATCGCAAAAAGCATATTTTGGTTGGTTTGCGCAAAAGTTATCGCGTTTACTAACAAAGGGAAAGATTTTTGTCATTTTTTTTTTTTAACGCTTAATGGCGGCGATCTGCAATTTTTTTTGTGGGACTGCGATATTGGGGCGGACAGATCGGACCCTTGACTGACATTTTTGACACTTTTGGGGTTACCAGTGACATTACTACAGTAATCAGTGCTATACATATGCACTGTTACTGTAAAATGACACTGGTAGTGAAGGGGTTAACTTTTTTTGAGAGGGAGGGGGTGGTGTGTGTCCCTAGGGGCGTGATTCTAACTGTGATTGGCTGTGGCTTGAGCTGTAGGAACAGTGATCAACGGTCCTACATAGTAGAACCGTATGATCACTATTCCTACACAGGGGAGAATGACAGGCGGCTTGTTTACATCAGCCGCCTGCCTTTCTCCCGCTGTCACGGACGATCGTGAGTGCCTGGCGGGCATACGCACGGGGGGGTCCGTGACTGCCTCCAGCGGCGCGCGCTCGCTCCCCAGAGCCTCACAGGCTAGTGACGTACCCATACGTCACTTTGCCTGTGAGGGGCTGACCGCCGCAGTATATGTACTTGCGGCGGTCGGCAAGTGGTTAACAATGCACTGGCACCTGCAGAAGTTCGTAAAAACGCTGTGAGTTTTAATCCGGATTACATGTGAATTGCATAGGAACGCACAGCACATTTCTGTGCAAATCATGATGTGAACCGGTCCTTATACTAAGTTTTTAGCAAGCTTTAGACTAAAAGCTTTCAACTGTTAATAAAAAATGTGTATGAAAACAACAGGCATCATATATAAGGTTTCTTACTTAAAAAAAGTGTCTTTGTAATATGTTCCAACTTGTATGAGCAACAGTAAAGAGACAGGCTGATTGGTTATTATCTCCAAAATATGCCCCTTCTTAACTAACGACACTACAAAGCTTCTAATTCACTCCCTGGTTATCTCTTCTCCTGACTACACCGTCCTCATTGGATTACCTTTACATGGGCTATCCCCCTTTAGTCCATCATAAACGCTGTTGTCAGACTCATCCACCTTACTAACCATACAATATCTGCTACCCCTCTCTGCCGATGCCTATATTGGCTTCTGCTCCCCCAACAAATACTAACAACTTACAAAGCCATCTGTCCCCAGCTACAACATTGACATGTCTCAAAATACCAACCAAATCATTCTCTTCATTTCTCCCAAGACCTCCTGCTCTTTAGTTCCCTTATCACCTCCTCCCATGCTCATTTCCAGGATTTCTCCAGAGCCTCCCCCATCCTCTGGAGCTTCTTACCCCAATCTACCTTTAGGCAATCCCTGAAAATGCACCTCTTTAGAGAAGCCTATCCTGCTTCTAACTATTAAACTGTCTTTTTAATTTTTCCATCAGCTCATCCCCCACAGGTATTACCTTTTTGTATCAGTTATTAAAATTAACTATTGTAGGCTCAAACAAGCAGGGCCCTCGGATCTCTCTCGTATTAAATTGTATGGTAACTGTACTGTTTGCCTTTATTTTGTAAAGCCCTATGCAAATTGGTGCTATATAAATCCTGAATAATAATAATAATAACAATAAAAGGAAAATACATAAACTTCTGCAGTCAGATGCCTCTTACAGAACACCATTGTTTTAAATAAGCATTTACAACGTGACATGTTTTAAATAGGATGACGGTGACATCTAGTGTTCAATATGCATTTTACAGGTAGATGAATCAGCATGGATGATTGTTGTAATACAGTGTGTTAGGTTGGCCATAAACGGTGGTTTCTGTAGATGCATGTGGATTGCAGATATATAAAACATGTTCTTTTGCTATAGGCAAAATGTCCCCTGAAAGAAACCTTTAACTGCATTGGATTTTCTAATTTTGCAATTTGACTCTGTTTGTAGTTGGCACATCCCAACATGGAACATAGCACAGCATTCCTCCTAATGTGGTTCACTGCATGAAATGATACCTGCAGATCCTTTTAACATATAATTTTCTCTTTTCTCAGCATAATGAGCCAATGAACTATTAATACATTTAAGCTAAGATGTTTAAAGGAGATGTACAGCCAAAGCTCGTTTTGGCTGTACATCTTGTATAGATCATAGGAGAGAAATTCATTCTGCACCCCTGTGATCCATTTTCAGCAGAGAGCGGTCTGAAGTTCACTCTCTGCTGACATCACAGAAGGTGGTCCAGGCACCGCATCATAATCACGACCACGGAGTTGGGACCCGCCAGGTGCCTGGACTGACACCCGGCTCAGCCTCTCAGCGAGACGCAGAGAGCCTGAGCCGGACGCTCCCCATTCCCCACTTCTCCACAGCTCAGTGCTCCAATGAGCGAGGAGGGGGCAGAACAGAGAGCTGCTGACTGACAGGCAGCAGCTCTCTGCTGGGGGAGCTATCAGAATCGAACAATCGGCGGTGTGTGATCGCTCAGTTTTCAGTGCAGAGGCGCCAGGGAACCGATGCAGCATCGGATCGATGCTGCATTCACCTAGGTAAGTATAAATGGGGGGGGAAAAAGGAAACTCATATTTTAATTTAAAAGGCCTCACAAATACATTTAAATATGTTCTGGGGACTCTAAATTGACTCTAAATTGACTAATTGTGGGGCATCAGCACAGAGTGTGCTCAACGCAAAACACCAGGTATGCAATTATAACTTTTTTTTAACACGCAGTGTCATTTTTGTTTTGCTTTTTTTCATTAGGTGGGGGTGGTTTAGATGCATGATGTACCAAATCTTTCTTTATTTGCTATTGACTCCAGCTTTTCCTTGAGTATTGTAAAGTGTTTTCAGTCCACCTGGGATACATAATTACTGGCCTGCTCTGGGTCTGCACCAGGATTTCTGTAGTGAATGTGCCCTTAGATGTCAGATGTAAGTCTGTTTTTGGGTCACCAGCATACACTACCAAATAAAGCTTTGGTGCTGGTAAGTTGGGAGATTTACAAGGAAAAGTGAACCAGGCCACTGTATTCAGTGCCATCTTAAGAGCATTTTAGGCACCCGGGCAATGCAGTGCACTGGGGCCCACAATCACCCATGAGAATAAAATGCAAATTATCGATAAGGCTATATTTATTGGTACCTCCAACAAAATCAGTGTTTAAACATTAACACAACGTTTGGACAATATAACATGAACAAGAAATTACAGAATGAAATGGCACAGTACGAAAGCACCATGTATTATTTATTAAATTTGCGATACTTCAGAGGGGTGGAGGGAGAGAGAAAAGGAATGGATTGAGAGAGAGAGAGAGAGAGAGAGAGAGAGAGAGAGAGAGAATGAAAGAGGGATGGAGGGAGAGAAAAAAAGAGGAATGGAGGGAGAGAAAAAGAAAGAGGGACGGAGGGCGAGAGAGAGAAAGAAAGAGGGAAGGAGAGAGAGAGAGAGAAAGAGGGATGGAGGGAGAGCGGTGGGGGGGAGAGAAAAAGAAAGAGGGATGGAGGGCGAGAGAGAGAAAGAAAGAGGGATGGAGAGAGAGAAAGAAAGAAAGAAAAAGGGATGGAGGGAGAGGGATGGAGAGAGAGAGAAAAAGAAAGAGGGGCGGAGAGAGAAAGAGGAAAAGGAAAGGGATGAAGGAAGAGCAATGGAGGAAGATAAAAAGGAAGAGGGATGGAGGGAGAGAGAAAGAAAGATGGATGGAGGGAGAGGGAAAGAGGATAAAAGAGAAAGAGGGATGGAGAAAGAAAGGATGAAAAAAGAACAAAAGAAAGAGGGCTAGAGGGAGAGAAAAAGAAAGAGGGATGGAGGGAGAGCAAAATAAATAGTGATAGAGGGATAGAAAGAAAGAAAGAGGAATGGAGAGAGAGAGAGAGAGAGAGAGAGAGAAGGAGGGATGGAGGGAGAGGGAAAATAAGTAATAGAGAAAGAGGGATGGAGAAGGAAAGGATGAAAAAAAGAACAAAATAAAGAGGGATGGAGAGAGAGAAAAGAAAGAGGGGTGGAGGGAGAGAAAAAGAAAAGAGGAATGGAGGGAGGGAGAAAGAGAAAAGAAAAGGGATGAAGGAAGAGGGATGGAGTGAGATAAAAAGAAAGAGGGATGGAGGAAGGAAGATAGAAAGAGGGATGGAGGGCAAGAGAGAGAAAGAAAGAGGGAAGGAGAGAGGGAGAGAAAGAGGGATGGAGGGAGAGAGAAAGAGAGAGGGATGGAGGGAGAGAGAGAAAAAGAAAGAGGGATGGAGGGCGAGAGAAAGAAAAAAAAAGAGAGAGAGAAAGAGGGATGGAGGAAGAGGGATGGTGGGAGAGAAAAAGAAAGAGGGATGGAGGGCGAAAGAAAGACAAAAAGAGGGATGGAGGGAGAGAAAAAGAAAGAGGGATGGAGGGCGAGAGATAGAAAGAAAGAGGGATGGAGAGAGAGAGAGAGAGAGAAAGAGAGAGAAATGAGGGAGAGAAAAAGAAAGAGGGATGGAGGACGAGAGAAAGAAAAAAGAAGAGAAAAAGAGAAAGAGGGATGGGGGAAGAGGGATGGTGGTAGAGAAAAAGAAAGAGGGATGGAGGGTGAGAGAGAGAAAAAAGAGGGATGGAGGAAGAGAAAAAGAAAGAGGGATGGAGGACAAGAGAGAGAAAGAAAGGGGGATAGAGAGAGCGAGAGAAAGAAAAAGGGATGGAGGGAGAGAAAAAGAAAGAGGGATGGAGGGAGAGAGAAAGAAAGAGGGATGGAGGGAGAGAGAAAGAAAGAGGGATGGAGGGAGAGGGAAAGAGAGTAATAGAGAAAGACGGATGGAGAAAGAAAGGATGAAAGAACAAAAGAAAGAGGGATGGAGGGAGAGAAAAAGAAAGAGGGATGGAGGGATGGAAATGGAAAGAGGGATGGAGGGAGAGAAAAAGAAAGAGGGATGGGGGAGAGAAAAAGAAAGGAATGGAAGGAGAGAAAAAAAGAGAGATGGAGGGAGAGAAAAAGAAAGAGGGATGGAAATGGAAAGAGGGATAGAGGGAGAGAAAAAGAAAGAGGGATAGAGTAAGAGGGATGGAGGGAGATAAAAACAAAGAGGGGTGGAGGGCGAGAGAGAGAAGGAAAGAGGGATGGAGAGAGAGAGAGGAAAAAAGGTATGGAGGGAGAGAAAAAGAAAGAGGGATGGAGAGAGAGAAAAAAGAGATGAAGGAAGAGGGATGGAGGGAGAGAGAAAGAAAGAGGGATGAAGGGAGAGAGAAAGAAAGAGGGATGGAGAGAGAGGGAGAAAGAGTAATAGAGAAAGAGGGATGAAGAAAGAAAGGATGAAAGAACAAAAGAAAGAGGGATGGAGGGAGAGAAAAAGAAAGAGGGATGGAGGGAGAGAACAAGAAAGGAATGGAAGGAGAAAAAAAAAGAGAGATGGAGGGAGAGAAAAAGAATGAGGGATGGAGGGATAGAAATGGAAAGAGGGATGGAGGGAGAGGAAAAGAAAGAGGGATAGAGTGAGAGGTAATGTACATTTAGGAAAGAATCCAGGCCTTTTTTAAAGAAATCTGAACCACCTCTTGAGGGAGTCTATTCCACATTTTCACAGCTCTTACTGTGAAGAAACCTTTCCGTATTTGGAGATTAAATATCTTTTCTTTCAGACATAAGAGTGCCCCCTTGTCTTCTGTGATGTCCTTAAAGTCAATAACTCAACACCAAGTTTACTATATGGATTCCTTATGTATTTGTACATGTTGATCATATCCCCCCTTAATTTCCTCTTCTCAAGAGAGAATAAATTCCGTTCCTCTAATCTTTCCTCACAGCTAAGCTCTTCCATGCCTCTTATCAGTTTGGCTAACCTTCTCTGCACTTTACAGTATCATAACAGAGTGGTCAGCAATGACTGTTTCAAATTTGATCATGACAGTGATCTGTAGCATACTTCTAAACTATGCAAAACTTAGTGGGTAAAGAAAAAGAAACGTGTACAACCCGCTTTCATGGGCTGGCCAGCACAATTATTAGATCTCTCACGGAAACAGGTCCACTGTTAGGTTTGAGAAAATGGCCCTAAAAGCCCGTCACACTTTGGGATGAGCCACAGAAGGTGTGGGTTACATTTTTTCTGAAAATCTTTAAAAAAAAAAAAAAATTAGCAAAGATGTAATTGCTGAAAATGAAGCATTCTTTTAATAATCTGAATACATACATATACTGTGTATATATATATATATATATATATATATATATATATATATATACAGTAAAACCTTGGTTTGAGAGTAACTTGGTTTGAGAGCGCCTTGCAAGACAAGCAATTTTTTTAAAATAAATTTTGACTTGATATACAAGCGATGTCTTGATATACAAGTAGCGTCATGTATAAAAAAGAAGAGAGGAGCCTCTAAAGTGTAGCAATATGGTTACATTTAATGAAGGTTCAATATTTAGCAACTCACATGGTTGATGATTAAAACAGGCACATCTAAGAATGCAGGTATCTGGGGTAAAGCTGTCCACATAGACCATCCTCTGCACAGCCATCTTCATCATTCCTTCCCCGCTGCACTCCACGAGCCTCACTTTCAGATCACTCTACTGCAGGCTATTCTTCCCGGTCACGATTGCAGACTGACAGTGGTGAGAGCCGGTGGTTCAGAAGATGGTCTATGTGGACAGCTTTACCCCGGATGCCTGCATACTTAGGTGTGCCTATATTTTAATCATCACCCATGTGAGTTGCTAAATGTTGAACCTTCATTAAATGTAACCATATTACTACACTTAGAGGTGCCTCTCATCTCTCTTATATTCTGTAGCTCTGCTAGATTTTGCTTCTAATCCCCTTGAGAAGGCCGCATATTGTGGATGGACATTTTATGGTTACACAACCTATCACATTGCTATAATATTTGTATATAGACTATAAACTGAAGGACTTGTGGAACGAATCATCTGAGTTTCCATTATTTCTTATGGGGAAATTCGCTTTGATATAAGAGTGCTTTGGATTACAAGCATGTTTCCAGAACGAATTATGCTCGCAATCCAAGGTTTTACTGTATATACACTATATTGTCAAAGTGTTGGGACGCCTGCCTTTACACTCACATGAACTTTAATGGCATCCCATTCTTAATCTGTAGGGTTCAATATTGAGTTGCCCACCCTTTGCAGCTATAACAGCTTCAACTCTTCTGGGAAGGCTGTCCACAAGGTTTGGGAGTGTGTCTTTGGGAATGTTTGACCATTCTTCTAGAAGCGCATTTGTGAGGCCAGGCCCTGTCCTCATTGACTCACTGACTTTGATTGACAGCAGTGGGTGCCAATGGTGCCCGCTGATACTGTATGTCTCAGCTAATCAGCAAGGAGAGTCATGGATAGATGAGGGTCTTGTACAACATCGCTGGATAGAGATGGGGGCTTTGGTAATAGTGCCCCCATCACATCTAAGTCTACCATTAACCCCATGACAGAGTGCCCCATCACATCAGAGTCTCACCATTAAATCAGAGTTCCCCTATTACAGAGCCCCCCCCCTCCCCCATCACACAGTCCCCTCTTTACATCACAGCCCTACCTTTTGGCTCCAGCTGTGTGGCAGAGGAAAGGAGGGAGAGCAGGTCCAGAGGAGGTGAACTTCTGTCCTCTCCTGGATGCTGGGGGCAGCTCTGAATGTTACCTGCCCTGGATCAGCATCATGTGTTGCCATGGTGAAGATAAGCTGGTCACCAAAACCTTAGCAAAGAATGATGCTGTGCTTCCTGCCCATAGTTTGTTATAGCCCTGGTGGCCGGTTTGCCTGCACAATCGAAACTCACAAAGGTGAAAGTATACATAAGTCCCTCACACATATGTAAATGATGTTCACACAACACGTGAGGTATCGCCACGAATATCAGAGTGAGAGCAATAACTCTAATGCATGACCTCCTGTGTAACTCTAAACTAGTAACCTGTAAACTCTTTTAAATCCTTTGGTGCCATTCCACGGTTGTAGGCAATTTTAAAGCATGACATGTTAGGTAACTATGTACTCCGCCTAACATCATCTTTTATATTTTACTAAAAAATTGGTATTATATGGTGTTTGTGTGCGCTAAAACTCATTAAAGTGATATTAAAGTCTTGGTTTTTTTTGGTTTAAAAATAACAAACATGTTATACTTACGTGCCCTGTGCAGTGGATTTGCACAGAGCCGCCCAGATCCTCCTCTTCTCAGGTCCCTCACAGGCGCTCCTGGCCCCTCCCTCTTGCTGAGTACCCCCACAGCAAGCAGCTTGCTATGAGGCACCTGAGCTGAGCTGCTGCTCTGTGTGTCCATTCAGACACAGACCCCCCGGGCTCTGCCCCTCCCCCCTGTCCTCATTGGCTTACTGACTTTGATTGACAGCAGCAAGAGCCAATGGCGCCCACTGATATGTCTCAGCCAATCAGGAGGGAGCCTCCCAGACAGACAAGGCTCTAATGCAACATCGCTGGATCGAGATGGGGCTCAGGTAAGTATTGGAGGGATGACGGGGGCTGCTGCACACTAAAGGTTTTTATCTTAATGCATAGAATGCATTAAAATAAAATAAAAAAATGTTTGCATTTGAAACCAAATTAAAGTGTATTTTTGCCAAAAATGTGCATTCAATTGCGCAAATACCATGTGATATAAAAAAAAAAAAAAAATAGCAAAATCCACCATGTAATTTTCTCAAGCCTCTGCTTAAACAATATTTAATTTTTGGGGGTTCTAAGTAATTTTCTAGCAAAAAAATGATTTTCACATGTAGGAGAGAAATGTCAAAATTGGCCTAGTAGGGAAGTGGTTAAGGATAAAAAAGATTCCTACTACTTTTAAGAAGATTTTATGCAAAAATGGAATGGTATTCTAAGTGACTGTTCCTTTTCCTTGATGAACCTTGCTATTGAATACAAACAGAAAAGTTTGTTTGGAGTTGAAAGCTTTTTTTGGGTCATTTCAAAACTCTGCAGTATATCATTATCTGAATGAAAAATGAACTCTAGAAATCCGTAAGTTTGAAAAAGAGATATTATGGCAACTAATAAAGGCCAACTAATTACGAGATGTTCAAGAATAAAAGACTAAAGTTCTCTATGACCACCCCAACGCGAGGTGAGAAACAGCGACTGAGACTGCAGTTTTAACCTCTGATTTTACATGCATATTTGTGAGCATACACAAGTAAAGTACTGATCAGCAAATCAGATTTCTGTGGGGGGTTTTTAACTCATCTGTTTATGCCCTGTGTGTACAGCCTTATTGAAACCAATGGGCTGCATTTAGATACCCAAAAAAAAAATAGCCTTTATACCTAAAAATCCTGAGCTTTTAGAGTCCATGCACACTAGGCTGAACCCCTACACGGCTGAAAAAATGCCAGAACCTCGGGTAGAAAAATCTGCATAAAAAAGGCTCATAGCGGGCTAATGGCTCCGTTCACACCTATGCAGTTTGCTTTTCATCCGTTCCTGCAGTGATTTTTGCTGGCAATTTGAGTTTTTGCCGCAATTAGCGTTTTGCATTTTTTATATTTTTTTTTTGGCCAATTTGTTGTTGGGCAGAAAAAAAAATGTAAATCGCAGTAAAAACCCACTACGTGCTTTTTTGCTGTCTGCCCATCTTATGGAACAAAAAAGTACTGTTTTGCATCTAAAAAAAAGTCCCTGACTCTTTCCTAAAACACAGTGGCTGAAAAAAGAGTTTATTATTATTATTATTATACAGGATTTATATAGCGCCAACAGTTTGCGCAGCGCTTTACAATGTGAGGGAAGACAATACAGTTCAAAACAGGAGGAAATAGAGGGCCCTGCTCTTTAGAGCTTACAATCTAGAAGTTTATGCGCATTTGCTTTTATAAGTGTTTTTTTATTTTTTTCTAAAACATTCCCCTGTGCTCATTTTTCACTATAATCAATGTACACTTAAAAAAAAAAAAACGCTGAACAAGCCTGTCAAGTGTTTTTTTCTACATGAAAGCCCCACTCAAAAACACACTTTTTTTTTTTTTTTTTTTTGGCTTGGTTCACATCTATGCGTTTTTCTGTGCTTTTTGCAGAAACGCGCTAATTTATTTACCATGGTTTCCTATAGGTAGGACAAGCACATCTATGCTTTTTTCTGTGCTTTTTGCAGAAACGCGCTAGTTTATTTACCATGGTTTCCTATAGGTAGGACAAGCACATCTATGCTTTTTTCAGCCGCTGTGTTTTAGGAAAGAGTCCGGGACTTTTTTTAGATGCAAAGCCGTACTTTTTTGGTCCATAAGATGGGCAGACAGCAAAGAAAGCACGTAGTGCATTTTTGCCGCGATTTACATTTTTTATTCTGCCCAACAACAAATTGGCTAGAAAAAAAAATGATAAAAAATGCAAAACGCTAATTGCGGCAAAACGTCCAGCAAAAATCACAGCAGAAACGGATGAAAAGCAAACTGCATAGGTGTGAACGGAGCCTTGCAGCCTGAAAACGCTACTTTGCAAATATGACTTCGAAATATGCATGGGCAAATAGGCTAACAGAGTTGCTTGTACAGGATGGTGAAAAAAATGCCAAAATCCTGTAAAAACAACAATATTATGTGTCCTTAGCACAGCATGCATGGATCCACAACAATCAGACGCCTATGAAAGCAGAATGTATACAAACATTACACAGGCCCCGCCTCTCTCCTCTGATTGGCTACTAGCTAACCTAAAGCTCACGCTTATACCTGCTGATTAAAAAAGTGCCGCTTGTAGGTCAATCATTAGTGCGCCCCATGTGGATTCAGAAAATAACTACATATAAAAATTGATTTACGTGTTTCTGCTTTATCGAATGCTAACCTTAGGCTGCCCACAAGCAATATGGCTGCCACAGACTCAGGAGTCCCCGTGTGTGCAGGTAGGGAGGAAGTGACGTCTGTAAGCAGAGCCGCGCTTCAGGTCTGGCTGTGTACGGATACGGGCGGTAGGTTTGAACAGTGTCAGGTCTGTGTTGGCTGTGTGTGTGTCATGGCGGCCTCCCTGCTGCAGTGTGCCGTGTTCTCAGTGCGGCCATTACTGTAAGGTGCCATGGTTATTATCTGGTCCTTGTTCCTAGCGACAAACTGAGCCTCATATTATTGAATGGTGCCCTATATATGTATCTATAGGGAGGAGGGGGTCTTCATGCTAACATTGCTGCAGGCCTTGTTCTTTCCCTCAGATTAGAGCTGCCAGTCACCTAGTGTGTCTGTAGAGCCCCAAACATGGCTTCCACTCAGAGATACTCAGGGGGGAGACCTCCATCTGGAGCAATACACAACTCTCCCCTGCTCTCCCACCATTATTCCCATTACTGATGAGCCAGCCTTGCTTCCATCCTCCTTCCTATCCCAAGGGAAGTCTTGAGAACACAAAGGCAGCTCTGGCTGTTCTAGTCGATGATTCCCTGCACACCCCCTGCCCATAGATGCAGCAGCGCTCTTCTTCTTGGTGGAATGGCAGCCAGCATCATGCCACCTACTTCCTGTGAGCCCAGGACATTAACCACTTCAATACCGCACACTTTCACCCCCTTCTTGCCGGGCCAGATATTAGATTTCAGTGCTATTGCGCTTTGACAATTGCGTGGTCATGAAACGCTGTACCCAAATTACATTTTTATTTTTTTTTTTTTTTTTTTTAGGACAGATAGAGCTTTCTTTTGGTGGTTTCTAACCACTTGCTTACTGGGCACTTATACCCACTTCCTGCCCAGGCCAGTTTTCAGTGCTCTCACACTTTGATAATTGCGCGGTCATGCAACACTGTACCCAAAATTAAATTTTTATTTTTTTTCACACAAATAGAGCTTTGTTTTGGTGGTATTTAGTCACCACTGGGTTTTTTATTTTTTGCTAAACAAACAAAAAAAGAGAAACATTTGAAAAAAAAAGCACAAAATGTTTTTCATCTTTTGTTATACAAATTTAGCAAACAGGTTATTTATCTCCTTCGCTAATAAGGCTGCACTGATGAGGCACTAATTGCCAGGACTGATGTGTGGCACTGGTGGGCACTGATAGGTGCCACTGGTGGGCACTGATTAGCAGCCCTGGTGGGCACTAAGGGGACCGATGTCCCTCTTAACAGAAGCTGATTAAAGGCTTTCTTCTTTTATGCACGCTTACAGTGTGCGAGGGAAAATAAAAGCTGATAACCGGCTTCTGTTTACTTCCGTGATCAGATGTTTTTGGCTGACAGCTGATCACGTGGTAAAAGGCCTGCTGTGACTGGCCCTTTATCTTGATCTGTGATCAGCCGGGTCCCAAGGACAGCGCAAGAACGGGAGGACGTCCATTTACACCCTCTCGGCATTTTAAGTCCACGCTGTAGCCATCTTTCAGCCAAAGCAGGGGCACCAAGTAGTTACCACTTGGGTACAGTATTTTGTTTTTTTTTGCCAAAAAAATGAAAAAAGATAACGTTTTTCTTAGTTTTTGTTATAAAATGTAAAGAGGTCATTTTTTTCCCTCACTAATGTGCACTGATGAGGCTGAATTGATAAGTTATACTGATGGGGGCTGCACTGATGATCAGTGCCCTGAATGTACTCGCTGTGTCCTGTCAGATGCCGGTTATTGGCTCTCATTTCCTCATACAGAGACAGCGTGTGAGGAAAGGACTGCTGATGATTGGACACAGCTGATCACATGGTAAAGGGCCCCTGTGATTGGCCTTTTACCACGATCTGTGATCAGCTGTGTCCAAAAGACACAGCGGTCACAGAGCGTGCCCTGGGAGAGCTGCGCTGTAGCGATCTTTCGGCTATAGCTTGGGCAGGAAGGGGTTATAGTAGAATTTTAGCTAAGGCCTAACTAAGATAGATACTTATTTTCAACTCAGTCACATGATCCAGCTCACCCGTCTTCTGCGGCTGCAGGGGAGAGGAGAGAGCGGTGACAATTGCTGCACCATGGAAGCCTATGGTAATGTCATTGCTCCCAGCTTTTACAGCCGTTGAGCGCTCTTTGCATTCCCTTTTTGTACAAATAAACTTTTTTCATTTTAAATAAATTGTTTGGTATACCATTTTCTGGCTGAAACAAAGTCCCATGGGAGATGCTTTCCTCTTATGAAGTATTAAAGAGTGTTGCCTCATACGTTCTGCCGTGAAGAAATCTTATACCTACAGCTTCTAGCACTTTCAGCTACCAGCTATTGTACCACTGATTTTGTGTGCATATGCTTTGGCACAATTCATTCATTTCCACAGTGATTCTCCATTACTTCTAACCTACTCTGGAAATAAGGCCAAGTTAAAATTGACCCTCAGCAGGAATTTTAAAACCAAAAAACGGCTTTGACTGCAATAAATGCCTCCTACCTTATCTGGCTCTGTTCCCCATAGTGAATTCTTTCTCCCACTATATGTCAGTCTATCCAGCATTATTCAACCCAAAGATTGAGGACATCCAGTGAGTGCAAGATGTCTTGGACTTGCCCCTAAAAGGGGTGTTATAGTGGTACCCTGTGCTCATGCCATCACTTCAGCGCCACTCCCTGAATCACTGAAGACCACCCACAACTAGCTTCAAGATATCTGGACTAAGGTAAGTATAAATAATAAAAATAGACTAAAATACAGTGAGGGGCTTGCAGAGGGAAGGATTGGGAGCCCGAAGTTGGCGACTATTCCTATTAAGCCTTATTTATTACCAAATTGTATGTTTTACTTTTAGTGTTTTCTTTAATTACTGAATTGAATACCAGTCAGCTTAATAGCGGCGCTAGACAGAATTGTAGAGTTCCACAAGACCATGACTGAGCTGAGTGGGAATTCAATGATTCTGTCAAGTGGAACTTTGATCTTTCTACTGTTTCACAGATCTGACTGGTGTTAAACCTGACCTGCTTAAAACTGCCGGAAACCTTTCCTTTTCCTTATTACCAACATGGTTTTAAGGTCCTTAAGAGGTAGGAAAAAAATTGAATATGACATTAAAACCATAAATCTTTTTTTCATGACAAACAGAAGAAATATTGAAATAGATGAATATACTGCTGCAAATAATGTTTCATTTTTTCACTTGAACCAGTATTCAGTGAACTGCCGAATAGGTGCATGATACATCACAGTGAACCATGAATAGAATGTGCTGTGGTGACACCCACTTTTAGGCCCATGACACTGCATTCACAGTATGTTCTTTGTCCGCTGGGTAAAGTAATAAAGTAATTGCATGTGGAAAATATAAAATAACGGTCTACATTTTTTAGCTAATAATCACCAATATACCGTAATTCAATAGAACTGTATCCAAATAGCTTTTATTGAGGTTGTATGATTGCTGCAGGATTGAGTTCTGTGAGATGGGGGCGCAAACAGAAAAAAATGCTTGGCAGCTTTTGTCAACTTCATGTTTTACAGGAGCTCTGTAGATCTAT